>NC_139703.1:43307983-43522983 GCF_964188405.1 Protomyctophum parallelum | reverse complement strand
TTTCTGTTGCCATCTGCCTTTGTTGATAGGTTATGGAGACCTCTAACACTAACTGTCATAATCAGTCACATCAAACCACAGGTATAGGAGCTCAGAGTTGAAGCGCTCCATGAGAGACGCTCACTCCCGCACGCACGCACGCACACGCGCACGCGCACACACACACACACACACACACACACACACACACACACACACACACACACACACACACACACAGATTGATAGCATCTGTCACAGACAGATGTGGTCGCATAAAACGTGTCCTTCTGAGTGTCTATGGGCTACTGAAAACTATATTCAAAATGTAGACCAGGGGGCCAAAGTACCAGTGAGTGTTGCCCTTAATTGGCTTCAGATCAAATGGCTTGGCTCCAATATCAAATATTTGTTTTATTTACTTAAAAGTCCCCCTTTTATCACAATTTAGCCGATATGCTTGTTTTCTGCACTTGTGTAATCTTGTCACCATGGTGTTCCCTACTGGTTGCGGACTGGTTGGACTATTAGGATAATATTGAAACCACATGCTTCCTCCAATCCACACAGGGGTACCAGCAGCACAATATGATTGTCATGGCAGCCTTGAAAGCCATTCATTTCTTCTCCTTTTGCACTAGCTGAGCTAACTGGACTCTGTGGTGACTGCTGGTGACTGTGCAGTCCAAGATGTGTGTGGAAGACCGGTGGGGAATGACAACGGAATGCAGACCCTGTACTGTAGACTCAACACTGATAACAAGGCAATGTTGCCATCAAAAACTTTGAACACGTAAAACAAGGCAGGGGCAAACTTGATGTGTGAAACTTGACGATTCAGTGGCATCCAAGGCCCATGGCTGTGTGTGTGTGTGTGTGTGTGTGTGTGTGTGTGTGTGTGTGTGTGTGTGTGTGTGTGTGTGTGTGTGTGTGTGTGTGTGTTTAATGTTAATGCTTAGTATTTGTTGAATTGTTCTGCATGCAGTATAGAGAAAGCACAGAGTCTGTCTCAATGTCAATGAGAGAACATTGGGCTTGTCAAGTATTTTGTAATACTCACCATTGTAACAGAAAATGCAACCTCAATTGAAGTTTGCTTCTGTTTTTGGGCTACTTTGAATTCTACCAATGATGTGTTTTAAATGCCTATGGGATGCCTTCGCAATATATTCTCATCTCTCTCTATTCTTATAAGAGGAATACAAAATGCCAGATTAACACTGGTAAAATGTACACTGTAAGGGTTTGCATGCACACTCGCGTGCGCACGTGTATGCAATCCCGTGCATGCGTGTATATAATATGTGTCCGATCATTCTGAATATTGTCCCATACGGCACCTCATCATAATGCTCAACTGTCCTTGTCACCTGAAGTATAAACCCCTGGAGGCATTTATCCTACGCACGCACCGCACGCACGCACCGCACGCACGCACCGCACACACGCAAACTATCTTAGCTGTCAATCATGGTCCAGGGAGGTGAAGGGGGACATGGCTGTGAAGGCTGTTGCGTGAGCCACACATCTACGCACACACACACACACACACACACACACACGCACACACACACACGCACATCACACACACACACACACACACACACACACACACGCACACACACACACACGCACATCACACACACACACACACACACACACACACACAAAGACACACACACACACACACACACACACACACACACACACACATCACACACACACACACACACACACACACACACACACACACACACACAATCTGATCGGAACCAGATAATCGTGAATTGAAACAAAGGCAGTACACTCAGCGCTGCTGACTGTCCTACAAATGAACTCTTGCTACTGAGATTCACACTAAACCAATGAGAGTCTGATCAAATACATCACAACTCCCTACTGTTACCCCGTCTGAACACACGCACATGTGCACGCACACACACACACACACACACACACACACACACACACACACACACACACACACACACACACACACACACACACACACACACACACACACACACACACACACACACACACACACACAGTCACAGCGTACAGGACGACAGATGAATACTAATGCCGGACCTATTTACATTTCAAGCTGTATGGCTGTCAGCAGATCTGCTCTCAGCAAGAGAGTGGGGAATTGTTGAGAACACACGGCTCTCACGTCGCTCGCAGCTTCGTTCGAACCTTTTACACTGATGATATCTTGTTAGGATACTCTGGGATCACGGGCGGTAATTAAACTTTCATCAAAGTAGGGTGAATAGCACTTTTTTTTTAAATTTTGTTTAACAGAAGAATTTACATTCTACAGTATGCCCACAGAGGAGTTGCGAGAAGTTGAAGCGACTGCGCGTCACATCACAGGCTGACTTGAAAGCATTGGTGTGAATGTACAAGCTTTTTCAAACGTTACGTTACATACTAGCTATTGGCCCATTTGCATGGATGTCAAAACTGACATGTTGATTAATGAGCATTGTCCCTGTCAATTTTTCTTTTTTTTTTAAACAAATGTTTCCAACCGGTCCATTCTACAGTTTAATTGTCTCAAGTAATGACTCAATTAGACTCCATGCAGTGCACAAATGGAACCAAATGGACCCTTATGGTTCCACTTGTAGAGTTACTCCAGTACTAAAGTACAGTTTTTTGAGGTACTATTACTTTACTTCTTGCATGTGTTTGCTTGACAGGGGCCTGCAAATACACTGTGATTTATTGATTTTATAGTTGAATGGTTGTTCAGTGTGATGTGATGGGGCTATGTGAGTGTTACGTCTGTGACTCTGTGTCTATATTTGTCAGCATTTAATTGCGCTGCTGTCTGTCTGTGCGTGCATGCATGTGTGTGTGTGCACGCATGTGTGCGCGTGCGTGTGTGTGTGTGTGTGTGTGTGTGTGTGTGTGTATGTGTGTGTGTGTGTGAGTGTGAGTGTGTGTGTCTGTGTGTGTTTGAAATAGAGTGATATATCTGGCATGTCCTGATTGTCCTCCACTGTATTTACGTAGTACTCTAGAATTACTAACAATTACTGAGTGTGTGTGTGGAGGAGGGTACCCGCGCTATAAGGGTTTTGACAACGTACAATTAAAAGTAAAGCTGGCAAAACAGCAGTGAAATATGGTTTTGGCTCTAGCATCACACAGTTTATCTCTGTACAGTATTTCTACCTTGCCTAAAGTTACTCAAGTTCAGTCAAACCTTCATTTGAGGCACCATGTGGCAAGTGTATCTTTTTGTATTTGAGATGAGATGAGATTAAATTTATTTTTATTACAGCAAAAAGTATTTTCGCATCTCTCATCTGTCAGTAAGTAGGCCTAAATGCAGATATGAGCAGTAAATCATTAAATATAATAAGTAAGGATATATAAGTAGGAGGAAAAATAAAGAATAAACATTAGATATTGTCCATATTGCACATAGTCCAAATACATATACATTAAATACATATCAAGCTACACAAAGCCTTCTTTATCTCTTGCACATATTCCCACATTTCTTTAGTCCGACTCCACTGCATAGAGTTGCCTCCAGCAACTCATCTGAGAGGAGAACTGAGAAAATGAGGAGAAATGAAAGCCAACGAAATGGAGGGGAGGATGATTTATAAGAACAATCACTCTGCCAGGAGGGACGATGAGCCTTTGAACAGGATGTTCATTTATGGAAGTTCTTAACCCGGTTGGTTTTGTCCCTGTTATCCCCCTATAAGTCTCTCACAGCAGGCTTGCAGACTGCTGAACAAGGGGTGCACCAACCCAGCGTGTCACAGTCAGTTCAAGAGACATATCACACACACACACACACACACACACACACACACACACACACACACACACACACACACACACACACACACACACACACACACACACACACACACACACACACAGTTTGTTACTGAGTCAAACATTTAGCCAGCAGGCATCCGCTTTGGCGACTGAGTAGAATTAGTAATATAATGGCTGCACTTGCAAGTGATAATCCAATTATATTTCCTTGCCGACAACTGTCCTACATTGCCATCTTTTGGTGGTAATGTGAAGTGAAGCATGGGATTGGGAACTGTCCTTTTGTTCTGCCTCATTTATAGACTATAGACATTTATTTTTTCAGAGGTCTTGTTTTGTGGGCAACTATGTTAAGGGGGCAACTAGTTATCCATCTTTTTCTGGAAAACAACAAAATGATTTCCCACTTCTTGACACATGTAAACCAAGGATGTGACAATAAAGTTGATTCTGGTTCTGTCAAGGTTGTTATGGATAGACGTAGATGTACAAATACTGTAACAGTCCATTAGTCTAACATACATTCATAGGCATGTTCACTGGTGATATTGTACATTATAATTATACTTTGAATTCCTATGCACAGCTATATGTCTGTCTCTCTCCATTTAGCATGGAATGTGCTCAGCGGATTGGCTGAGCATGGAATGTGATGTAAGATGATGTATCATGAATGATGTATGATGATAAGAGCGCATGAAGCAAACAGCTTTTGTCCCCACACGTCTCAAGATTTGCCATTGACAATGAAGGGAGAAATTAGGTCAAAATTCTGCTAAATATGACACATAAATGAAACATCAAAACATTAAACACCATTGACATTGAAGGGAAACTTTACATCATATGTAAACGAGCAAATCAGCTAACCAATCACAGGCAACAGGCATTCTGATTGGCCAGTATGAGATGATGCATGATGATGTACGATGATAAGAGCGCCCCTCACTTCACACAGGGGTGATTCTTATATCTATCATAGATAATATTGACTCAGTCAGACCAAGTTCAGACGGCCAGGGTTATTACTTGCGAGTAATAGTTTTCGTCCAGGGCGATGTTTGATACATATGCGCTGTGCCAGCATATGACGTAATGACTACTTGTGCCTGATATGGCAGTGGTGTCAGATTACATACATGTATACATAGGGGCATTACCTTTAATCCTCCCGACACTAAAACGTCATGCTGCTACGATACATACATACGCAAAGTAACCACAGTATACCGCTAATCAACTTACAAATTACATATACATATATGGCATTTCCTTTAATCCACCCGACACTGATCGACATATACGTCACCAGTACTTGCACGCTCTGCTTGCGCACTAGTAGGCCATTTATGGCCTGCCCTACTTGTGTGCAACAAGCACTCACTCGCCAGAGTGCAGTTCTTTTTTTTTTTAAACATATGTTTATTGATTTCTTTTACAGTACAAAGAAGTATTTTCAAAACAATTGACATATATTTCCCCCCCCCCACATCCCCATGGCAGCACAAATACAAATAAAATATTATCACGAAATGTTTTGACAATAATAAATACAGAACACAAAAATAAATAAATAATGACAAAACTAAAATAAAACACATTACATACAGTTAACCAAACAAATACACAATCAGAGTGCAGTTCTAGTTTCTCTACTGTGTTTCATGCTCACTGCTGTTGCTACAACATCTACATTTCTCCATTGGGGTCAATACAGATCTGTCTATCTATGCAGCTCTGTTAATCCGGGTGGCATGAATGAAGATCACTTCCTCGAGTGCTACTTTACTTATAGGAGCCCTATATAATATCATACACTATATAAGAATGTTAACATGTTTAGATGTAAACTTCATGATTTCAAATGTAACGCTGTGTAAACTTGAATGCATCTTTCTGTATTGTAAGCATTGCCATGATGATGTCATCGATTAGTAACGCCCAACACCTGAGCCGAACTGGCTTGGAGCAAGTTGTTTGTCTGTGACCACCCTTACAACCTTAGCACTGACGAAGGTCCTAGGACCGAAACGTTTGCTATTTTAATTGCACTTTGAGCAGCACTTTATGAGCATATAAAAATAAAATAAATGTCAGTTTCTTAAGTCTCGGTTTAAGGAGTTTACCTTTATTTATTTATTTTGCAGTGAACGTTTTTTTTTTTTTTTTTTGCCAGTTTGTTGCAGGTGGACCACGGCCAATATATGTCAGACTGCAGGGCAGCCTGGATGTAAACATCTATCTGTGCCAGTGTCTTTGGGATTATTTAACTGACACACAAACTGGGGCCTCTGTATCAAACATTTGTGTTTGATTGCTGATTGCTGGTGGTGTTCTGCCCCTCCCCCCCCCTCATCAAACAAAAATGTTTGGTCAAGCCATGTGACTCCCATTGGAAAAGCATAGAGCACCGAAGTCCTGACGTAACTCGCTTTTCCGACGATTCCCCTGGTTCGCGGAAGTGATTTCTCTATGGAGAATAACATGGGGTGATCTTAATATCGTCTACTATAAGCGTTGTGGTCCAAAAATAAACAAGCTGTCTCTGCGTTATTGTCGGGAAGGTGTCTCTGTATCGTTTGCAACAGTCAGTCACTCATATATGATACAGTCTGCTTCTAGCGAAAATCTAACTAATTCAGCAGCAGTAACATTAGCGTTTTCTCTCAGTCAGTTGATTCTTCATATCCATATGAGTGAAGCGGCCGGGGTGACATGTTTATTTTTCAAACACAGTTGTTATATGAGGCGATCTCAAATCGCCTCAATGGGGATTTCAATGCAACTAAACAAATACATGAACCTGGGGACTGACGCCCTCTACTGAAAGTGACGTCAGACTTCGGTGCTCTATTGTGGTGGCCCAAAAAAACGACCAAACATTTGCTTGATTGGTGTTTGATACGTGTGAATGAGGCCTGACAAAGTGCATGTGATTCGAACCACAACCTAATTTATTAATCGTAATCCAATCGGCAACTAATCACTTTTTTGCAATTAATTGTGGATGTTTTTCCAGTGTTAAATGTAACTAAGCTAAAGAGGAGTGAGCCATCTCTCTTCCCTTACAATCTGCTGATAGTCGCACATGCACAATAGCGACTGCAAAGCAAAATATGACACATACCACTGGTGGCGTCCTATGCAGAATCACATGGTATCCAAAAACATCAAATGTCTCTGAGGCTATTTTACCCTCAACATTTTAAAGAAAAATAATTACCTGCAGTAGATGGAGTTTCTATTGTACATTAACATTAAAGCCAATACAACTAATTTGGACCTGCATACAGGATAGCATTATATTCCTTAATCAAATGTATGCAGTCAGAATAAGAGTAAAGGGACGGCTTTAATTTATTTAAAAAAAAATTGTCTTTTATTTGAATAGTAGCCTAATCAGCATCTGAGCAAAATGTAATAGGCCTAATGTATTTTTGAATGAATTATTCGTCTTTAAGGTCTTTTTGTTTGTTGTTAGTTAGAAGTGCCATAATCCGATTAATCGTTTAAATAACCGATTATGAAAATAATCGTTAGTTGCAGCCCTAATGTTCATTCACAGACCCATCCCTCCTCAGCACACCACAAATAGCCATTTGGCAGTCCTTTTTGCCTGGAGTCATCAGGCTCCACAACAAAGCTTGAAACCCCTAAAATCAAGAGAGGCCTCTAGTTTGAGGGTAGTAAACTAAAGCCAACTATTCAGCACAGCGTTTTTTTCTCTGTGTTCCATTCAGGCGCTAATGAAATCTCACATCAGCATTGAAATTCGTCAAAGCAGTCACTGTAGAGTGTGGATGTGGCGTTACTCATAATATGTAACTTTAACTAATGCAATACGGATGGGACAGTAGGCTGACAGGAAATGGGGAGAGAGAGATGGGGAGTGTCACGCAGCCGTCGGTATCGAGACTCGAACCCACAACAATGCTGTCAGGCTATAGCCCAGGTGCCGGGACCTATACGGCAGCGATCCGGGCTGATGTTCACCATTAGAATAGTGGCACTAGGGTCAAGTGGCACATGTGGTTCAAGGGGGACCTCGGATGCTCATTAGACTTGGCACGTCACATTAAGACGGAGAGTTGGAGACCCTAATGGCCCATGCCACATGAACATTTTACAATTAATTGTATACATACGCTACTATTTCTATCATAGATTCAATCCATATTTTGTGATTTCACTTTTCCATAATGTAGGATCCTTCATTATGGACATTTGACTGGACACACTTCTTGTGTGACTGCAGTATTACATTTTAACCACAAGGTGGTAGTGCTACACAGAAAGAGCTGCACACTTGGTACAAGCAATAGATCAAGTGTACACACAAAAAAATATGGACAAAGCGTTCCCCGGGTCTAACATGGACGTAAAATGAAGCCTGTTATTCCTGCACTGTAAGTCGCCATCTTTCTAGATCCGTTTGGGCCCAGCTGGCCATTGGCTGGCTCCGTTTTGGCCCAGCTGGCCATTGGCTGGCCCAGACACGAGGCGGGACTTCCCCCCTTCTTCTCCGTTGGTTTTTATTTTGACTCGAGTGGGAGGGGAATCCCGATCATAGACTGTAACGGTAGCCACGCCCCTCAGAACATGCGCGACTTTATGGTCATTTTTTTAATAAATGGGACCATAATTTTCCAAAAAGAATATTATGACATTAGAAATGAGACTTTAAACTAGTGACTGGAAGCAGAAAGTATTCATGACCATGTTTATTAAGGTAATACAGTCTAGGTGAAGTTGGGCCCAAATATGGACTTCTATGGGGCTATGGGTTTTTCTGGGTCCAATGACAGCGCCACAACAGGCCATTATATGAACTTTCAGGAGTTTCAGGCTTCACAAAATATCTGTCTGACTGCCCCCCTGGTACACACACACACACACACACACACACACACACACACACACACACACACGTAATCTACACTATGTACACCATCTTTGTACATCACATGTGGGGGAAATGCACCTCATCTGCTAAGCTATATAGGCAATTATTGCGCACAAACAGAACAAATCCACAGGTACGACATAGCATGGTAGCGTTGCTGTTGTGCTCTGCTGTACAGCATTCCATGTTGTACAGCAGAGCACATCTTGGAATAAGGAATGAATGCATCCACAGCCATGAAGGCAGAGGAGAGGAGGGAGACTCACTTTGCCGGTTACCATAGCAACATACCTGGCTGCTCCTCACTCTGACATTGTCCCTGCACACAGATGTCTGGAGGTCTGTCTGTTGATCTATCAGTAGAAAGAGAAAGACAGTGAGGGAATGAGAGAGACAGATGTCATGCATTTTTAACAGTTTTCACTAGTATGTCCCTCAATATAGAGGGACGATATCGGTGTTCATGAAAATCAGCAGCCTATTCTCTAATTTTAGGCTGTATATGTCTTCAAACAGTTCACTTGTGGTGCGCATGTGCGTACACACACAGACACAGACACATTCACATACATACACACCAAGATGGGAATATCTCACATTCCAAACAAGCCCTAATTTGACAGATCCTACCCTAACTCACCACATGTGTGGGTGGACTTGAAATTCAATGAATCGCTAAAACAAAGTTTACTTCCACACAGAACTTCCAAAATTATCAGAATTTCTCAACAACAAAACAGAGGCCAAGATCAAAAGAAGAGAAAATAATTCTGTGTACAGTGAATGGAAATATTGCATTGTTATAACCATCAGGAGTTTAAATGTTCAAAATATGTATTAATGTCAAATACATGGAAAGAACTTCCATACAACTTCCATGAGATGTCTGAAGTATCTTTTCCACACATACATACACACACACACACACTCTCACACACACACACACACACACACACACACACACACACACACACACACACACACACACACACACACACACACACACACACACACACACACACACACACACCGAGATCTAAGGGTGGAAGCAAGGGCTGTCTTGAGTGTACAGGGTTTGATGAGGTCTGGCCATATATAGAGCCTGTCTTGAGCCTGTCTTGAGGTCAGATATGGAATGTCAGAACAGGTCAGCTCCATATATGGAGATCTAAGGGTGGCAGCGGGGGCAGTGTCTTGAGTGTACAGGGTTTGATGAGGGCCCAGGTAGGGCCAGGCCTTAATTTTCGGGCCTGTTGAGAACTATAGTTTTTCGCCAGCTGCCGGGCGCGGCTGCACGAGCCTAATAACTTTGGGGCGGGCTAGTCTAGAGTTTGAATGGTCAGGTATCAGTCAAAAGGGAGACATCGAAGAGGAAGGACAAGCGGGGTGGGGAAGTTGTGGCCGGCTTGCAGATCTAGGTGATGATCCGGTCTTCTCCATGGATGAGGTCAGTGTCGTGATCTTCATATATGGAGATGGCCATATATGGATCGTGTCACGAGGCGTGATGGACTGGTTTTCATAGTAATGTGCGAACTACATCGCAACAATTAAGCACTTTATAGGAGAAAGTAGGTTACTTCCATTGTTAAAATAACCCCTTTAGTCTTCTATATTTTAGAAATAGACAATATTGATTTGTGTTTTATGCTTCAAAAAACAGATTGGTCAAGAATTTATCAGCCAATTTATCAACCCTTCCATAAAACTTCAAATCTTGACCTTTGACACAGTTGTTTGTAAGTTAAGTGCAGCAAAAATATATACCTCTAAACAAAAAACATTTCAAATTATTTTAAATAACTGAATAGAAAAGTAGCATCTTCAGAAGATTAGTGATTTTCTCAACCTATAATCATTCTTATGTTCCTGCAGAAATATTGTAGAATGCATGCCAATTTGTTTATTTTCTTTCAAAGTTCTCAACAATACAGACATGGGTCTCTTATCCAGAAAATGTTGTGAGCTGTGTATTATTTTATTTGTAGCTACTGTATGGAGGTATATGGCATACATTAGACTTTGCTTGCTGCCATCACCTCATGCTGCAGCTTTGCTCTGCCAGGTGAGACAGCAAGCTAATCAGTGTTACTGTTATTCATGTCACAGACAACTTAGACTTAACAGCCTAGGAAACTGCTCATACACAGTGTGTTTCTGTCTGTATGCAGTTCTGCATGCAACAACAATAATATGCATTTCAGAAGCCAAATAGAATGTTTGCATATCTAAACTGAAGGCCTTTTTTTTCTGTGCAGACTCAACCTCCCGTGCTCAGGGGGGAGGGTAAATAGGCCGACCCCCGCTTTGACGAGCACTCGAACCCTCCACTCTGAAGCAGACTCCTCTTTCAAATCAGCCAATTGAAGCACGCAACGTTCGAGGCTGTCCTCTCAGAGACGCGTATGGGTGGGCCCTCGTCACAAAGGACCCACCCACAAGGCCATGGTGTTCGGTTGCACACTGGCTGCAGTTTCAGTTTGTTTTATTCACCATTTTGAGTAGCTGAAGGTAAAAATCTAAGTAAAATCGCGTTTGGGAGACAAATAGCCCCTATAATTTTTGTTTCACGCAATTGCTCGTGGCGTGGAGTTGTGCGCCTGGTCGCGCGCCTTAGAGTTGCAGAGTGGGGATATTTTAGGTCTCGTTTCTGTGGGCTTATTTTTTCCTTTCTTACATCCTTAACCTCTACAGTATTCCTGCAAAATGTCAAGACCAGTGAGGTAAGGTTTTGCCGAACATGTCCTCCGCTCTCTGGCTACACGCCGTGCACGCACCGCACACGTCTCTTAGCATGTTCCGCTTATGCCCACGGAATTGTTTATTTCATGAAAAATGTATGCAAGAAATGTGTTTTTCCCCTAGCCCCCCGTGCACGCTCACACTCTTAACATGGTTCCCAGCAGCAACGAGGAATGTTCGCCATCATGTCTTGTGTGTAGATGTGTGTTCATTGCGCGGGCTCGTCTCGTGTGTGCCCGTCTACTGGGCTTCGTGCTGCGGATTGTTTTGTGCGATATGGCCGTGGCGTTCTGATCAGAACTGGTTTCAATGTACAGCTCCCCATGTTAGCAGGCCTGCTGTTTTTTTTTTCTCTCTCAATGAGAATATGGCTGCTCCCCCATTCATCCACAGGAGGCTCTTCTCTGAGAGAGAGAGAGACGCTGCTAATAAAAACCAGGACTGGAGGTGGTCATCGGCCTCTGGATTTGATCTCGTTATCCGAAAATGGCCGATCTACAAGCCCACGGCGCGTCGCTTCTCGACGCACTGAGAGCTTGTAGGCCGGCGTTGTTCGGCCGCGCACACTGGTGCGCCTCCATTTCGCAGAAAAACGTTGTGTTCGTACGTAGAAACAACGCAGTGTGTTTTGCAGACCCCATTGTTTTTCAGTGCAATCGCAGTAAAAAGGAAGAGCGCGGGCTTCACTTTTTTTTTGAAAATGTATATGACCAAGTAAATGAACGCTGTTGAGTGATGATGTCAGAGGGAGGCGGAGAGCGACCAAAAGTCACCACACCCCCCTCCATTCTCTCAAGACTCTCACTGCTCTATAATATAACGCAGACCGCCCCCTTTTTATTATCAAATATTAGTCAAATTTCAAATTTGTGTCACGAAATCCTAAATTCTCCGTGCACGCATTGAAAATGTGTATTTTTTTTTAAATAAGCTACAATGCGAGTCAGCGGCGCTCGCTCGACGTGACAAAGCGACAGTGGCTCTGTTGAGTCGCCCCTCCCCTCTGCTACTCCAGGTATCGCCTGCCTAGAACACGACCGTTAAAGCTTGTATTTCTAGTATAATTTCAAATAAATAGATTTGGTCATTATGAAGTGTATAGGAATGTAGGCCACCTTGCCAATGTGACTGCTGTTGCCAAGAGACTCCCTGGGCCCGCACTGTGGTGTGTGTATCAGTGTTCTTCCCTGCTCCTGTAATCTAAGCACTTGTAATGGTTTATAGCCCATTTGCCCCTCCCCGCACAACAAGCTAGCTCGCTTTTGCTATGGCAGAACTCACTGATAATTACTATCACAGACAATGTTCCTGGAGTCTCTGGAATGCCATTGATGATGGTGCAAAGGGCTAGTAGAGAGAAAAGCCTATACTAGTATACTCTACTAGCCTAGTAGAGATAGTATAGGCTTTTCTCTCGTTTCCTTTATCCCCGCCCACCTCCCCCATTACGGTTTATACGTATCCCTTCCTTCCTGAATGTTCTGTGTCTGTCTGGGTGTAGGTTACAGTGAGCACCTGAGCTGTGTAGTCAGCTGCTGTCACCTGAAGCTGCTCTCGCACATTTAGCCAAATTATCCATCGGAAACTGTAGATGGTAGAGTTCAGTACCATGGTGGGGAACTTCTGCCCACATGGTACAACCCTAGCCATATCGATCATTGTCTAGTCATGTTGTTGGCTAGCTGTGTATTACATTATGTACAATGAAAATGTCATAGGTTCTCGTATGTAGTACCTGCATTACTCTAACATGGTTCAATCTGGCATTCACCCACAGGAACCGGAAAGTGGTGAATTACTCACAATTCAACGAGTCGGATGGTGAAGGTAAGGGTGTGGGTGTTGTGTACTTGTGTTAAGTATTATATCTCGGCCATATACTTGGTTGAAAAGGTTATCAATATCTGAGAATTTATACCAGTATTAGAGAATGACCTAAGATGGCACGACCACAAACCAAATCAATTGAATACTTTTCAGGTATAGGTTAAGATTATTATATCAAATAATTTTGTAAAAACTACTAAACTAAAATGTCCAATTGTATGATGTTAATTTGTATGCTTGACCTCATCATTTATACCTGGCAAAAAAATGCAAGAATCTGGTCATATCATTCAGGGGTCGCAACTCAATATATTGCAATATTGTAAGCAAGGCAAACTATTGCAATTTTAATTGTAATCTAACTCACTTTAGGAAAACTCAGCCATATGTAGATATACATACATTCATTGTATTGTGCTCCATTATAGGCTATTCACAGATCATTCTCTACACTACAGCACTGACAGGCCCATACCTTTGCAAATGAAATAGTATTGAGCCTAATTTATTAGCTTGCCATAACAGATCTACAAGCTAAAGCCCTATTTATACTATCATATGACAGGAAATGCCAAAAATAGCGAGTCACAAATGTGACGTGTTGAGCTTGTAGTTCTGCAATCTTTGGTGCACGACCGAGTGTGTGTATGTATGTGTATATATATATATATATATATTAGTGACGATTAATCTTAAATTATTTATGTTAGTTCAGTCAGATAACTCACAAATAGATTTAGTCAATATTTATTATAGAATGAGAAGAAAAGTGTGCATATAATATTTTATCTTGGCGTTCGGCTCTACTACATTTTTCCCTGCTCGGCACAATTAAATATTAAGAGCAGGGAGATAGATGTACAATAACAACCCCCCCCATGGGGAACAGAAATAACAGAGCCCACCGGTGGTGCTGGGGTGGCGGTGGGAGCACACATCACATAACAACCTAGGTGAGTCAGTCTAGGTGAGCTTAAATAGCGAATGACATGTGGGTCTTGCACACACTGAATGCACCCACATAGTAATGCAGCATATTAACCCCTCGAGTATATGGATGTGCCCTTGAGCACAGCATGAAGTCAAAGTCATACGATTTGTCACACACGTTACCGCAGTGAAATTTGTTCCCTGCATTTGACCCATCTCTTGGAGCAGTGAGCCACAGCCAAGGAGCGGTGAGCTGCAGCCGTGCCACGCTCGGGAATCATTTGATTAGTAGATTTGACCCCCCAATCCAACCCTTTGATGCTGAGGGCCAAGCAGGGGGGCATTGGGTCCCATTTTTACAGTCTTTGGTATGACCCGGCCGGGGATCGAACCCCGACCTCCCAGCTTCAGGGCGGACACTCTAACCCCAAGGCCACTGTCTTGTGGACCCCTCGAGTATATCTGACTGAACTAACTCCGCAAGCTACGTATCATTTGTTACTCACATCTTCAGTTGTGATGCGACACGTACAATTGCAGATCCTTTCTTTTAGGCAAGCATTACAAGGTTAAAGAATACGACTTTTATTGACTAGTACAAATCTGAAGAATAGTGACTTAAAGCTCATATGATTGCAAATGTTATTTTGACTGGTGGTCAATATGTCGGTGAGTGCAAGCATTACATCCCCTGCCTGTATTATCATGTGGCCTAGCAAATTGGAAGACAATCTTAACTCCTTTCCTTTCAGATGAGGCATTTGGAGGAGAAAAGCGCAAGAAGGTGCGCACGGTGGCCCCTCGTGAGCCAAAGCACAAGCGCTCAAAGAACTCGCAGGAGGACAGGTGAGCTCCTCTGTCTGGCACCATTATTTGTTTGAGTTGTCTCTTGTCTTTACCACAGCCTTCGGTTGGCTGCTTAGACATTTATGCCCATGATTATATAACCTTTTTTTGGTGGGAGTATTTTCCCAATAGAATATGTATAAATTGAAGAAGAAAAAAATAGATAATGCACAAAAAATAGATGATGCAAAAACAAATAACATTGGGGTCAGTATGGGTCATTAATGTCAGTAGCATTCATCCTCTTATGTAATAAATCACATTTACAAAGTCCATAGACTTGGCTGGCAAACGAATCCCCTTTCTAGTCCAATGCTCCATCTATAATTGAGGGTTTGAAACTATGATTCCTTGCTATGGGGTACTTTAATTATAGATTTATTTGGACACAGGTTCCGCTAACGGAAGCTTGGAGCAAAGCAAGGCATGTAAGACAGTGGGGCCACAGGTTTGTTTTCCAATTGCAGTCGTTTGGGGAGAGTGCCTTGGGATGTCAGCTCCCTCCAACACATCACTTCTATGTTAACAGCCCAATAAAACTGGTCTCCATTGTGTATTTTCACGAATATATGTTGTATCAGTGTCTTTAAGGATACTCTCTGCTGGACTACCCCCTGTCTGGTTCCTATTGCTCTGTTTTTTTGTTTTTGATTTTCTTTCTCCTTTTTTTTCAGCGAGGACTCTGAGGAAAAGGAAAAGGTCACCAAACCCAAAAATGATTCAGCAGGTAGGCCGCTCTGTAGCAAATTGAGTAAGAGAAAACGAATGTGGCTGGTATGTTAAAGTGAAGTCTATACCAAGACCGAGACGTACTAACGTATCCCAAATCACTGCAGATGACGTTGGTAGTGAGGAGGAAGACAATGATTTTGGGGAGGAGGAGGAAGAGGATGGAGGCAGCGATTACGAGGCAAAAAAGAAAAGGGGAAAGAAACCCACGGTGGCGAAGCCAGCCAAGAGGACGCCGAAAAGAAAACGGGGTGCAGGTACACGCAGCCCAAATCCTTGCCAAGTGTATCTGCTTATTTAATGTGTCAGCGCTGCATACTTTCAGAACATGATTATCTGAGTCTGATATGAACCACACACACACACACTATTGCTTTTTCAACATTTGTTGAGAGATAATTTGGACCAGGTGGCTGGTGCTTTGTATTTTTCAGATTGAATAAACTCAGTAGCTTTTCTCTATCACGTGGCATACTTCATGATCAGGATTGTGTACATTTCTGGAGCTATAAGAGCACTTCAGAGAACAAAACAATTGGAAAAACAATGGTGAATTCAAGATGGTGGTTCTTGTTTCCACTTTGGGTTAGCTTTACTTGCATCTAATCTCCCTACTCTTATTTTTGCATTCAGATGACAGCGATGATGAGCGGGAGGTGAAGCCTAAACAGCGCACGGTGCGCCAGGCTGCCACCAAGGCCGTCTCCAAACAGAGAGAGATCCTGCTGGGGGATGCAGGCAGCGAGGACGAGGAGCGTGAGGACCAGGAGGAGGGCTTCATGGACCGTAAGAACCAGATCACATACGCACAGTTAACCCATTCTGACCTGAGATCAGATTCTAAAAATGTCTGTTTGAAAATGACAGTTTTCTGAAAAAGCTATGCTAAGCTAAAAGTTATGTCGTTCTTCGATTTTTCAAAAACAGCAGACCTACAAGCTCAAAGCACGCTACTCGGTACATGAGCTTGTAGATCTGCCATTTTTAAATAGCTAAAGCATAACGTAATGCTAACACCAAAAGGGGTTCCCGCCTAAAATGGGTTAACACTTATGATGCCTAGGATGTCCACACACGTCTTATCACATAAATCCGCGTGTGGGGATGTCTTGAGGTATTTCTTTATCTATATAAAACGGGATCGCTAAAATCAATTTCTTGACAGTGGCCGTTAGCTAGGCAACGCCTTGCTCAGCCCCTCCTGGACCTGTTTTGCTGCGTGCGCAGCCATTCCCTTCCTGATTTTTGGCCTGACAAAACCGCCAAACCTATTTTCTCGGAATCTACACTGCCTGTGCGCAAATTGAACATAGCACTGATGTTCGGTCCTAATTTCTGACTTCATCATGCATCTAAAGACTTCTAAAGACTTATGCTGGTGATGTAGCAATGGAAGATTTCACCTCCCGGTTTTGTGGGGAAATGGAAGGCGGGGGTTTTCACAGTAAAATGTCCCTCATCTGCTTTACACCCAACAGGGGAGCGTTTTCCTGGTCGGACATAGTGCGTGGAAGGAACACCAACCAGTTCCTTTCCCCTCCATTAGAGACCAGGATTACTGCATGTTTTTTGTGAGGGTACTTGGTGCCCTATGGGACACGGGGAGAACATGCAAATAGAGATGCAACGATACTGATTCTTCAATTCCGATCCGATATATTAATTTTGAAATTTCCCGATATCCGATATTTGCCGATCCGATATTTGCTGTAGGCTTCATAGCAAAACAAATAAATACAAAAAAATTCAAAGAGGGGATGTTTATGGTTAAGTGTTTAACCTGTAGAAATAAGAATATGAACTGTTTAACCTGTAAACCTTAAGGGAATGGCAACCTGTTAATTAATACTATGGATTATTATTATGTGCAAAGGTACATTTTTACCCCTAAAGTGATGCCTGCATGTAACCTGTTAATTCATTCTATGGTTTATTATTAATAATAATAATAGTAATTATTATTATTGCTATATACATGTGGTACCTTTTTACCCCTAATGGATGCCGGGAATCAGCTGCGCTTTCATGTGACAAAAGCCCTGAGCCTTACCGACAGACTCGGGGAGAAAAAGAATACCTCAGGACGTTTGTTATGGTGCTAGCTGGTGTTGTGTTGCTACTTTAGTTTGCAAACTCTGTCTGTCTTAAGAATTGCACTACACTTACAATCTGAATCAGTGTTTGAGCTTCTGACAACAATGTCATGGTTTGATAACTGAGCCAATTATATAAAGACGGATTTTACCGCGACGACGGCATGCGCTTTTTCTTCATCACCATCATCGTCGTCGTCACAGCAGCATTTTTTTCAATGGCAATAATAAAGTTACAAAGATTGAATCACATGGCCCAGGCGGTGGCGTAACCGTCTGGGCACCCGACTGGTAATCCAGTCGCAGTGTGCCGCGGGTTCGACTCCCGAGCCCGACACGGCCTTTACTGCATGTCTTCCCCCATCTCTCTCCCGTTTCCTGTCAGCCTACTGTCTGTCCCTTCAAAAACTAATAAAAGGCGTAAGCCGCAAAAAAAATATCTTAAAAAAAAAAAAAAAAAAAAAAAAAAGATTGAATCACATAGCGCTAAACAGCACGTGTGTGCAGTAAATATATAACAGAAGAATGGATTACAAGAGCAATCTCATCAACACAATGATAGGCTCCACCACACAACTGAACTGCGCATGCAGTGATTTGACTGACCCGTCATGATCCGTGCAATGACGGGTAAACGTTATACTTTTATTACTGTTAAGTCTGTAAGTGATTCCATTCTCTTGCATATTGCACCTTAGTGGGGCTTTTTTCTATAGTCTCTGTTTGCAGTCTGTACATACTGGAGGTTGGATTCGCTCACTGCACTGTCTGTGCAGGACGGACTGTAAACATTAAACACGTGTCCCCCTCCTGTATCGGAGCGTGTATCGGTGGCATCAAATCCGATCTCCGATACATTAATTAAGCTGGATCGGAGGCCGATACCGATATAATATCGGATCGGTTGCATCTCTACATGCAAACTGCATACACTAAGACCCTTTCTCCAACCCCACCTAGTGTATGGGCACTGACATGGAGGAGAGAACACGCCCCCAACATTTGTATCTATAGTGACTCGTTAGGGGTTTAGAAAATCAATTTGTTGGCATTAATTGGTTTTATTTAAAGTAAAGGTGGTTACTTGACAATTCCTCTGCCAGCTTAGAAAAATATTGTGCATACAATGGAACAAATAGTACAGTGTCCAAGAACCAAAAAACAAGGAATATCTGTCTGCGGAATCCGAATCTGTGTGTGTTGTGGTGGTGTGGGTACCGGATTCACTGGTTGGCAAAACCTTGTATCACACAATGGGTGGGGTGTGTGTTCGTTCAAGACTTGAATGGCCCCCAAATAGGCCAGTGTTGTCAGTCTGTCTGACTATTAATTCACAAAAGCTCTGTCTGTCCTGAGCATAATGCTGGCACCATTCTACCAAACTTGGTCCCAGATGACTGCTGTGCCAAGCGGGAATTTGATCCCCACAAAACACAGTTTCCAAGAACCGAAAAACCATGTGTATCTGTGGAGGACTCACCAAATCTCTGTTTAGGCATCGGCTTCACTGGTTTGCCTAAATTTGCTTCACGCTTGTGACGCTGACAGCACAACGTAAGCTTACCTGCGAACCTGCACACATTTAGCATACAAACTACGAAATTCTTGGTCTCTGTATGCAGGTACGAAATGCCGGCAGTGAAAACTACACAATTCGGGGCATGGGCACGGCATTTCAATTAAACCTAAAAATATGCTCCATTTGGTATTAACCCTCCTCAGTGTAAGTAAACCCAATTCACAGGACTTACTATGGAAGAGTGCCTACCCTTCTCTGACCCAAAATCTCCTCAAATTGAACGCAGCTGCATGAACTGAAACAGAGTCTGTGTAAAACACAGACCGTGAAAAGCATTTACTGAGGTAAATGGGATCTGAGAGAGTAAAGACCGTTTCAGACAGGGAGTGAATGACACGCCGAAGTAATTCATTTTCAGTGAGAGGTGGGCGATTATTGGGAGAAGTTGAGGAACTGAGATGCCAACGGGCGTGTTCCCGTGAAATTCTTGTTTCATGTATGCCCCTGCGGGCAGAAAGGGCTGGATTGTGGTCAGCTTTCATTCCACGCTACGTGAGAACCGCAGTGAGATCCCTGCTGATCCAAGCGAGAGCACCTGTGTCACTCGCTCCCCGTCTGAAACGGCCTTAATTTTAACTAAGTACAAACTACTTAAAATGTGACTAATGTTATGAAACATTGCTAAATATGTTCGGTAACGTTATGTACTAGTTTCGTTTATCGTTTGTTTGGTATCATGAGACCTGCTACAGTGGTATGTGTGTGTGTGATAAACAAACTAACATAGCAAATAATTATATTATTTCAGCGAGCCCCGTTGCTGGTCCAACATACAATTACATCAGAACATTAACTACTCGGATGCGGTTTGGTGGCACAGTTGTAAAGTCCCTGCCCACCACCACAGAGGTTGTCGGTTAGAATCCATTGCATCCAGCTTTGTCGGGCGTGGGAGGGAAACCGGTCGGGGATGGTGATATTGGTCATTACATGTGAGGGCTGGGGTGGCACCTGTCGGCAGGGAGTGTTGGGTAGGTAGGACAAAGGCCATATGACCTACGTCCTCCCGGTGGGGGCTCCTCACTGTCAGGTGAGTCGGCAGGATACAACAGCAGTGACAACACAAATGTGTATGGGGGGGAATTAATTGGAATAACGACTAAATCTGGGAGATCATGACACAACTCTGACCTAACTGCTTGTGTAGATATAAACTGACCAACAGAAGGACACACCTTTGACAGCTTGTCATTCTTTATTGTGTGCAGCTGATGAGACGGGCAGTGACGAGGATTTCACGGTGGAGGATGACGACGACAGTGACTACGGTCGCTCCAAGAAGAGGACTAAGAAGGTGATCACTAGCAGACGGGGTCGGCCGGAGAAGAAGGAGAAGAAGTCCCCAAAACCCCGACTAAAGGCTACTGGTAAGAAACCACCAGTATGGAGGCACAAAAAGAGAAAACTGTTACTTCATGCCATCAGATTATATGTACTGAAGAGCAGCGGTTCCCAAACGTTTTCATGTCAAGGACCCCCAAAATTACACTCATTAGCCTGTGGACCCCCCCCCAAAATATATGCCAAGGACCCCCATAGCAGTGATTTTCAATCATTTTAATTTCAAGGACCCCCAGTTTGACATGCATTAGGCTACGGACCCCCATTGAATGGCATTTCTATCTCGGACCCCCATTTATATTGTATAAAATCAATGTTTATTTAACTCTGAGAGTGTACAAATAGAACCAACTGTACCCGTTGTGTACACTTGAGTTACAGACCCATAAGGGTCCATTTGGTTCCTATCTATCATCTAGCTGGGGACCCCCTTGAACTCCCTCAAGGATCCCTGGGGGTTCCTGGACTAGCCTGGTTAATAAACCAGACCGAATCAGCCTTTGGCAAAAGTCTGGTTTATTAACTAGGCTATTCCTGGACCACGAGTACCACCAAGTATTATTCATAAATCTGAACAAATTAAATTAAAAAGGATTGTCTATGATGGTGGTTGACAAATTCAGATCCGGGGACCAACCCCCAAGGGCTTGTGAGGAGGCTCCCTCCGTTTCTCTATGATTAATTGGAAATGATTACCAATACAAAAATGTGTGAGTGAGTACCGTAATTTCCGGACTATAAGCCGCAGCTGAATATAAGCCGCACCAGCCAAATTTAGGGAAAATCCCATATACAAGCCGCACCGGACTATAAGCCGCACCGGACTATAAGCCGCAGCTACGTTAGCTCAGAGCCTGAGATGGCTCTACGTTAGCTGTAAAAATCCATAGATTAGCCGCACCGTTGTATAAGCCGCAGGGTTCAAATCATGGGTAAAAAGCCGCGGCTTATAGTCCGGAAATTACGGTAGTCAGTTTGAACTAATCTTATTTATAATGTACGATTATGATATTTAAACAGTCTTCTGTGCTTCTAGAGCAGGGGTTTTCAATTAATTGTGAATGAGGGACCACCACCCTGACTTGGAATCAACCTGGGGACCACTGTTGTGTTGTGTGGGGCTATGGGCTAATATTAGAGCTTTTGTAACATTTGCTATGCATCCCATGTGTATACATCCCACTGTTTCTCAACCATTGACTACTAATAATTTCCTAATAATCATGACTCAACCAGATAATCCGATGCTTTAGATTCTAACTCCCCTTTTCTGTTGACTTTACTTTACTTGACCTCCAACTTGTCAGTAAATTACTACATAAATGGTCATCCTAAGTCACCAGGTCATTCAGTTCACGGTTTCTCAACTATTGGAAAGACATTAAAAAAAAATCAACAAATCCTACATTACTAAATGCATGGTCACATGCAATACCTCCACGGTGGTCCTGCTCTAGAGCGACGTACATTCCACTGGTCGCTCTTGAGGCACTGAAGGAACACTTAACAACTTTGTTTTTTACTAAACATGACAAACTGCAAATCGTAAAATTGTCATTGGGTCAACCTTTGCCGTCAAAAACACTCAAATTCTCACACGTTCACACACCGGCGGTAGAGGAAACTATGCAAGGCTTGTATGACTGATGAGCTGTGTCCTCTTTAACTCTGTATGTGTGTGTGTGTACCTCCAGTCACCCCCAGCCCAATGAAAGGCAAGGGCAAGGGGCGCCCCAGCACCAAGGCCGTAGAGAAGAGCTCACCCAAAGAGGAGGAGGAGGAAGAAGAGGAGCCTGAGAGTCCCCTGGAGGAGGAAGAGGAGGAGGAGGAGGAGGAGAAGACGGCAGAGAAGAAGGCACCCTCTCCCGCCCCCAAGAAAAAGAAGGAGGCGCCAGCAGCAGCAGAAAAAAAGGATGAGAAAGAGGAGGAGGAGGAGGAAGAAGAGGAGGAGGAGGAGGATGGTTCAGAAGAGGAAGCACCCTCTGGAGAAGACTAGACGAAGGCAGCGCACCGAAGCCCCCTCCATTCTCTTAACCCCGTCTTCTCAAGTTTTTTGGTTTCTTTTGTTGCTCTGCGTTTAGAGTTTTGGTATTTTAATTTTAATTTTGTTCCTTTTTTTCTTTTCTTTTTTTGTGGTGGCCTGGCCCAATGGTTTGGACTACATATTCTATGCGTTTTTGTTTTATTGGCTACCCCAAACCTAACGCAAGACAGTTGTGATGCACATAGGAACATTAACGCATACTATTATGTAAAGACCTATATCTTCCCTTTATACTTTATTGCCAGCCCCCGCTACACCGTTTGGCTTTACCCACCCCTCTCGTACCCCTCTCGTTCGCGATTCAGCTGTGGTCTTATAACCGTTTAATCTTTTTTCTTTTTTTTTAAAGTGTACATTTCTGGAAAACGGTTTCTTTTGCATTAGCTTTGGCTTTTTTCTACGAACTTGGTGTTTTGTGAGCATCCGTCCTGAACTGTCGCCTGGTGCGTGAGGAGGTCACTCTTACACAGGTTTATAATGTGTGTGTGTATGTGCATGTTTCCTGGGATAATCACTGATCTGATATGACATGGCTAGGGGAAAGCCAGCAGGCAGAACATGTGATTCCTGCCTGTTTGCTCATGTTAGATCTGTGATTACTGAGCTGTTGGACTCGCTCAGAGCATTCCAGTTCTTCTCACCAATCACTACAGCGCTGTATTTACTGAGCAACATTACCCCATTGGTTCAGCCACCGCTGAACTGGGATTCATGAGTGAGGCTATGACATCTATTTTGCGCCGTCTCTCTGCCCTCGCTTAGGTACTTTTATGCTTTTAAACTAGCAAGGAGCATGTTTTAGCAGGATGTTATAGGGTCATTGTTTAAAATTTCAACGGTTATATTAAGACCGTCCTCGTTTCTTTTTTTTTTTTCTATCCCCTGCATCTATCAGAATTTATTCTCTTTCGTATAGCTCTAATGGTTCTGTGGTGTACTTAGAGAAAGGTCTTTCTTTTTTTTCCTCCTTTTTTTTGGACAGTGATTCAGACTGCTGCTTGTGCATTTGTATCGGTTTAAAAGTGTGTAATATAGAGTGTTCCTGATAAGCCTGTAGAAGCTCTGGGAGGGGGCGGGCGGGGGGCGGGTTACACTGCTGAGTGTTTGTTACGTGCCAGACAGGTGCAACGACCGATATCGGGGGTGTGTTTGTGTACTTGTTTAAATGTGTATGCGTGGGTGTGTGTGTGTGTGTGTGTGTGTGCGCGTGTGTACGTGCGCACGTGCTTAGTTTGGCATTTTCTCTGCCTGAAAGTGCTCCCATCAGCTGCTTCCGTGACTTAGGTTATATCGTATGTTGGGCTTTTAAAATAAATTCGCACAATGCTATGTGAAGCGCCCCAAAACGCATCGTTCCCTGCATGGCCAAAGCATCTTCTTAACCTTTCAACCCTTTGTGCCAGGCATCCCTAATGCTGTTTTGTTTTGTTTTATTTTATTTTATTTTGCTCTTTTTATTTGTTTTGTTTATGAAAATCAAGAAGAGATGGATTTTTTATAGAGTCCAAAAATGAATGTTCTTTTTCCCCTCCTGTTCATTGTTCTAATTCTCTATTCAGATTTTTTTTGTAATGTTTGTTTTTTAAGAAAAGAAATAAAATGTATCTTGATTTTAAGAGAAAAGTCGACCCTATCTTATGTGTTCTGCTTGCTGCTGGTTTGATGGGGAAACCAGACTAGCCAACCCTCTCATGTACTCCATTCTTTATTTTCTTAATTCATTCACCTTTTTTGTTGCGCCCAACACAGAGCAAACAGTTATCAGACAACCCTTTCCATCTGGAGAGTGCTAGAGCAGTTCTCCATTTGGATTTTGGTCCCCTCCACGGCACTGGGTGCTGTTGGTCCCCTGAGTCCACGGCACTGGGCGCTGTTGGCATCCACATTTGTCATTTTCTTTTGTTCTAAGAACTCCATAGATGTTAGAACAGACAGATGTCAGAGGTCTGCTATTTCACAGCCACATTTTGAAATTCAGAATGATAAACTATGAGTTTTGAGAAATGACCCAACATTGTAACTCGGCAGGCAGCTCAATCTCAGAAGTCTTCATTTGTCTATTTATTAATGCCTTAATTTTCATTGGGTTGCATTTCAAATGTGGAAGGGAGCAGGGGGCCGTATCACCTGTGGTAATCACTGGAGAAGAGAGGCTTGAGTGAGAGAGAGACCTCTCGTTTTAGGTTCTTTGTCACGAATTGGACTTGAAGCCTGATGTATACTGTCGTGTGCCAGAAACCGTTTGCTTACAACCTTGTGAATCAGCTATTTTCGGCACACAACATCATTGTATGACGGAGCATAAATTATAAGCGTGGTGGAACAAGTGGAGTGATGAGGATCAGGATACCATCCAAAGCCATAATGATCTCAATACTAGTGACTTGGAGATCAAACAGAACTTGTGAGATTTGTTTTGTAAGGATTGGGGTTTAATATCAAAGCAAAACCTGCCATTGTGATCTTGGGAACTTGCATTCATCTAATATGTATTTTTGTCAGGAGTAAATATTACTTTTCCAATATTGTCCCAAGACTGCAAATTGAGTGTCCTCAAACCTTTCAGGATGCGCGCAAAGCTCGTTTTTGGCTCCAAACAAAGCACATTGGTTTGATCGTTGACTGTCCTTGAGTGGATCATTGTGATTTTCTTACTACATACAACACCCCAAATCAAGCACGGAATCCATAAATGTGTTTTTAAGAAATGTGGATCAGATTAAAAAAGGGGGTTGTTATACAAATGTAATACTCTAATAACTATTTTGGCAATCAGGAGAGTGTTCTGTAATTTGAAATTTCACCGTTCTGAGGGCCTAAATGGTAGCTGTATCTGCAGAGCATGGGTTCCTATTCATTGTCCCATAGGAAACAAATTATGAATACTCTTATCTCATTCATTCAACAGTTCTGCTTTATTTTGATTTTGATTATTTTATAAGTACTTTGAATTGTACTGGCAATGTAAATGTAAGCGAACTTGTGATTCATACAGGTGACGACGTGGAGAAGCTTTTGTCAAGTAGTGTGGAAAAAGAAGGCTGAACTCTTTTGAAATATTTTGCATGTTGTGGAAAAAGTGAGAAGCGTTAATGATGATGGCAATATTGTGGTCTTTGAAAAAAATAACGACAATGATGATGTTTTGGTTTCCCAGCTTCTAATAAAGGCAACCTACTTTTTATAGAGATTTAACTCCTTGTTTTCTGATGTTGAGGGGTGTGTGTGTGTGTGAGAGAGAGAGACAGACATGAAAGATTGTGTACCAGGGTTTTGATGCTCATCAAAGGTAGCTCTCCTTCTCAACCACACAGTGGAGCTGTTGACATTCACTTGAAAAATACATCTTTACTGACATTAGCTTGAAAAGATATCTGTTTGCAATGCAGATTGGTCCACCATATTTGATTGTCTGGAGTTTTCATTAGTTTAACAAAAATATTGTGCTGTACATTACACGTCAAGAGATGTGGCAGTAAATGAGCTGGTGAGAACCCACATGTCCATGAAAACCCAAGGACTGGGTCTGGAAACCAGACGAATCTGCCATTGCAATCAAAATCAAAATGCCCTTGGTAGATTTGGTCTGGCACCGCTCAGCTTTGATTGGACTTCACTCTCTCGGAATAGTGAGGGACAAATCAGGAAACTATGCAAATTTATCGGGCAGGTTTATCACGGGGCCTTTTTTAATTCTGCCACACAGAGATTCCAGTGATATTAGTCTGGCCATAACAGGGTACAAGGACTTCACTCTCACGGCCAGAGATTTACCTTTAAACAACGTACAACTCACACAGAAGGCCTAAGAGGCCCTATGGCAGAAATGTCTGTTCTTATTAAGTGTGGTATGGGTCTGTTTTTGGCAGTGAAGAATGAAAGGAACAAGGGAGAGAGAGATGGGGAGAGACATGCACCTGCAAAGGTCATCATAAACGGGATTCAAACACGTAACGTGCAGTCAGGCCAGAGCCTATGTGGCATGTGCCTGGACCACTAGGCCAGTGGGCGCCCTGGTGTCTTCCTTTCCTAATACAAAAGCTTTACAATGCTTCTCAGCACTTTTTCTTGCTGCGGTGTTAACACTTTAGGGTTTAGGCAATCGTGGGACACTTTAGCTTCCTCTACAACATACCCACCATACTCTGAATCACAGAGTAATTATCTGTCACCATCAGTCATCACCATCTGCTTTCTTTCAATTTCAGAAAACCAAGGCCCCATATATAGAATCTCCTTCCCTTCGGTTATTCACAGCTTTCTTTATTGTGTAATATATTGAACTCTGGCTGTAGCGACCATCTATGTCCCGTACCTTTGTTTCTGCAGGCTGGCATGAAGGAACGCCACAGTATATGACAATGGTTCTTAGTAATGCCGTAAGTAAGGCATAAGGAATAACTTACGGGATACACAATTTCCACTAATCAGGAATGAGAAAGCAGACTGACAGAATGTAATGATTGTTGGTCAACGTTAAATGTCAGATAAGCCCTGTATTGGCTCTCTATGGGGCAGTTTGACCCTTCTGGGGTCCATGTGTGTGTGTGTGTGTGTGTGTGTGTGTGTGTGTGTGTGTGTGCGTGCGTGTGCGTGTGCGTGTGCGTGTGTGGGCGTGTGCGTGGGTGTGTGCGCGTTTGCGTGTGTGTGGGTGGGTGTGTGTGTGTGGGGGGGAGGGGGTCTTTCTGGCCATGGAGATCATGCCCCAGGCAGGCTTGCCTTGCTGTGTAAATGAACTATTTATGAGTAAATAATTCATCAGAAAATGATACAGCAGACTGGCATAATGTATTGATTGTTGACTAATGTTCAGTGTCAGCTATTAGCCCTGTAATGGCTATCTTAGGGCTGTTTGACACTTCTGGTGGCCCTTGTCAGACCTTTTCCCCGGAGAGCTTTCAGCCATAGGTGGCTTGGGGTAAAACATTCACACATCCCAGATTTAGTAAAAGCCTCAGTGATCTGAGAGTGTACAGATGGACGTGAAATGGACCCTTATGGGTCCTGGGAGTTCTCTCTCTTTAGACTCAAATGGCAACAACTTTAGTTGTGTATCCCAGGAGATACCATAGGTCTACTGCTAGGTATGGTATTGATGGTACTGAATGCAAAACTTAAAGTTCTTACTTTTCATTGGTTAAATATTATAAACCCCGGGCCCACAGACAGACTTAACAAGCACTTCCAACCATGATTGATTGTATGTATTTCATGGTCTTCTCTCAGGTCTCTCTCTAACCCCATTTCCTGTCAGCCTACTGTCCAATCAATGGAGGCATAAAAGCAGAGAAAGAATAATTTACAATTTAAATCCTTAACTGCTTATACTCAAATGATAGGACACCACAGTTGCTTGTCACTATTTTGAGGGGCACTAGCCCCTCCTATACTCAGCTATTAGTGTAGAATTTCGTCTTACACAAACATTAAATTCCCATTGACAATGAATGGAGAATTTACGTCATTATCATATGTGGCCGAGCAAATCGGCTATTTTTTTCCTACACAAAAGTTCCCAATTCCCATTGACAATGAATGGAGAATTTATTTTAAATCTTTGAGTCTTGCATAATTAATTACAGTATGATGATTATGTATTGACCAACATATTGTCACAGGTACCCTAAAACCTTTATACGCAATAAATAAATAAAGACGGGCAATTACTGTCTAATTACACTAATTACAGTGCAATCTGTGTGATGTTGTCATTGTACATTGTCAAATATTATGTTGAATGTAATAATGTAGCAGTGTTGCTGCTGCTTGACAGTACATTGTCAAGACCAGTAATGAGATGTTTATGTACACACAACAGTACCCACAGATTCTATGCTTAGTCTACTACAGTATGAATATGTTTATTTATTTCCCCTGGAGGGGTGTGTCGTGTGTGTGTGTGTGTGTGTGTGTGTGTGTGTGTGTGTGTGTGTGTGTGTGTGTGTGTGTGTGTGTGTGTGTGTGTGTGTGTGTGTGTGTGTGTGTGTGTGTGTGTGTGTGTGTGTGTGTGTGTGTGTATGTCTGTGTGTGTGTGTGTGTGTGTGTGTGTGTGTGTGTGTGTGTGTGTGTGGGTACTATGCAATGTGAATGTCTGAATACCATGCTGTGTACAGTTGCTAAGAAACCACACTGGGGTTTTCACTCTCCTCCTGTGGTGCAGTGTGCTGCAATCTTCTCAACCATATACTCTGCTTGGCTTTCGAGGCACCACAGTATAACATTATACAACATGGCATTGAGAAAATTATTCTATGAAGCCCACACAAAAAAACATAATTCCTCTTTAGCCCACCTTCCCCACATATATGCTGGAAGCTGTCAGCTAATATGTAACTTTTGCCCCATTCCTTTAGGTTCCTGTCAACACCTAAGTTGAGAAACCTAATGATACTTGAGAAAAATAATAAGTCAATGGGTGTATACTATCATCAAGGGAACACAAATGTCTCACTGATGTTATTCCTTCAGTGGAGACTAAATATGTGATGCGGTGTTAGCTGGTAGATCTATTATTTTTGCATCATTGTGAAACAGAGTTAGGCATGAGAGTGAGACATTTGTTGGAATCCAAAAAGATTATGGACAAAAAGACACTGTGACCATATTGGACCAAATAATGTCTAACAATAAACATTTTATAAGATTAGGGTCCAAGAGATCAAATGAGGATCCGTGGCCTGATGCATATCAAATTGGAGGTCGTTGAAATGAAATGGTCTGAGAATCACTGGCATGGACAGTTCCTTTTTTCTTGAACCACCAGAGGTCTCCTTTGCACCACAGCAAGTTATGACCATGTTATGACCTGTCCTGCAGTCAAGACAAAGATTTATAAAGTACTTTTAATGAGAAAATATTAATCATAAAGTGTATGTGCATGTGTCTGTGTGGCAAAAGTCTTGCCAAAGAAAATAGCCTTAAAGTGCTTGCACTGAGTCTTTGAAGGCTAAATGCCAATAAACCAGAAATGGTGGTGTAATTATGGATTCAGACAAACTTTGTCTGAATCCATAATTGTATAATTATTATCATCTTAAATATAGAAAGACTGATAGACGATTCATGTTCAAACAATAAAAAAAGATTGATTTCCGACTTATATGTTGGAAAGTACTTCATGGTCTTCTCTCAGGTCTCCCCAAACAGCTACATAGCTCTAAATGCATCCGTCAAGAAGTCTCAGGTCATCTGGGATCAATCTAACTACTCCCAGTCTAGTAAAAACATATATGGTGACTGGTAACATTTATTCATTAGATAGAAACTGACTACTTTTAACCACTTAAGGCTTTTACATAGCCTATTTTATATACTTTATGTACACAGCCTACTTTGAACATTTCTGAATAACATGCCCAAAATTCAGTAGGTAAAAGGTATGCCAGGTTGCAAATGTTTTAAATCCAGCCCAAAAATAACTTTGTGTCCTTTCTTTTATCCTATTTAGGCTTTTATTATACAATGTCTTGTGTTAAACACTATGAATTGCCTTTGTGCATGAAATTTGCTAAACAAACAAATGTGATTTGCCTTGCCTCAGGCTCAAGTGTGCTTGTAAATTTCTTTTTAGCGATAATTGTGCACCAGGGTAACACAAGCATAGCAGCAGCAGCAGCAGCAGCAGCAGCAGCAGCAGCAGCAGAGAGTGGGCCTAAATGACATTAAGGAGGGAAACCAAATCTGTATCTGAATTTATGCCCTTGAAGGGCTCATATTATGTTATATATTACTATGTAACACAGGGTGACCAAAAGGTATTGATTGATTGATTGCTTGCTTGAAGTATTTATTAACAGTTTGCAGAATTACAGTACATTTCAAGCACAACTCAATACAAAAACTGTTAACTGTTAACCATAAAGCATTACAATTATTTACAAGAGGGTCCACCGTTTTCAATTCATCATAACATTTAGAGACGTACAAATATACACTTCTATATAGCCAGGACAGGAAATTATCATAAAGGAAGTAAAAAAAGGGGAAAAACATATAGCCTACAGTGAGGGGGAAAAGGGGTGGGGGGCAGTTTCGAATTGCAGCTGTCCGTAGGTGCCCTTTGAGAGCGGTTTTGAAGGAGTCAAGGGATTCACAACACATGTCTTAATGACAGTTGGTAGGGTGTTCCACATTTTTGTGGCATAGGAGCGAAATTTCAAATTAATTTAGTCCCTTGTTTGTGCCGAATCTGGGTTACACATGGTTTGTTCGTTGAACTCCCTCTGGTGTTGTGGATGTCGAGGCTTGTCTGGAGCCTTGTTTTAAGAGCCTTTGAGGTGCTGTGGTACCAAGAGGTGCATGCATAGAAGAAACCTTGTACGAGGGCTCCTGTTAGGGTCTTCAAGGTGTTTTTGTTGACCAGTGAGGAGATCCTGTATAGGAATCTTGTTTTTTGGTTGACTTTTTTGATTATGTTGGTGGCCATTTTATCACCGGAAAGGTAATTTCATCTTTTCGTGTGATAATATTGTCACCCACTCTAACCAAGAAGCCATCTGCCTTCCTGAGATTTTGATCCAAAAAGAATGGATTCAGTTTTTCCCAGGTGTACCGAGTTCAGAGCCGAGGGCCTTTTCAACCTGCAGTTTGTTCCTGTCCGAGACCAGCAGTGCTGAGTCATCAGGAACAAGTTGTATCTGTCACTTGAATGAAGGTGGCTTGACTGATTAACATCAAAAGGGCCTGTCAGCTCAAACCAACAATACAATATTTTGTTTTGCTGTGCACAAAAACATTGGAAGCATTACAAATTAAATACAAAAAAACCTACCTATTCCATTTCTCCCCCTCTATTTCCCATTCCAAGTGCTTTGTCTTATGTAACACCAGCTCCGCTATTTCAAATCCCTCTCTGGTACATATTTAAACAATTTTTCAGCATTGGTATAATATTCTTTTTGGTGGGTAGATCTTGTTGAGCTGGTCATTTTTAATGTAGTCAAAAAAGTCAAAAAAAAGTGTGGGCACCCCTGATGTAATATCTCTCTCTATATTGGCTCTGCTTCAGGGGGGTAGTGATCTCAGATTCTGTCATGATTCTGTCATGATTGCGCATATATAATCTGACAAATCTGTAGTATCACAGGAGCAGAGTCACACCGCCAAACTGAATGCAATATCACTGATTGATTGATTGAATAGTTTATTGAACATAAATGTAAAAACAGAGTACAGTCAAACACTCAGTTCAAAAGGGATAGCACCAAAACAAAATTCATAGACGAAGAATATCGTGAAGAATAACAACAAAACTCAATATCATCAATAACAATAAATCAAAATAATTTCAGAACAAAATAAAAACTGTATGTATAGAGTGCATGGGGGAAAAGGAAGGGTGGGGGGTGATCACCTTTTATAAGATCTATAAAGTGTCCATTTGGTTACCAACTCTCCAGGGGGTGTACATCAAGCTGCCTCACAGAAACAGGAGATAGGCAGCATAGGCTCCTGCCATATGGGCCTCATGGCTGGGCAAGGCATATACTTATTAAGGTGTAATGTAGATTGTCAAATGTAGATAGACATATTTCCAAAACATTAAATAATGTGAATGTGTCTGTGAATAAAGAGGTTATTCACTCCTAGATACATTTGATTAATAATGTTTGCATATAATAATAAGCTGTGCCAGTATTGTATCTGGCAGGACAATACAGTAATTGTATTCATCAACATATTAACAAAAATTGGAGACTGAGTTGAGTAAATTACTAAAAGGTGGGATGGTTAAGGTTGATAGAAGATCCCCATCCCCACAGCAGCCAACATTGAATGAAGTGAGTAATTCTGGGTAAGAAATTATGTTGGCTAAATGGCTGAAATATAAATGTGAACACACAGAAAATGTGATGTGTTGTGAGAGCAATAGTTCATGCCACATTTGAGATCCTTGTTGAATAAAATAGCCAGCTGGCTACAGTGGCTAGTCTGACATAGGCCTATATAGCCTATAGAGTAACTATAGACTATCACTTGACAGTTTAGAATTGTATAATAAGCATCCCATAAAGCAGTTACAGTCTTACTGAAAATATCCAGCCATATGACTTCATTTTCTCTATACAATAACAATAACCTACATTGCATCTAGCTGGTTCAGTGGTCGGTGCTCTCTTTCCATAAACACATGGAAAAACTGAATTTATCGAGCGGAAACCAATGAGAGTTCTCTTTTTAGGGCGAGCCTCCATGTGCTCAACCAATCAGAGACGCATAATTGGATCCGTGCCTCCGAGTGTACAGCAGCTGCGTCAGGAGAGCCAAAGCTCACCACACTACAGGAAATGTAGAATTGGGCTTCAAACTAAAAGCTTTATTTAAAATGTTTAACTACAATAAGAAACAAAATAATGAACAACTAGTTGTTTGTTTTCGTGTGCAACATCATATTTTTCAATACATACACATATCGTGTTCTCTATATCTCTGTATCTCTATATCTTGTTTTAAAATAACTTTAATATAGTGAAAACATGAATTGTATGACTCTGAGCCTCTTAAAATGAACAAAGTAGCCTATTCTGGTTACAAGCCAGCTAATTTCTCACATTCTTGAATATGTGTCTACTGGGGGAAATGTCTCCTAATGGGATGTGCATCGAGTTTTCATTACAACTGTGTTATTACTCAAATACGTTGTAGTAACGTCGGTGTTACTTTGAAGTCAGCTAACGGATCTGTGGTTTTCATTCGCGGCCTGCTGACATGACGCTGGAGTGTACAGCAATGCAGTCATGTGATGGTCTCGGAAAAAAGAATGCCAACATGGATCCGTGGCAAGGACGGGATCTTTTTCTGCAACAATAATACGACGGAGAAAAACTTAATCGACGGATTATTTCGCTCGCTTTTGGCTTATTTCATAGTTACAGACGGTAAGTAATCAAGATGCGATGTAATTTGCTCCTTTTGCATTGATGTGTACATATTTGATTATTTTTAGAATTGTGACCCAGTCGAACTTGAGACTCGCGAATTCTCTTGTAGCAGTTGTGTTCAGGTGCCTTTTACATTTGTGTTGATTCGTTGTACCACTAATAATATTGTAGTTTGCTTTTGCAGCAGGCTTCTCAACTTGTTTTCCTCCTGCTGTGCTTAGCTTTGCTCACCATATGGGCATGGGCGCGTCACGAGGCCCGTGTTTACCAAACGTGTTGTTCATGCAGACGTAAAGTATCTGGCCTGCGCGGCGGCTGGCTGCTGCTGCAACATGTGCTTGATGGCCAGACAGTGAATGACGCAAGGAAGAAAGAATCTTAATCATTATCATGCATCACATCCCTTCTAGTGTTTGTTCTGTATGCTTTTAGCAGTAGCCTATGCGATTCCCCTTCAGTACCACGTGAAGGTGGGATGGGGGTGCGGTTGGTGGGGGTAAACTATAAGCTTTTTACTTGACTATAATGGTCATAATAGTGCGTTGTTGCTTTTGCAGATTCATTGATTCCTGTGTAACTGCTTCCCCTGGCTTCCTCTCCTCTGCATCTGGTGCGGATCAATGGTGTCTATCAGCAGCCGAACGCTGATCTCAGAAAATGACTTGTTTAGGGAAAGCAGCAGTCTATTCTCCCTGGGCCTTGGGGAGGGAGCGAGCAGTGAGGGTGGCAGTTCAGGCTCCTGTTACAGCCCAGAGGCAGGGGAGCTGGGGGCTATGCTGAGCTCTAGCCCCGGAGAAGAAGATGAGGAGGAGGAAGACGAAGCTGATTACGAAGGGGCTCCTCTGCAAATATTCCTGGGATTAGATGGAGAAGAGGAATGTAAAGCTATGAGCCAGGGGTCTCAGGATCCCCGGCTACCAGAATTCCCCCTCCGTCTGCCATCCCCGTTCTCCCCAACACTGGAGGACATAGAGGAGTTCCTGAGGGAGAAGATGGAGGTGGTCAGAGATGGACCGCGGGTCATCAAAGAAGAGACCCCTCCCTCCCCATGCAGTGCTGGTGAATCGCCCTCCTCTGAAGAACCCCTATCCTCATCCTCAGTGACAAAAAGTGAACCAGGGACAGGTGCCTCCACACAACGTCCCTCCACTCCAGACAGCCCTAAGAACCAGGAACAAAGTAGTCCCAGCCTGGCCGAACCACCCCCCTCTTCCCATGTGACCTCCACGTCTGTATCTTCAACCGCCGCAGGGCCACCGGTGATCCTGAGCACTCCATTGGTCCTCCAGCTCCAGCCCCTACCTCTGGCCCGGCCTCACGCCCCAACGAGCTCTCCTCCGGGAGCCCCCAATGGCCTACGGCTGGCCCATCTTGTTGTCGGGCTCCATGGTACGACGGGGCAGAACTTCACCCTGTTGGCCTCGCAGGTGTCCACCGCCGCCACCACGCTCGTGCCACTGAACTGCGGGGAACCCGGGGGAGGCGATCAGAAGTACGTGAAGATCGCCCCACTCCCCATCACCATGAGGACTTTGGAGATCACAAGGATTGCGGGGGTCGGGGCCCCGGCCAATGGTCTGCTGAAAGCAGTGGCCCCCCGTGTGTCCAGAGTGGCCCCGACAGAGACTCTCAGGGTGCATAAATGTTCCCACCCGGGCTGTGAGAAGATGTACACTAAGAGCAGCCACCTGAAGGCCCACTTCCGCCGGCATACCGGAGAGAAGCCCTACACATGCAGCTGGCCTGACTGCGGTTGGAGGTATGTGCTGTGAGGGACAGGGTTGAAATTGAAGAAATTACATTGATAGCAAACAAAAAAAATAGCAAAAGAAATATGTAAATTTAAGTTGAATGCCATTTTTGAGTCGGGTTGAAATCTCAAGATGTACGTTCTTCTGTCGAAACAGGTTCTCCCGATCTGACGAGCTGTCTCGTCATCGGCGCTCGCACTCTGGTATCAAGCCGTACGAATGCTCGCTGTGCGAGAAGAAGTTTGCCCGCAGCGACCATTTGTCCAAGCACACCAAGGTGCACCGCAGCTCCAGGCCTAGCAGGATCATCCGAGCCACTGTCTGACCCCCCCGAGCTGGCCTAAGCCCCGCCTAAGTGTCGAGGACTTGTGTCAGCCGAGCCAGGGGAGTCTGTGTCTCCTCCAGGACTCTGGGCCTCCATGAGGCGAACTGTTGGCTGAACAAGTGGCTGTTCCCCTTCATGCTGTTTTCCTGTCTGTATTCTCCCTTCATTCAGCTCTATTTCTCTCCTCTCTGACCTCCCCTCTTCTCACTGTTCATTCAGAGCAGATGTGTACTTGTCTTATAGTGCTGCAGTCTAGCTAACAGCCACCTCAGGAAAAGAGAGAAAAAATGTTGCTTAAGTGAAATCAGGTTCCTGGCCTTTAAACAGGCAGGCAGGTATACATACTGTATCTGCCCCGGCCCACACGTGCACACATAGTGCCTAACCTGAGCAGATGACAAACACATGAGATGATGAGAGGCACCATTCTTATAAGCAGAGACCAGTCTTTTCTTCCTCTTTTTTTTTCTTTTTCTTCCACAACTTTGTATTTGTATTTCAGTTTTCCAAAGTAACAAAAGTGCTGTTGTAAACAGGAAGTGAAACCAGTGGCGAGAACTATAATTATACATGGATGCCCATTCCCACTCCTCTCTTTCTCAAAGCCAAACTTAAGGCACTGGGTGCATAAAACGTCTCAGAAAAAGTAATAATTGCTGCTAATTAAAAAAATTCTAGACATTTCATTCAAGATATAATATCCGTGGTGCTCTGACCAACTAAGTGCAGAAGTATCGTAGCAAATGTAACAGGTAGCGATAGCCTACCTAGTTGGTCTCTCTTGATATAGCCTGGTAGCTGGCTTTCTCCCTCTCCCTTTTACTCTGCAAAGCCACGCCAGGCAGGTGCTTAAGCTAGTTTAATAGCACAATTAATTACTGCAGCAGATAACGGTATTGGTAAATACAAGAATTTACATTGAAGTTTGTTGATACAGAAAAACTTGCTCTCACACTCATTTGAACTTACACTTTTACCAACTTAGATAAACCTTGTAGTATATTGATAAAGTAGACAATATAATACAGCAATATCTTCTTTTTTTCGTCCTTTTTTTGCATGATTGTTGCACAAAGTAAATTTGTGTTTGTTAAAACTTCAGTATGTCATTCATCCAGTGTATCCTAATCACACAAGGACTGCGGTTGGATTGAGTTTGACATGGCTGGGTTTGATTGCTATCCATAGAATGAGGATAGTTGTAAAGCACTAGAACTTATCATTGTTACTATTACTTTTTGTGCCCTTGGATGGAATGTAGAGGCTTAGGAAAACTCTTGAAATTGGAAGTAAAATGCTAAGACTTCTCTCGATGAGACTAAACTTATACTATAATAGAATGCTTATAATTTGGTCTGTTGAGAATTATATTTCATACTTCCAGATGCTTTATGCATACAACCCAAGCCTTTATCCTATCCCTTGCCATATGTGTTGTCCAATCTTAATCTACCCTGTATGCCTTGTCTCTATTCCAGCACCCCTGTGATCTCGATTGATGCCTTTGCATAAGCTACAAAACCTTACTTGGTCCTACTTTAGTAATGTTATCATGTGACTGCTCTTATTTAACTGTGATTTCATCTGGGTTTGCCAAACCAGAAATCCTTGTTCTGGTCCTTCTGAGAGTGCGAAAATGACACTCTTGTATCGTGACCTACAATTTATAAGCTCTTTGTTCTCTGTCTTTGAAACCATGTGCAGCCACCTTTTGTGGCCTAGCGACTACTCTGTATATGATTTTATACTTTAGCTTTAAAGTGCAAAGTGATGTGAAATGTTGCTTATTCTGATTTACAGTAATACAATTACTGTAAACCCTTTTTTCTGTGGGTTAGGGCAGCAAGTAATAATTTAAACCTGAAAGGGCAGCTAAACTCTACTCAAACACATGTATTAGCCTATTCAATATAATGTATGTACTGAACATAATGGACACTATTACAATTTACAGAGCTTGTAGCCTTTAAACATGTTTTTTTCTCAATCAGTGCATTAAGCTATTTAGTGATTTTATCAGAGAGGTTTTTGGTTCGTGAGTTTGATTGTAAGCGTAATCAATCCATGGAATGTCGCTGAGTGATTACAATCTGGTTTGATGCCAGACAGGGCTTCCGAGTCCCCACTCATACGGTCACCCACCATTAAGCTGAGGCTGCTGGTCTCAAGTGCACTTGTGTTTAGCATGCAGAGGGAAAGTGGAAGATGGATGATGTACTGTATGACATTTCTGCTAAGTGTCTTGGAACCTTGAAAGGCAGAGTGCATTTTACAAGAAAAGTTAAATCATGCTAGTTACACTTTATTCATGTTTGATCTGGTGCTTGTAAACTGGTGCTTTGTGGACATGGTTATAACCACTTTGATCCTATATATTTGGTATACGTCAAATGGAAATGGAAAACGGCTATTTTCGCAGAATGTTCAGCTAGTTTTGCAGAATGTTCGCCAATTAGTATATGCCCAGAATAGATGCTAGGGTTCATGAGGTTAAATTGACTGTAACCGGAACGCTCGTACCCCCAAAAACCTACTCGCCCCCATTTATATGCAGAATGCTCGCCCCCAGTGTCGGAACATATTTGCTAAATCAGGTGTATTTACATAGCATTTTATGTGCAGTGTTCATTAATATGCGTCTCGTCCAAATAAATGTACTTAAAAAAATATATATAGTCGTCCCCAGCTGGTGGAACACTCTGTAGTAGTTAGACAAAAACTGTTAAAATGACGGGAGCCGCCTAAAGCAGACTCGAGCCACGAGAGGCACCCTCCCACCCCACCCCCTTTGTACCGCTGAGATGTCAAATCTGGCCGATTAGTTTTTGGTGGCCAGAAATACATGGGTCTGACCGTTCTGAGGTCACCGGATTTGTGGGTCCAACCATTCTTAGATCACTTGATTTGTGGGTATGACCGGTCCGAGATCAACAGATTTGACTTTGGTGGCCATAAATACGTGGGTCACCGGATTTGACCCGGCATGAATAGGTTTTGGGGCGAGCGTTCTTGTATTCAAATAGACTATGTAACTACTAGCAAAAAGCTACAATGATAGGATTCTGTCCATCCATTGAACCAGCAGGCGCATGTACTCACTGCTACAGACGATATGCCACTGGCAATCTCACCCGCTGAGCAAAGTCAGTGGTTTCAAACAAATACACGAAGTAGAGCACTTCTGCATGTAACAATGCACATTCATATACAGTACAATAATCATTCTCATGTGCTCATCTCTAATTATAGATATACATGCCTAGTAATGCAGAAACACATTTAGGCAGTCAGATTTGTTTATCTGTCTGAACCAGTGGTGTTTCTGTCTGACTCCACAGGCTGCTTCTACTGACCTACATCCTGACCTGTATTCTCTAATCATGTCTCTCTCTGTCTGTCTGTCTTGTCTGTCTCCCTTTCTCTCTTCCTTTCCATCTCAATCTGTATATCTGCTGGAATACAGGATGTATTTTTTGAATACCAGAAATGCTATTTTCCTATTTACAAAATAAAATGCAAGAATTCAAAAGGATATTTGATTTGTTGTATCTTGTATATTTCAACAGTGTGTGTGTGACAATGTGGAGGCAGTGGCTCTGGGGCAGAGCAGCAGTTTGGGAGGTTCCCAGTTCAACCCCGGGCTCCCCCAGAGTTAGTGTCATTTAGATCACTTTAAAGATGGAGAGGGCCACTATATTTCCACACTTACTCCAGAGGGCCACATTGCATATTACTGTTGTATAGCAAAATAGCAGATCTACAAGCTCAAAACACGTCGCACTGAGACATTGAGCTTGTAGATATTGCAATTTTTCTATATTTGAATCGAAATCCTGAAATTGTTTTGTTGGTATTTTTTAATTGGAATCCTGAAAAGTATAACAAATGCATTTAGTTAGACTTATGTTAACTTTATGAACTTAAATACAAATACATTGGACATAGAAAACACAATAACATTTTAATACTAAGCTACAAATATAGATGCGGGTCATGTTTGTCAGCTGAAATCAATACTATATCAGTATTCCGATATTAACCTGCGGGCCGCATTAAGTGAAGGTGGCCCCTGGGTCTCCAGTTGCCTATGTATGATTTAGAATAGTAATTAAGGCTCCAAACTTTTAAAATTAATATATTTTTTTTGTAGAGATGCACGATATAATTTGTAGTGTATAGGAATTGCCCATTTTGGCCATAAAAATCGGTATCGGATCGGTCTCAAAATAATTCCAGATTATTTTCACCAATCTCAATGGCTTTGTACTCATTCAGTAGTGAAAACAGACACTTGGAAAAATAATATAGACTATTTATTGATTGAATACTTTATTAATAGGCATTGGGCCAAGCCCCTAGGGCCTAGTCTTGTTTTTATTTGTGGTCCCCTGTATAATATCGGAATCGGTCAGAATTGGTATCGGCAGATATGAGGACCCTGCAAATAATCGGAGATTGGATCATATCGGTCATAATTTCATAATCGTGCATCCCTAGTTTTTTGATTAGGGATTGTTTCACCATTGAGATAATACAAAACATATTTCCTGCAGCACCAAAACAATGGCAGGGATTACAGCAGTGTGTGCGTGGCTTATTTACCTCAAGGACATTCCTGTAGGACAGGTTATGAGTCCCATACAGTAAGAGCCAGCATGTTTTTAACACTGATGTCAGTGGGAAAGACAACGGGAGTGAGGAAAATACAGTTTCTCACTGTAGAAGCTTCCCACTCTTTAGCCTGGAATGTCTGGCTGCTCTGCTGGTGCTTTGCAGTCCTGTTTGGCAGGGTGGGTGTGTCTAGAGAGGAAGCTGGGGCATGTTTCAAACTGAAAGTTGAGTTCCTGCCTTTCATGCTCCTTTTGTGCTCTCTCGTTTTCAACAGTCTGGGATGACAAGGTTGGTGCGAGCAGCTTAGACGGCTTGCATTGTGATTTTTCTTAGTCCATACTGGTGAAACCGTTCTGGGACAGGGAGGTCCACGTGTGAGGGAAGAAAGCGAGTGGGATCCTCTTTGGAACAAATTGTGGCCATACCCCGTAATGTAATAAGAGTAGCTCACAACAATTGTGACCCAGGGAGGTTACTATAGGTCAAAGAGTTATGCTGGCTTTAAAAAGGAATCAGACCTTTTATGCTGTGTAACATATAAACTGATTATTTCCTGATGTGAGACACAAGAAAAGTGACACTTTGAAATGTGTCAGTTGAATGTATAACTATAGGCCACTGATAAATTAGATGGATTCATTGAGTGTTAGCCATGTGAATGTACTTTGTATTACAATAGTGCTGCTATATTTTTTTTATATAGGCCTATGTATTGCACATTAGAAGGTGGAGAGCAATCACTTTTTACACAAGAGACCCATCCTGAATAATCCAAAGATAATTTCCAGTGCAGTATAGTTCATTTTTCCCCCTCAACCATTGGGTCAGGATCTAAAATTGGGTCACTCACAACAACACAAGACATTTGTTTTAATATTATTCATCATATTCAATCAAACCTATTGATATGGTCAATGCAAAAATCCAGCCTCCAATATGAAAGCAGTTAACAAGCACTAATGTGTATAGTCCAAAACCAAATCGAGGTCAGGTCTAGTCATGTATTATAGGCTATAGTCCAAGCCAGGGCAAAGAGGTCCAAAGGAAGGCCCATTGCATCTTTGTGGATTCAACTGTTGTATGGTCACACAGTCCTACCTTTGATTCTGCCTATATGGCGTCTTTTTGCTGTGATTTTCAATTGGGAACAGAGCTTTTTGTTGCAGAAAGCTGTACAATGTCAACAAAATGCTACGTTCCCTGCATGCAGTGATCGTTGCCAAAAACATCCACATACAGTATTATGCAGAATCAAAGTTTGGTGTGACCGTACGCTTGCTGCCTAGTTTCATATTATCAATTTGCTTTCTAAGCAAATACAGCTTTATAATGTTTAGCCTATGTTTTGAAATACTGGTACATGGTAAATGGTGCATTTATATAGCTTTACATAGATTGTGCATTACATTCGCAGTCGCACACAGATTCATACCCCGATGGCAGGGGGAAACCATGCAAGGCACCAACCTGCATTTAGGTGTTCAGTGTCTTGCTCAAGGACACTTCGACACTAACTCTGGGGGAGCCCGGGTGGTCACCATCCGGCCACTCTACCCCTGAGCCAAGATATATAGTAAGTTATTGTGATATAGCATTGGCAACAATACTTTGTCTTAATTACCAAACAGAACTTCAAGTAGGGAAGCACTAGTAATAAAGGTGGGCTGTATGTTTAATAAAATTATGAATTAGGCCTACTTTTAATAGTTAACAGTCCATAAAGTGTGTGAAATAAAATGTGTTTTAACTATAGCTGAGTAGTGAAAAGAAGAAACTATACAAAAGGTGTAATCTTAAACACATTTTTCAAGTTATCAGTTTTTATGTTTAGACAAGTTTTAAATAGGCTTAAGTATCCATAGCTATACGTTTGCAGTCTTTCCTGTACTTGGATGAGTATTGTATTGCTATTACATCAGTAAAAGTGAAACTGATATTGAGCCTGAAAATCCATATTGAATCCACCATCCACTGCAATGAGTCAGATAGCCAACAACTACATCTATGAATAGATTCCCTATCTTCTGTAACTACAGTATATTTAGCTTCAAGTGCAAAATATCCCCAACTAGAACTGCACTCTGTCGAGTGCCTACTTGCTTGTTGCACCCAAGTAGGCCATAAATGGTCTACTAGTGCGCAAGCAGAGAGTGCAAGTACTGTTGTGCCAGGAGGACTTCAACTATTTCCTGGGAGCATGACACCAATTTCTCACCACGAAAGTCTGCTATATTGAGTCTATATTCGAACTCAGGAAATTCTCTTCTACATTTCTCACAGCGGTAATTTCCAATCTTAAGGTCTACAATCTTGTCCTTGCAGTCCTCATGAGGACATTCCTGGTAAATGCACCTTTCCTTACAAAGTCCATGATTGGCTTACGAAATTAATAACAAATTAAGGTCGTTGTATGCGTATGCCATGGCTGCGTATGACGCAATGAAGATATGTACCTTTGCCAGTGTATAACTGGCTCTCAATGGTGATGTAATAAAATATATGTTTCGGTGTCGGATAGATTAAAGGAAATGCCTCTATGTACATGTATAATAATTTGTAAGTTGATTAGCGGTATACTGTGGTTACTTGGGTCGTTTGATGTGTATGTCCCGTGGCAGCATATGACGTAATGATTAATTTGTGCTTGATATGGCAGTGGTGTCAGATTACATATATGTATAGGGGAATTACCTTTAATCCACCCGACACTGAAACATATCATCATTACGTCACCATCGAAAGCCAATTATACCCTGGCATTGGTACATATCTTCATCACATCATATGCTGCTACAGGACATACAGCACCTGACGAAAAACATTTATTGCACGCTCTGCTTGCGCAAGTAATTATATTTGGTTAAATCTTAGTGAATATAGGCTATGGCCACAGCGAATCTCAAAATAATAGTAATAGTAGTCTAATAATGAAAGAGTGGGTAGCCTTTGTAGAGTGCTTACCATTACAGAAGGAGGACATGGTCAGAATAATCTTTGTACTTGTGTATAATAATTTACACAAGGCTATATTAATGCCAATAGTGCTCTCTATGATGTTAATACACAATTATCTAAACATTTTCTTGCAAATTAACATAATTGACAAACTATGTGCTAATATTTTTATTTTCATTTTGTTTATCCACCTGCAGGTATATTCTACTGCCACTTGGTGGTCACTTTAGGTATTTCAACAAAACAAAAAACGAAACCTTTCAATTTGCATACTAACATAAATGTACTTTTTGGCCAAAAGGGGAAAAAACATTTTTAGTTACTCCGCTGCGCCCTCTACTGATATTGCCCAGTGAACTGCCTCATAGAGAATATTTTTCCTCCGGTGGAAAGAAATCCCTTTCTGGCCAAAAAGTACCGTTTATACGTGTGGTGGGGGCTCAGAGTGCTTCCACTAAGGAAAGTAGGCTTTCTATTGACACAACCCGTGTTTGTATTGGTGAGTAGGTCAAACGTTCGTGAGATTTCCACTAAAGAGGAGAGGCTGGTCTGATTTCGATTTGAGATTTAAAACTGAAAGTCCCATAGCCTTCTGCGAAGCGGAAGGTTATGGAACAGAGCTAAGTGGTCCCCGCTAGAAGCCGTACAGTAAATTATACAATGATGCTAAAAGGAAGTCCTAGGGGCTTTTTTCATAAATGTTAAGGTGTATGCAAATACAATTCACACAACAAGAAGAACATCAACCACCACGGCACGGTGCCACCACAACTACAGTTAACGTACCAGTACACAACAGCAACGCGTTGTTATGAAGCAGTTATTACAACCGTAAACACGGAGAGTCGGAGAGGAAGTGAGCTCAGTCTCAGTCGTGGGTTTAATTTCCTGTCAGACGTAACCGTCAGAGAGCTGCGAGCCTGCAAGCCACTTTAATGTCTCTTCTATTGAGGAATGTGCACGGCATTGGCGGTCCGTTTGTTTTGCTCGCCGTGCACTGAGCTGCGGGCCTTTGAGTAGACGGCATTAAAACAATGTTTGGGTTTTGTTCCGACGCGCTAGGACGGACGACTCCTCCGAACACCAGCGGGTTCTACTAGCAGCAAGGTAACGTTAGCAGACAAGCTAACCTATTGCTAACTTCTACCTATCACCGTTCACGTCATCTTGACTTTACTTTGCGGTCGTTGTGATGGATGTCAGTAACGAAAGTAAAAGTTGAAAACCTGCCGCGTGCGTATTTGTGCTGCACTGCTGCTTAAAACTGAGCCTATAGCTTGTTGGTAGTTATTATTCATACAACAAGTGTGTGTGTGTGTGTGTGTGTGTGTGTGTGTGTGTGTGTGTGTGTGTGCGTGCGTGTGTGTTTGTTGTCGGCGGCAGTGGCAATGCATAGTGGAAGCTTCAAGACAGACTAAACCTGAACTTGTGAAATGTGTCTTTTAAATCATTGCAATGCTTATTATAATTGCAGGGCAGACGCAGAGTGTCCATGCACCTAATACCAAACTGTAATGAGTTAAATGGTTGACGTTTCATAATCATATCTCTCAACCTTTTGTGAGGTCGTCTTGTATGCATTGACTTGACAGCAGGACTGTCCCATTTTTACCCTGATTTCACCAGATTTAAAACTGTCAGAACAGACAGATTGTGTGTGTGTGGGGGGTGTGTCACCATCCAGCTGGACTGGATGAGTCAGGACAGATTTACTCTCTCCATAAAGCGGCTTAGGACACACACACACACACACACACACACACACACACACACACACACACACACACACACACACACACACACACACACACACACACACACACACACACACACACACACACACACACACACACACACACACACACACACACATACATTTGAATTATTTTATTTGGATCTGCACAAGAGGCGAAATACAATAAACACACTGATCAGAAGAAGGTTACTATATTATTATATGGTCCAACCAAATACAACTGCTGCACATGCTTAACACTTAGAGATTTAATTTAATTCAATCTCGTAGATTGAAAATGTCAGAATCGATAAATACATCTACGAGAGTCTAAATTGTAGGCTACCATAGCACATTTAGCCTGGTGAGGTTGTTTTTATGTATATGGTGCCTGTCAGGCTATTTAAGGTGACAGGTCCCATGGTCCACCAGTTGAAGTGGACAAATGGTCTTTTATTATTATTAAAGGTAGTGTAAGTGATTTTCTTTGGTTAAAATAAGTGTTATAAAGTTCTGTTGTGTAGCTCTAGCTGGTACATAGCTCTAATGCCTTCATTAGAGCTATGGGACAGCATTGTCTTCCTGCCCTCTCATGAAATGCAGACCAGCCTCTCCTCTTTTGCGGAAATATAAATGTTTTACCTACTCACCAATACAAAGGCGGCCTGTGTTATTAGAAAGCCTACTTTCCTTAGTGGACGCTGGTGGACTCACTCTGAGCCCCCCACCACACGTATACAATGCACCTTTTGGCCATTAAGGGATTTATTTTCACCCAAATTCATGATGATGTGATTTTATCTTGGCTATATCGGTAGAGGTCGCAGTTGAGTAACTAAAAGATTTTTCCGGTGGAAAAAAAAAATCCCTTTCTGGCGAAAAAGTGCCTTTTATACGTGTGGTGGGGGGCTCAGATTGCGTCCACTAAGGAAAGTAGGCTTTCTAATAATAACACAAGCCGCCTTTTGTATTGGTGAGTAGGTAAAACGTTCTTTATATTATATACAGTGGAGAGTCTGGTCTGCATTTCATGCGAGCGCAGGAAGCAAAGAGTGGCAGAGCCTTAATGCAACGGCAGCAAGGGCATTAGGGCTATGGACCAGAGCTATATATTGTGATAGTACTCATTGCTCAGTAACAGTCTCTCCATGTCTCTCCAGCTTTTTATTAAACAGAAAATGCATTTTCTGAAACTGAAACTGGGATAACAATTTATCCAATCAGGATAGAAAATGCAGTCAGGATACAGATTAAACAATTTGAATTGTAAGTGATACAAAGACACAAAGAAATGTTAATGAGCAGGCAAAATTGGAACTGAAACACTAAATTAAGCTTATAGCTTCTCTCTCCTGATTGGCTGAAAGTTTGTCACCTACGTACCTGAAAATGTATTTTCTGTTTATTAAAGAGCTGGAGACACTGAACAAACTAGCCATAGTACTGTAATGATTACTATCAGAATATTGATTTAAACTTTTAACAAAACACTTTTTCTTTTAACCAATAAATATCACTTATATTACACTACCTGGGTGAAACTAAATGGATGGAATCAAAATAATGTTACCAAACGGCATATTAGCTGTTGATAGTATTGATAATGATATTGATTATATCGAATGTCGAAAGAGTTTGGACTGAATAGCCACAGTTTTGGGACTGTTTATGTTGACTTGAGAGAATACACACACACACAAGCAAGGTCGTTATACACATCTAGAACAGTCTAAAGCCCAATTTATACTACATGACAGAGCATATTATATTAGGTTATAAAATCAATTATTAGGTTGATTTTCTGTTGTGTGCACATTGCACATAAGGATGTAATGTAAGTAAGTCAGATCTCATCTCATGGCGAAAATGAGATGAGAAAATGGTCTTAATTTTAATGTCCTGATCTGAGTTTGTGTTTGATTCCTTATAATGATGTGATGCTCAGCAGAGGAAATTATTATTATGAATAAATATGTCAAAAGCTTTCAGCAGTAATGTTACATATGGCAGAAGAAATGTTACATAAAATGCGAACACAAAATGAGGATTTGTGCTATGGCATTGTATGGATTAATAGGCTATATATCACTATTCAGTGTGATAAAACATATTCTGATGCTATAAAATCCATCTGCAGGGGGCATGGTGGCACAGTTGGTAGTGCTGTCGCCTCACAGCTAGAAGGTACTGGGTTCGATTCCTGCTTGGGACACTGTGGGTGCTGGCGGCGTGTTTCCTCCTCTGCGTCATCAGTGCCCACATCCGAGGCGGGGTTGGCGAAAGGGCCCTTCTGTGTGGAGTTTGCATGTTCTCCCCGTGTCCCCTAGGGTAGGTAGGTATCCTCACAAAAAACATGCGGTAATGCTGGTCTCTAAACTGCCTCCCCCTGGCCAGCCGGGGCGCCTGACGGAGGGGAAAGGAACTGGTTGGAATAACGTGTTCCTTCCACGCGCTACGTCCAACCAGGGAAACTCCTCCCTGTCAGGTGTAAAGGAGAAACTTGGACACTCAGGCATGAAGGAAGCATGAGTTCGTTGCTCTCCCCATGTCCCCCATATATGGGGACTAGGTTGGCGGAGGGTGTGTAGAGCCCAGAATCACATTAGATCATTGAAATCATGGGATAAAAAAAAAATCCATCTGCATGACGCAAAGGGAATGGAGCACAGGCATTATGCGAGAGTAGAACCATGACCATGTCATCTACTAAGCAGGTTTGTTCTTTCTTTGTCTGCTGTCAGAGCCCTGTAGGTACTCAAGGAGCATGTTCTGTGAATGACTGACCTTGCTGTTAGCTCATTGTCACAGTAGTTCAGCCCTGCTTGTTGTCTGCATCACCCAATCAAGACATTTCTAATCTCCTATGTAATTGTCTGGTGTTATGAATGAGTAAATTAGTAAGTAAATAATTCGCTGTGTTGCGCATGGTTTAGGACAGGTCTCTCCTTAATTTTAGCATATTCCCCAAATGATTGTGTTATCCCTTGGCACATGCAGGGCTGCAACTAATCACAATAGAATAGGCTGTCAAAAAAGTGTTATAGATGCTTGTGTCTATATTATATGGTTTTCTGGTATTGTCTTGTGTTTAAAAAGAACAAATGAGCGTTGGGCTAGTACTCACATTCACACACAAGTAATGTCATGGTTTTGTCATTAATATTGAATTGCAGCTGTAGATTTATAATACCTCAACCTCAACTGTATACTCCCTGTAGCTTGATGACTGAAGTCCAATCTCTGTCATGGAATCTTGTCTCCTTTCCACAGTGAGAGACATGGACAGCTCTGTCACCTTGTGGCAGTTCCTTCTTCAGCTCCTATTGGATTCTAATAATGAGCAGCTGATCTGTTGGACCAATGAGGAAGGAGAGTTCAAGCTGCTACAGGCAGAGGAGGTGGCCAGGCTGTGGGGTGCCAGGAAGAACAAGCCCAACATGAACTATGACAAGCTCAGCAGGGCTCTCAGATACTACTATGACAAGGTAATCACTCTCAGCATTGTGACATAACATTGTCAAATTGAAATAACGACTACTGCAATTTCCAAATCCCATTTTCATTTATAACTCCAGGTGGCAGACGCATTGTAGTTTTTTCTTACATTTATTTTGCAGTAATACTTGGCCTAAAAATCTTTAATCTTTATTCTGTTTTTCGTGCATTGACCATTGGCATCTTTCTCCTCATCTTTCTCCTCACAAGGAAAAACATCCATGAGAACGTACAGTTCACAAATTTAAGACAACATTTTAAAATCATCTACACCAGTCTTCATCTTCATCTTATATATTCTGTCTCTGTCAATCTATCTAATATGTACGTAACATATACGATTAATATTGTGAGTCCGACTCCCAATACTCAATTCTCCTGCTTGTTATGTGGCAATAAGCTAATCATTAAAGAACGGTTGACACCTTCTGTAATCTGTACCGTCACCATATCTGGAACAGTAACGGCTGTCAGGATGTCCCGAGGACCAAGGCTTTGAGGAATAACTTGGTGCTGTAGTTGGTGCCCCAACTAGGTCTACTTCTGCTTACTAGGGATGCATGCCTGTTGTCCTGTCCTAGCCCAGGACAACTTGCATTTTTATTATTGAATTCTAGCGTTTTTCAGAATTTCCGAACACACAAATCATATATCAGAGAACACCCTTCATTAAATTCAAACAAATTCAAGCTAGATAATTGTTTGATTCCCAAAGAAAGCACCATTCTATTTTGTCTGATCAAGAAGCACCTGACAGTCACACCCAAGCATAAATGTATCTGTAGCTGTAGATTAGATAGATTCTTTTGACCGGGAAAAACATACTTAATGTGCACTGTCCCTGTCTAAATAAAATAAAAAGAACATAACTGTCACACATTGTAAACCTAGGTTTGCATAATGACAATAAATAAATAAATGATTCCCTGACATCTGACTAATAACGATATTAGTCAGACTTAGGACCTCAGGACATACCTTTTAATAGCATTTGGGGTTTAAAATAAATAAATAAGCAAGAACACATGGACGGTGGAAGATTAAGACGCTTATGATTTGGGTAAACGTATAATTTGCTGTACAGGAGGTATCTAACTGTTCAACCTTATTGCTTGTTGCTTGCAGGCACTGAGAGTAAAAGTACATGGATCGTCCCAAAACCTACACATCATATTTCAAGGGGAGAAAATATATCTCAATCAGATGGAGTGGTTACAATTCCTAATCTAGAATTTACAGTATAAACAAAACGATGCGATATCATTTGATGTTACACTATCTAAAACTGTTGCTGTCTGGGCTGTAGTGAGACAAGCAGAGGCATGACAGGGCTGTGCCTCTGAGGTCCCTTGCTCTGAGCTATGTCTGTGTTTGTCTCCCCCTGTTGCTTGTGGTTTGGCTTAAATACACCCTGACCCTGTGGGTGTTCTGGGCTGGGCTGGGCTGCTCTGCAACATGATTGGCTGTTAGTTAGGTGCAGGCAGGAAGGATGGAGCTGTTCCATGCAAGAATGATTTTCTGTGGTCTTCTATTTTTACTCTCTCTCTCTCTCTCTCTCTCTCTCTCTCTCTCTCTCTCTCTCTCCGACACACACACACACACACACACACACACACACACACACACACACACACACACACACACACACACACACACATACACACACACACACACACACCTCTGCCAACTCTTTGCTAGAGACCCAACAAGTGAGTTGCAGTTTAATAAGGTTGTAATGCATGTTTTACTCTTGTGTGTTATGTTAGTGACTGAAATACCTAAAGCTGGCAATGATGTTGGATATCTTCACATAGCAGTATGTTAACTTTTCCTGTCATCTTATAATCCCTCTCCTTTCTTCCAATTAGAACATCATCAAGAAGGTGAATGGTCAGAAGTTCGTCTATCGCTTTGTTTCCTACCCAGACATCCTTAAAGGGGAGGCTGCTGCTCGGACAGAGGGAGGAGATGTGGTCGGGGGAGGACTAGGCAACCCGCTGCCCTCAGAGAGGGCGGACAGTGCCATGCCAGACGTGGAGTCTGGGGACAGGGGCAAGGCAGGGGGCAGCATAGTGTGGCAGGGCTCCAAGCCGTCCAACAGGAATGACTACATCCACTCTGGGCTGTACACCTCCTTTACCCTCACTTCGCTGCAAAATGGACGGCAGCTCTTCAAGTCCATCAAGATGGAGAACCCGGCAGAGAAGATGGCAGACCGGAGGCTGGGGAGCAGCGCCACCCAGCAGGAGCCACACCCGCAGCCACCGCCCCTGCAACCTCAGCCCACCACGTCATCGTCGTCCGTCATCAAGTTCGGCACGACTCCGCCCAAGGCAACGCCTCCACACGTCCCTCCTCAGGTCACCGTAGAAATGGCCCTGACATCTAATCCGCCTCTGTATTCTCTCGCTCTGCCCACATCACGGGCCGATGACATGGCTGCACACTCGCCACTCCCGTCGCATACCCTCTACTCTTTCGAACACATCCGTCCCTCAGAGCCACGGTTCAGCCTATCGGAGCTGCCCTCGCCTAGCCCCTCCCCAAGCATAGTGCTTGACTCATCCCAGGAGCTGGTGATTGACAGCGACATTGAATCCATCACGTCTCAGCCCGCGGAATCCCAGACACTGGAAACAAAGGCTAGTCAATGCAACTCTGTCTCCATCCGTCTTAATGTAAAACATTTACAAAAATGCATTTATCTCTGAAAAAACACTGTAATGGGGCTCAAAAACTGCACAGCTGCTCGAATTTCTGGCTCAAACCAATTAAATAAATTATTATTGAACCTGCATGACTTTTGTTATTAAAACAAAGTTATGTCTAATCAAGTACACCTCTAGAATTAATGGATTTTGTTTCTCTGTCTTAGGTGGAATCTATCAGCTATATGTCTGCTGGGGTCATGGAATCTGAGACCAGCATGTCTCCAGTCAGCACCATCAACACATTCGGCAGTCAGAGTTCAAGCAAGACCCGTAAGCCACCCAGAGTCTTGGAGCTGAGCACTCCTACCCTGCTGGTCACCTCCTCTGACTTCTCACCCATGAACATCTGCAGTCCCTCGTTGCCAACTGCCTCCCTCACACCAGCCATGCTACAGGTTAGAGCCATCTCCTATACTGTGTGTATGTATATGTAGTTGGATAGAGAAACATGCATGCATGCATGCATGCACACACACACACACACACACACACACACACACACACACACACACACACACACACACACACACACACACACACACACACACACACACACACACACAAACTCGAGATGTGATCCTGCCTCTAGTATATTGAACGTTTCATTGCTTGGCCAATTATTGGAAAAGGTATTACATTGTGGTGTAAAAGAGCGGCACACATTTTCAGATCCATACACCAGGGGGCAGTGATGGACCAGTGATCTCTGGCACCTGGCTTCTGGGTTATTTTCATGATGTTTAATTGCTGTTTGTAGACCACATGACTGTGCACTCCGTTATGGCTGGAGAGGCTCTATTAGATCAGCTGGGGCAGACAATGCCTTTATTATGTATGACCAGGAGGTCAGCTCTGTGTCTTGCTGTCTCCGCGGTCATGAGACCAAGCCTCCGACTGCTGCTTTCCTGTCAGCGGTGGCTTTTACCCAGGACCACGTTCTCCCTGAAGAAAACCTATCCTGTGGCCGCTGAATTCATAATCTGATTATTAATTAAGTAATTTAATGTTGAATATCGCCAATACCGAGTCCTGATATTCCTTTTCAAAAGTGCTAGTATTCCAGTCAATCCAAAATCAGTAAAACCAGTCCAGGCTAGAAGAGATTAAGCTTAAAGCTCAATGTCATGTAACTGTATCTGTCTATAAATAGTCTACAGAATGGCTACATTTAATTGTATCGTCTTTTACATAGTTTAAGTGTTTTAAGCATAACATAAATAAATGCCCTTAGGGGGCCCTTAGTGGCTCACCTGGTAAAGCGCATACCATTAAGACTCCTTAATGGTCCTTCCGCAGCTGGCCAAGTCCAACCTGAGGGTGTTTGCTACATGTGCTTGAAGAGAAGAGAAGAAGCAAGCACTCGGTTGAGTAGTTCATTCAAAGTAATAATGTATCGTATGCACGGTTCAGGTAGAGAAAGTCATAGTAAACAATACCAGCTCTCACGTTGTATCCAATAGAATTCTTCTTTATTATCAGTTTTCCCTCAGCAGCAAGCAAACAGAGGGACCGTTTCGGGCCGGAGGCCTTCCTCCTCTCTCTCTCCTTGTTTCTCTCTCACTGTAGCTGTCTGGATAAAGCATGAAAGTACATAAAATACTTATTTAACATAAATAAATTCCCATCCATTATGCCTACAAAAATAATGTGTAAAATATGGATTCAGCATTTCTTCCATCCGTTCAGCAGTTTCTCACTAGTTTGTATTACCACCTCACCTGTGTATGACCCACAACACTGTTTGGCATGCAACACATTACTGTAAATTAGAACACAAGTCACTTCAGTATGCAGCCAGGCCTGGGACTGGCAAACATCCCAACTCCAAAGGTCAGTTGTAAAGCTAATTGCAGTTGCTAAACCATGTATGAGATCTATTTATTTTTAAGTGGATGCACAGCATTTTGTCGTATGTTCCATACAGTGACAACACGCATCTTAGCTTGTAATCTATCTTGCACCCCGTGCAAAATGCAGTGCAAGTGTCATTGCCTGAGGCATGGAAAAATGAAACAAAACATTTATTTTTATTTCTCAGTACCCCCCCTTGTTCTTGATTTATTTATTTATTTATTTTGACCACGCACCAGAGTGGTATAGAGATGTTTGCTCATCTGTTCAAGTTGATCTTGAAATGAGGTGTGATTTGGTGCATTGTTTTATTAGGCGGAGTGAGCACCTCGTCTAAAGTCTAGAGCAGCTCCTCAGGGCCAGCACAGTATGTCCGTCCATGCTAAAGCGTGCACTGCTTGCAATCAAATATATCCAACTCTGCACCCATGTTCAGAATTGAACGCTGTTCAACTAGCTAAATTTGAGTTGGACACCCCCAATACATTTTCGCCCTGTATTAATTTAAAACCATGTGCATAGATTGTCTAAATAGGCCATTATGTAGTACATCTGACCTGAGGCAACCTTAGTTTAATTATCGGTTAATCACAATAGAATTGCAGAAACGATCGGAGAGCAACATGGTCCACATCATGGGCCGGGTTCAAAAACCCACACCGAGTACATGGTCTGAACCACAAGGACAGCTTCTGCTTCTTCAGATGATCTGTCCGGTCTGCTCTCAGGTCACGTCTCTCTTGTCTTTTCCTCAGACTCCCACCCTGTTGCTGACTCCCAGTCCTCTGCTGTCCAACATCCACTTCTGGAGCACCCTCAGTCCAGTGGCTCCTCTCAGTCCGGCAACACGTCGACTGCATGGAGCACACCTTTTCCAGGTGAGTCTTCTTCATGGGTCTTTTTCTTAAGTTAACTGACTGTACTCTTTTCATTCAGCTCTGATAACCTGTCATAACACACTTTGTTCTGCTGTATTCCAGTTCCCATCAGTGCTCACGCCCCAGTTCCAGATCCCAGTGCACAGTCTGGAAGGGATCAACACACCTGGCCCCATCTCGCCAGACCCCCAGAGGACATAGTACTACATCCGTGTGCCTCGCATCTGTCCCCGGGACCTAGTCAGCCAGACCTCCATCATCAGCTCCTCATCTCCCAGATATCAGTGCGCTGACACACCTGTCATTGGGCCTGGGGCATCGCTGCCACCCCAACCCCACCCCCCCACACCAGGCCAGGCCCGCATTCTGGTGCTTGTCATTTTTGTACATTCCAAATGATTTACTGCCATAGAATTCACACTACAGTCACATTACAGTGAAGGGAGGTCTGGACTCTGGAGCGATGATGTAAGCTGGGTTGATGTGGGGTGATGTGTTCAATGTTCAGCTTCATGCCATTCTGAGGGACAAGCATTTGTGCACCAAGGAGGCACATTATGAACATTTACATCATTCCTTACATACCATTGTATACAACATTTTCCCTTGACTTTGGGGATTCTTGCTCATGTCTATTTGGAAGAAAAAGGGATTTCCATGGCAACTATAGCTGGCTGCATGCAGAACGATTGGACACAGACCAGCCTGAAGTATGTATAAATTAAGGGTTGGTTAGACCAACAATATTGCAGATGTCTGAATAACTGTTTGCTTTGTGTGCTTTTAAATATTTTAAACAGCCATCCATTCCTTAACGTTTGCTCCCTTTTGAAGGGCAGTGCATTAACCTGGTACTTAGTCATTGCCAAGTCACCCCATGTTTCATGCGGCCCCTGTTGCTGCGAGTGAGTAGACAAGCACATGCCTCCTCCATTACACATGGAGTCACCAGCTGTGTCTTTTCACTTGACTGTGTAATTTGAGACAGTAGGAGTCGCTAGTGCAGCAACAAGGACACAATGCCCTGCCAGCTGCCCAACCATGAACACTGACTGTTTGTTGGAGCACCCAGCCAAGGATGGAGGCACCTCTACCACCAATCAAACCCGGGCCTCTGCGGTGAGTGTACCTCTACAACACCCAGACAACCCAGGAAATTATTATTATAATGGAAATTTCATGTCGACATGATGCTTTATTAGCCTGCCTGCTGCTCCCTACCTAAGGATATACGTCCAATCTCGCCTACGAGTGTGCATTGCACTAGAGTTTCTTCAAGCTAACGTGTTGACTATAGCCATAACCACAAGAACCCTTACCTTAACTGTCTTACTGCAGCATTGGCCATATAGCAACTGAACCTCTCCACAATTTCCTCCTTCTTTAGCTTGCCTCTTTGTAAATGTACCCCAGCTCTTTCTGCATGTACAGTACACAGTGTGGGCCACCTGAGCTGCTCAGGGCACAAACCACAGTCAGGAAAGCCATAACTCCTAACTTAATCCCAATCCCAATCAACCTTAACCTTTGGACCTTGAACCCTAATTTAGGACTGTGTTGGAGTCCTAATCAGTCCTGTCATGGAGCAGTTTAGCACCTTCCTCTGCCATACAAACCTTTTGTGAAGGTGTAGAATATGAAAGAGTGACACCCACCCACACTTAAAATGACCTTGAAGCCATAAGTACTAATGCTCTTGAGAGTGTGGACATAGGATTTAATCATTTTTCTATCTTGTTTACACGTGACACTTGGGGAATTGAATGATTACACTGTCACAGTGTTCATTTACCCAAGCGTTGCTCTCTAACCCAGGGATGGACAACCAGTGAATTTTGTACGGGGAAGGACTAATTTGTACTCACTAATAGATCCAACTCCCACGCCCTATATGCTTAATTCCATTGCTGGGCTAGTTCACAATCTACAAGCTCATAATGAATTGTGAGCTTGTAGATCAGCTATATTCAGCGCACGACACTGCTGCACAACCAAGTATAAATCTGGCTTGTTAACCCTACAATCAAGTCATGCTGAAGCGGTGCCTTACCTCAGCCTAGCCCAAGTTAAAGTCTGACTGTCGATAGTTGCCAGTTCTGTAATTGAAAAGATTATTGTTTAGTAACCACAATTTATAGCCTAGGGCTCCTGTTTATGTGAATGCCTAACACTGAATTCACACCAGCATAAGTATTTCGCTGCTACGTTCGGACAAAGCAGTGAGGTTCAATGCATAGTCTGGTGAGGAACCACCACAGATAAAGGCAGCGTGGCAAAGCTGTGGCAAGATCGAACGGCAGCCAACCAGAAGTGCGCTGTGCTCTGAAGTGGGCATGGATTAAACATACACACTGGACAGCACTTGAGATCTACAGAAATGTAGGCTACTACATACTACTGTATGGAAGTACCTAATTGATTATAAAAGTTTAAACTAGCACTTGTAGATTTGTATTGCCTAAATTATTTCATATAATGTACCCGTATACAATTTATGAATCATAAATGAGAATCAAGTGTACCGGTATGTACTTCTCCTCCCTGCCCGCGGCGTGTGCAGCTGCTCGCTTTGAGCTGCTCGGAGCAGTGGAGTTCTTGCTGGACCACAACACACTTATTTAAGACGACGTCACTCATTTCTCGAACATGCAGATTTTGCGATAAAACGGAGTGAGCAAAATCACTGCCGCTGCTGGTGTGAATTCACTGAGTGTTTTCTATGCCATATCTTTGTTTTGACCAAACTAGAGCGCTTAAGATGTTTTTTTGTGTGTGTACTGTTCTTGTGTTTGTACAGTACTGTGCAGATCAGATGTTTATTACTGCTTATCCGTTTTCATTCACTTTAATTTTATAGAGGCATTCTAGTAGGGCTGTCCCCAATGCCTTTTTCAAGTTTTGGATATCCTACACATTTATCTAGCAAGCATTTTAATATTTGTTCTAAATTAATTAGCCAATACATTTAAAACAATCATGCCTCTTTGTGGCATGATTGGTATGGTATCACTGCAGAGGCCAGCACTTTATGGTACATTTTGTTAAGTCACATCTCAATGGTAAATGATGTTAAGTCACACCTCAGCCAAGCAGATTTATCACCTTAACCTTGATGACCCCATTATGGAAAAGACTATTTTGTATTTTTTAATAACTTCCAAACATAGCACATTTACAAGCTCAGGGATGTTGTGAGCTTATACATCAGCAAGTTTTGCCATTTGCCGTACAACTAATTGATGAATGAGTATCCAAAAATTAAGCTATTTGGGGCCAGCCCTAGAATCTAGTACTGTACCAATAGACAAAGTAAAGTACGTAAATACTTATTGCACATTAAGTAAATGTTTTAAGGTCACATTGACTCACAAAAGAGATCGACAGTATATGCACATAGCAGAGATATGGACCACCACCTCCATATCCTATTCTCTTTAAACCTGCTTAAATGTAGTTAAAAAAAACATACTGTACATGTATATTGTTTATCTAGTTGCTCTAGTTTCTTTAATCCACATTTATTTTCCTGTAACTTTCAATATAATTCTAAGAATTATTTCTATTTTTGTAAAAGGACAAAACGGACATGTGTGTGCCGGTATTTTGTTTTACAGTATGTACTGTAACCAGCCTAATTTGGTTTTTCATGTAAACACTCATGTATTTCCTCATGTAATGTCCCTCTCCTCTGTTTGGGAGATGGTTGTCCCATGGTGGTATTGGCTATTTGGGGAACCCTAGCCATCTAAATCCATGTTTATATGTATATATATATAGTGTTGTTATTGTAAATGCAGATGTTGTGGACTTGTGGTGGAATGTTTGCACTTAAACATGTTGGGGGTTCCTGCAGTATTGGATTCTATCACTTTTTTAAGACAGATTTCTTGTGTCCTTCTTTGAAGATGCCAACAGCATTTTAAGGGGTATTGTATTTTTTCGAAACAAGGGGAGCATAAATTCACGCACTAATTACTTTATACTACAAATCCAAGAGATCTACCTAAACTTTTATATATTGATTAAGAATCAATAGTTAATTCAGGCCCTAGAACAGTTGTCTATTTTATCTAAATATTAGAATTTATAAAAGCCCAATATGATTGGTCGGCTATATTGTATTTTTGCAGTAGTAGTTTTGATAAAACTCAAAGCAGCCAGATGATTGTTATATTTCTCTAAAGCTTTCCTCTCCTTAAGGACCCAAGTGCATAATTTCTTAATACCTACGTAATAATTTCCTTGAAGTTTTCTTGAAATGTAAAATCTGTTTCTGTGACTTTTTAAATGAGACAAACTGACTTTTTGCTTAAACGTCCTTGCTTTCTGTCCAGTTGTACATTTGTTTTTTTATGTTTACAAGCTACTTGTTTGAAGTGGCATTGATGTGTGAGTGAGAGACACAGAAGAAGTATTTGTATCTCAAGAGCTGGATATGACCAAATAAAGAAAAAGAATACCCTGATCTCTCTAACCCACTGTCTATGGACATTTATTAAATGCAAGTACTGCAATGTTGTAAGTATCAATACCACAATGTAGAAATACTCTGTTAAAAGTGCAAGTCCAGTATTCAAAGATTACTTGAGTAAAACTATACAAAAGTATTCAAAGCATCAAAATATTCTTTAGTACTAAAAGAAAAGTACTCATTATGCAGAATGTGCCATTTCCCAAGTTTGAAAATGGCAGAGCTACAAGCTCACAATGCATGTGAGCTTGTAGATCTGGTATTTTCAAATAGCCAACGTATATAGGTGTAGGCTATAGGCTGAAGTGGTTAATGTGTGTTTGTAGTCTACAAAGTAAAGCTTTCAAATAATTGTAAGTACAAAAAAAGCCCCTAGTGGAATAGAATAAAAGTATTGAAAATTGGAAATACCTCAAAATTCGTGAGTATGTTTGAGTTTGAATCTTTATTTCGGTCATTTTTACAAAAACAGATAAACAAAAATAGGTTTAAGCAATTTACATTGCTTAATTTATATTACATTAATTAGTCAACGCAGTGACTAGTTCTGACCGAAAAGGTATGGGCTGAAGCATAAAGCTTATTTTGCCCACCTTTTTATATAATACAAATAATAATAATAAGTCTGTGATCAATTATCACAGTAGCATAATTTATGAAAACACAAATGGGAAAAAAAGGAGTAATATCATAGAAATAATACTAAAAACAGAAAAGGAAAAGGAAATATAACAAAAGTAAACAGGATGTTGATTTACATTTGTCATTACATACTATAATATAATATATAATAATATAGTTATGAATATAAATATAAACTTAAATATAATTATAAATAGAAATAAATATAACCATACTTATCTAAATGTCTATACATGAAAATGTATACATATTTGTTTTTGTTTTCTTTTTTACAAATATATACAGCCAAGCACCCATTCAACCGTTTTCTCATTTTGTTTGTTCTGCTGCTATATATGTATCAATTATCTTTGCTTTAAATGATTTCTTATATGTTTGTATTGACCTAGACAATTTAAGCTCGTTATCCAATTTGTTCCACAGTTTCACTCCTATCACAGTTATACATCTCCCCATGGTGTTAGTCCTTGCCTTTGTTGTTTTAAACATAGCTGTTCCCCTGAGGTCATATTTGCCCTCTCTTGGCTTGAACAGCTCCTGCATGCAGCTTGGAAGTGAGTTATTATGAGCCTTGTAAATTATTGCAGTGGAGTTGAGGTTGACTAAATCTTGCAGTTTCAGTGTACGGTTTTCAATAAAGAGTGGGTTTGTTGGTGCATGATAGTCAGACAAATTTACAATTCTAATAGCTTTTTTTTGTAGCATAAAGATGGGACTAACTATGGTTTTATAAGTGTTTCCCCACACTTCCACACAATATGTTAAATATGGCAGTAGTAGGGATCTGTACAGAGTTTGGAGTGATTTTTTGTTAATGATACTTTTCATTTTGTATAATATTGCGATTGTTTTAGATAATTTTCTTTTTAAAGTGTCAATATGTGGCTTCCATGTGAGTTTTTCATCAATAATGATTCCTAAGAATTTAGTATAGTTTGTTTGTTCTAATTGTATATCATTGATTGTTAAATGGATTGGAGCATTTATAATGTTATTGCCAAAGATAATGAATTTAGTTTTACTGATATTTAATGATAATTTGTTTATTTCAAACCACTTTTTTAGAATAAATGTACTTTCCACCACTTTTGTGTGCACAGTCTAACATCAGGCTATGTCAATAATTACTGATTATGTGCCATACCAAAGCCAAACCTACTAATCTGAAGGATGACCAATTTCAAAAGGTCTATGACAAAAGCCAAATGGACATCCATGTTCCAGCACCATGTTCTTTATGAATGCCAAAGTTGTGGACCACATCATTTCAACATTGATACCATGTAGGCAATACAATATTCAGGATTCCAAACTGGTACAGGAAATTGAATGTCACAAGGATAGTATGGAGTTATGCTTATAGGCCTGTTACACAATTACTACATAAACACCTGATAGCAATTTAATGAGATAATTGCAACCACTTTTTCAAAACATAGTGGAAATATAGCAGATCTACAAGCTCAACATGCGCCAGTAAATTGGCTATTTCCACTATTCATAAATATATATATTATAAGTTATTAAGTTATACAAGTTATTTGTCATTATCTGCCCTGTGCACCTTTCATTTATGAAGCCGAACAGAAAAGCATTTCTTCAACGACTTAATTTATAATCGTTAATTGCAATAAATAAATAAAGCTGCTTAAAAGTGGGCTCTTAACATTCTCAATGAATGATTGATGTGTTGGTGGTAGAGCAGCTGCCTGTAGGTTATTTTCTCCCAGAATAGTAGCCTAGTTTCCTCCATAGTGTACTTAACGGAACAGGCCCTGAAGGTCCAAATGGCACTTGGAATGCCTATAGCACAAGATGAGGAGAGTGTGGAAATCAGACATGGGAGAAGACTTTGCAGTATCTGTGTCCTCCTCTTCCCTCTACCATATCGTTCAATCTTGGAGCAGATGTGACAACTCAGAGCCAAGGTCTTCAGGGTCTCTTGCTTCAATGTTATTCAAATATTCCATCCTGCACTGTGGCCGAACCTCATGAAGGTTATATGAACTGGTTGGTCCACCGACCATTCCATCCTCCAGCAATGGGTGCAGGTGTCACATAAAAGTAACTTTGAACATGTGGAAGTAGCTTTTCATGCTTTATCAGGGTCCAGAGTTACATCCACCTCATATTGTTGGAACCTCTTCAGCTCAGCATCACAGAGCTTCTTCAGTGTCTTCTTCAGCTGAGCCACAGCTGTCCTCACGGTCTCCACATATGGATGGACAATGCCCTTTGTCCAGTCCTTGGTGGGTGGAGGGGTGTTGATGGATGTGAAGTTCTGGAGGAGGTGGAGGTGGTCTTCAGTGAGTGAGATCGGTTTCAGCTCAGAGCTTCTCTTCTCTAACTGGGTGATTTAATGTTGCAGATCTTCAATGAAGCCTTCAGTCTGTTTCTCTGTTGTTTTCTGCTTCTGTTCAATCACACCAATGAGCTCAGTCTGGCTTCTCTGAATACAGCTGATCGGATCAGTGAAGACCTGCACACTGTCTGCTATGCTGCTTTCCTGCTGAGCTCTACTGAGCTTTTGACCTCCTGAATCTTCACTTGTCTGTCCTTGATCATCTTCTGGATTTCAGCCTCTGACTTTCTGTCATATTCTCCCCTGGCAGACGCCATCTCTACGCACTGACGATAAACGTAAATATATGAACAATATTTACAAACCTATTTTCACCTTTTTTTTCAATTCCTCCTAAAAATATTTAGCAAATTTGACAATGTTAGCTTTGTGATTTATTCTTTTATATACTTTTATTATAGCCTACAGTGTAAATTGTGAAATGACTTCACTGTTGAAATGTATGTAATGTAATTACAACAAAACAAACTAAGGCACTGGTGTGGTACTTCCTGGATTACCAGAACGGGGTTCAACTCCCTGCAGTGCCCTGCTCAATTTGTTGTATTTACATGATTTATCACCCTATAGCATGCACTCCAAGACGATGGATTATAGCCTGTCGCCTTTCCGATATTTTCACCTTTTTTTCAAATCCTCCGAAATCGTGAAAAATGGCACCCTATAGCATGTGCTCCGAGACGATGGACTATAGTCCATCGTTTTTCCGCGATTTTCACCTTTTTTCAAATCCTCCGAAATCGTGAAAAACGACATACAAAAGTATGCCCTCCGACACCATGGACTATAGCCTTTTGCTTTTCCTTGATTTTCACCTTCCTCCGAAATCGTAAAAAACGATGGACTATAGTCCATTTTCCGCGATTTTCACCTTTTTTCAAATCATCCGAAATCGTGAAAAACGACATACAAGTGTTGTTTAAACGTCTATATATAGACGGTCTATATAGACGTCTAATCAACAGCTAATCAACATCTAATCTAAGAATAGACGTCTAAAAAACTTTCATTTTTAGACGTTTTTTTATCCCATTTTTAAACGGCCCTTTAGACGAATATTAGACATCTATTAGACCAAAGAATGATCAGTGGGATGGGCTATTTTTTATCATTGTTTTTCATCATTTTTGACCATGGGCTATAGCCCATATCGTACGGCATACTATAGCACGCCGTTTTTCATCATTTTTGAGGATTAAAAAATAAATAAATAAAACGATGGGTTATAGCCCATCGTTTTTTTAATTTTTGAAAAAAGATTATCCTCGTTTTTCTTCATTTTTTACCACTAGTCCTTACCCGTTGTGAGATATTCCCCCCCCCTTGTGGCCGTGAAGGGTACTGCGCCCGGGTGCGTTTGTAATTGACTAATAAATAAATTAATAATTATTAATGTGTCAAATCGAAAAAAGGGCTTCGTTACGCCCTCCATATGCATATGGTCAATGCCTGTGTGAAAAGTGGGAGTGATTGGGTGCAGGCAGTAAGGAGTTACGGCACTGTTTCTGACAGACACACACACACACACGGACACTCAGACATTGTTAGAATTATAGTATGATGATGGGCTATAGCCCATATCGTACGGCATACTATAGCACGCCGTTTTTCATCATTTTTGAGGATTTGAAAGAAAATAAAAAATTCAAAAAACATGGGTTATAGCCCATAGTTTTTTGAATTTTTGAATTTTTTTTAATCCTCGTTTTTCATCATTTTTGAGTATGGGCTATAGCCCATATCGTACGGCATACTATGGCACGCCGTTTTTCATCATTTTTGAGGATTTAAAAAAAATTCAAATTTTCAAAAAACATGGGTTATAGCCCATCGTTTTTTTAATTTTTGAAAAAAAAAATTAACCTCGTTTTTCATCATTTTTGACCATGGGCTATAGCCCCTACCGTACGGCATACTATAGCACGCCGTTTTTCATCATTTTTGAGGATTTGAAAAAAATTCAAAAATTCAAAAAACATGGGTTATAGCCCATCGTTTTTTGAAAAAAAAAAAAAAATTAACCTTGTTTTTCATCATTTTTGAACATGGGCTATAGCCCCTACCGTACGGCATACTATAGCACGCCGTTTTTCATCAATTTTGAGGATTTGAAAAAAATTCAAATTTTCAAAAAACATGGGTTATAGCCCATCGTTTTTTGAATTTTTGAAGAAAAAAATTACCTCGTTTTTCATCATTTTTGAACATGGGCTATAGCCCCTACCGTACGGTATACGATAGCACGCCGTTTTTCATCATTTTTGAGAATTTGAAAAAAATTCAAAATTTCAAAAAACATGGGTTATAGCCCATCGTTTTTTGAATTTTAGAAATTTCTTTTTAACCTCGTTTTTCATCAATTTTGAACATGGGCTATAGCCCCTACCGTATGGCATACTATAGCACGCCGTTTTTCATCATTTTTGAGGATTTGAAAAAAATAAAAAAAATAAAAAAACATGGGTTATAGCCCATCGTTTTTTGAATTTTTGAAAAAAGAATTAACCTTGTTTTTCATCATTTTTGAACATGGGCTATAGCCCCTACCATACGGCATACTATAGCACGCCGTTTTTCATCATTTTTGAGGATTTGAAAAAAAATCTAAATTTAAAAAAAGATGGGTTATAGCCCATCGTTTTTTGACTTTTTGAAAAAAAAAAATGACCTCGTTTTTCATCATTTTGGAACATGGGCTATAGCCCCTACCGTACGGCATACTATAGCACGCCGTTTTTCATCATTTTTGAGGATTTGAAAAAAATTCAAATTTTCAAAAAACATGGGTTATAGCCCATAGTTTTTTGAATTTTTGAATTTTTTTTAATCCTCGTTTTTCATCATTTTTGAGTATGGGCTATAGCCCATATCGTACGGCATACTATGGCACGCCGTTTTTCATCATTTTTGAGGATTTAAAAAAAAATCAAATTTTCAAAAAACATGGGTTATAGCCCATCGTTTTTTGAATTTTTGAAAAAAAAAATTAACCTCGTTTTTCATCATTTTTGACCATGGGCTATAGCCCCTACCGTACGGCATACTATAGCACGCCGTTTTTCATCATTTTTGAGGATTTGAAAAAAATTCAAAAATTCAAAAAACATGGGTTATAGCCCATCGTTTTTTGAATTTTTGAAAAAAAAATTAAGCTTGTTTTTCATCATTTTTGAACATGGGCTATAGCCCCTACCGTACGGCATACTATAGCACGCCGTTTTTCATCATTTTTGAGGATTTGAAAAAAAATCAAATTTTCAAAAAACATGGGTTATAGCCCATCGTTTTTTGAATTTTTGAAAAAAAAAATTACCTCGTTTTTCATCATTTTTGAACATGGGCTATAGCCCCTACCGTACGGTATACGATAGCACGCCGTTTTTCATCATTTTTGAGAATTTGAAAAAAATTCAAAATTTCAAAAAACATGGGTTATAGCCCATCGTTTTTTGAATTTTAGAAATTTCTTTTTAACCTCGTTTTTCATCAATTTTGAACATGGGCTATAGCCCCTACCGTATGGCATACTATAGCACGCCGTTTTTCATCATTTTTGAGGATTTGAAAAAAATCAAAAAAATCAAAAAACATGGGTTATAGCCCATCGTTTTTTGAATTTTTGAAAAAAGAATTAACCTTGTTTTTCATCATTTTTGAACATGGGCTATAGCCCCTACCATACGGCATACTATAGCACGCCGTTTTTCATCATTTTTGAGGATTTGAAAAAAATTCAAAATTTAAAAAAAGATGGGTTATAGCCCATCGTTTTTTGACTTTTTGAAAAAAAAAAATGACCTCGTTTTTCATCATTTTGGAACATGGGCTATAGCCCCTACCGTACGGCATACTATAGCACGCCGTTTTTCATCATTTTTGAGGATTTGAAAAAAATTCAAAATTTCAAAAAACATGGGTTATAGCCCATCGTTTTTTGAATTTTTGAAAAAAAGAATTAACCTTGTTTTTCATCATTTTTGAACATGGGCTATAGCCCCTACCGTACGGCATACTATAGCACGCCGTTTTCATCATTTTTGAGGATTTGAAAAAAATTCAAATTTTCAAAAAACATGGGTTATAGCCCATCGTTTTTTGAATTTTTGAAAAAAAAATTAACCTTGTTTTTCATCATTTTTGAACATGGGCTTCTATAGCCCCTACCGTACGGCATACTATAGCACGCCGTTTTTCATCATTTTTGAGGATTTGAAAAAAATTCAAATTTTCAAAAAACATGGGTTATAGCCCATCGTTTTTTGAATTTTTGAATAAAAAAAATTACCTCGTTTTTCATCATTTTTGAACATGGGCTATAGCCCCTACCGTACGGTATACTATAGCACGCCGTTTTTCATCATTTTTGAGGATTTGAAAAAAATTCAAAATTTCAAAAAACATGGGTTATAGCCCATCGTTTTTTGAATTTTTGAAAAAAAGAATTAACCTTGTTTAAAAAAAATTAAACTCGTTTTTCATAATTTCTGAACATGGGCTATAGCCCCTACCGTACGGCATACAGTATGCCGTACGGTAGGGGCTATAGCCCATGTTCAAAAGTGATGAAAAACAAGGTTAATTCTTTTTTTCAAAAATTCAAAAAACGATGGGCTATAACCCATGTTTTTTGAAATTTTGAAATTTTTTCAAATCCTCAAAAATGATGAAAAACGGCGTGCTATAGTATGCCGTACGGTAGGTGCTATAGCCCATGTTCAAAAATGATGAAAAACGAGGTTAATTCTTTTTTTTTTTTTCAAAAAACGATGGGCTATAACCCATGTTTTTTGAAATTTTGATTTTTTTTTCAAATCCTCAAAAATGATGAAAAACGGCGTGCTATAGTATGCCATACGGTAGGGGCTATAGCCCATGTTCAAAATTGATGAAAAACGAGGTTAAAAAGAAAATTCTAAAATTCTAAAAACGATGGGCTATAACCCATGTTTTTGAAATTTTGAAATTTTTTCAAATCCTCAAAAATGATGAAAAACGGCGTGCTATAGTATGCCGTACGATATGGGCTATAGCCCATACTCAAAAATTATGAAAAACGAGGATTAAAAAAAATTCAAAAATTCAAAAACAATGGGCTATAACCCATGTTTTTTGAAATTTTGAAATTTTTTCAAATCCTCAAAAATGATGAAAAACGGCGTGCTATAGTATGCCGTACGGTAGGGGCTATAGCCCATGTTCAAAAATGATAAAAAACGAGGTTAATTCTTTTTTCAAAAATTCTAAAAACGATGGGCTATAACCCATGTTTTTTGAAATTTTGAATTTTTTTCAAATCCTCAAAAATGATGAAAAACTGCGTGCTATAGTATGCCGTACGGTAGGGGCTATATCCCATGTTCAAAAATGATGAAAAACGAGGTTATTTTTTTTTTTCAAAAATTCAAAAAACAATGGGCTATATCCCATGTTTTTTGAAATTTTGAATTTTTTTCAAATCCTCAAAAATGATGAAATGATGCTATAGTATGCCGTACGGTAGGGGCTATAGCCCATGTTAAAGAATGATGAAAAACAAGGTTAATTTTTTTTTCAAAAATTCAAAAAACGATGGGCTATAACCCATGTTTTTTGAAATTTTGAATTTTTTTTCAAATCCTCAAAAATGATGAAAAACGGCGTGCTATAGTATGCCGTACGGTAGGGGCTATAGCCCATGTTCAAAAATTATGAAAAACGAGGTTAATTCTTTTTTCAAAAATTAAAAAAACGATGGGCTATAACCCATGTTTTTGTGAAATTTTGATTTATTTTCGAATCCTCAAAAATGATGAAAAACGGTGTGCTATAGTATGCCGTACGGTAGGGGCTATAGCCCATGTTCAAAAATTCAAAAAACGAGGTTAATTTTTTTTTCAAAAATTCAAAAAACGATGGGATATAACCCATGTTTTTTGAAATTTAGATTTTTTTTCAAATCCTCAAAAATGATGAAAAACGGCGTGCTATAGTATGTCATACGGTAGGGGCTATAGCCCATGTTCAAAATTGATGAAAAACGAGGTTAAAAACAAAATTCAAAAATTCAAAAAACGATGGGCTATAACCCATGTTTTTTGACATTTTGAATTTTTTTCAAATACTCAAAAATGATGGAAAATGGCGTGCTATAGTATAACGTACGATATGGCCTATAGCCCATACTCAAAAATGATGGAAAACTAGGTAATTTTTTTTTTCAAAAATTCAAAAACAATGGGCTATAACCCATTTTTTTAAATTTTGAAATTTTTTCAAATCCTCAAAAATGATGAAAAACGGCGTGCTATAGTATGCCGTACGGTAGAGGCTATAGCCCATGTTCAAAAATGATAAAAAACAAGGTAATTTTTTTTTTCAAAAATAAAAAAAACGATGGGCTATAACCCATGTTTTTGAAATTTTGAAATTTTTTCAAATCCTCAAAAATGATGAAAAACGGCGTGCTATAGTATGCCGTACGGTAGGGGCTATAGCCCATGTTCAAAAATGATGAAAAACGAGGTTAAAACATTTTTTTTTAATTAAAAAAACGATGGGCTATAACCCATGTTTTTTGAAATTTTGATTTTTTTTTAAATCCTCAAAAATTATGAAAAACGGCGTGCTATAGTATGCCGTACGGTAGGGGCTATAGCCCATGTTCCAAAATGATGAAAAACGAGGTTAAATTCTTTTTTCAAAAATTCAAAAAACGATGGGCTATAACCCATGTTTTTTGAAATTTTGATTTTTTTTTAAATCCTCAAAAATGATGAAAAACGGCGTGCTATAGTATGCCGTACGGTAAGGGCTATAGCCCATGTTCAAAAAATTTGAAAAATGAGGTTAAAAAAAATAAAAAAAATAAAAAAAACGATGGGCTATAACCCATGTTTTTTGAAATTTTGATTTTTTTTTAAATCCTCAAAAATGATGAAAAACGGCGTGCTATAGTATGCCGTACGGTAGGGGCTATAGCCCATGTTCAAAAATGATGAAAAACAAGGTTAATTATTTTTTTTCAAAAATTCAAAAAACGATGGGCTATAACCCATGTTTTTTGAAGTTTTGATTTTTTTTTTTAATCCTCAAAAATGATGAAAAACGGCGTGCTATAGTATGCCGTACGGTAGGGGCTATAGCCCATGTTCAAAAATGTAGAAAATGAGGTTATTATTATTTTTTTTTATTCAAAAAAGGATGGGCTATAACCCATGTTTTTTGAAATTTTGATTTTTTTTCAAATCCTCAAAAATGATGAAAAACGGCGTGCTATAGTATGCCGTACGGTAGGGGCTATAGCCCATGTTCAAAAATGATGAAAAACAAGGTTAATTCTTTTTTTCAAAAATTCAAAAAACAATGGGCTATAACCCATGTTTTTTGAAATTTTGAATTTTTTTTAAATCCTCAAAAATGATGAAAAACGGCGTGCTATAGTATGCCGTACGGTAGGGGCTATAGCCCATGTTCAAAAATAATGAAAAACGAGGTTAATTCTTTTTTCAAAAATTAAAAAAACGATGGGCTATAACCCATGTTTTTGTGAAATTTTGATTTTTTTTCGAATCCTCAAAAATGATGAAAAACGGCGTGCTATAGTATGCCGTACGGTAGGGGCTATAGCCCATGTTCAAAAATTAAAAAAACGAGGTTAATCTTTTTTTTTCAAAAATTCAAAAAACGATGGGCTATAACCCATGTTTTTTGAAATTTTGAATTTTTTTCAAATCCTCAAAAATGATGAAATGATGCTATAGTATGCCGTACGGTAGGGGCTATAGCCCATGTTAAAAAATGATGAAAAACAAGGTAAATCTTTTTTTCAAAAATTCAAAAAACGATGGGATATAACCCATGTTTTTTTTAATTTAGATTTTTTTTCAAATCCTCAAAAATGATGAAAAACGGCGTGCTATAGTATGCCATACGGTAGGGGCTATAGCCCATGTTCAAAATTGATGAAAAACGAGGTTAAAAACAAAATTCAAAAATTCAAAAAACAATGGGCTATAACCCATGTTTTTTGACATTTTGAATTTTTTTCAAATACTCAAAAATGATGGAAAATGGCGTGCTATAGTATGCCGTACGATATGGCCTATAGCCCATACTCAAAAATGATGGAAAACGAGGTAAATTTTTTTTTCAAAAATTCAAAAACAATGGGCTATAACCCATGTTTTTTGAAATTTTGAATTTTTTTCAAATCCTCAAAAATGATGAAAAACTGCGTGCTATAGTATGCCGTACGGTAGAGGCTATAGCCCATGTTCAAAAATGATAAAAAACAAGGTAATTTTTTTTTTCAAAAATTCAAAAAACGATGGGCTATAACCCATGTTTTTTGAAATTTTGAATTTTTTTCAAATCCTCAAAAATGATGAAAAACGGCGTGCTATAGTATGCCGTACGGTAGGGGCTATAGCCCATGTTCAAAAATGATGAAAAACGAGGTTAAAACATTTTTTTTTTAATTCAAAAAACGATGGGCTATAACCCATGTTTTTTGAAATTTTGAATTTTTTTCAAATCCTCAAAAATGATGAAAAACGGCGTGCTATAGTATGCCGTACGGTAGGGGCTATAGCCCATGTTCAAAAATGATGAAAAACGAGGTTAATTCTTTTTTCAAAAATTCAAAAAACGATGGGCTATAACCCATGTTTTTTGAAATTTAGAATTTTCTTTCAAATCCTCAAACATGATGAAAAACGGCGTGCTATAGTATGCCGTATGGTAGGGGCTAGAGCCCATGTTCAAAAATGATGAAAAACAAGGTTAATTTCTTTTTCCAAAAATGTAAAAAACGATGGGCTATATATAACCCATGTTTTTTTAATTTTTTTAATTTTTTCAAATCCTCAAAAATGATGAAAAACGGCGTGCTATAGTATGCCGTACGGTAGGGGCTATAGCCCATGTTCAAATTTTTTGAAAAATGAGGTTAATTTTTTTTTTTAAATTAAAAAAACGATGGGCTATAACCCATGTTTTTTGAAATTTTGATTTTTTTTTAAATCCTCAAAAATTATGAAAAACGGCGTGCTATAGTATGCCGTACGGTAGGGGCTATAGCCCATGTTCCAAAATGATGAAAAACGAGGTTAAATTCTTTTTTCAAAAATTCAAAAAACGATGGGCTATAACCCATGTTTTTTTTAATTTTGATTTTTTTTTAAATCCTCAAAAATGATGAAAAACGGCGTGCTATAGTATGCCGTACGGTAGGGGCTATAGCCCATGTTCAAAAATGATGAAAAACAAGGTTAATTATTTTTTTTCAAAAATTCAAAAAACGATGGGCTATAACCCATGTTTTTTGAAATTTTGATTTTTTTTTTAAATCCTCAAAAATGATGAAAAACGGCGTGCTATAGTATGCCGTACGGTAGGGGCTATAGCCCATGTTCAAAAATGTAGAAAATGAGGTTAATTTCTTTTTTTTTATTCAAAAAAGGATGGGCTATAACCCATGTTTTTTGAAATTTTGATTTTTTTTCAAATCCTCAAAAATGATGAAAAACGGCGTGCTATAGTATGCCGTACGGTAGGGGCTATAGCCCATGTTCAAAAATGATGAAAAACGAGGTTAATGTTTTTTTCCAAAAATTCAAAAAACGATGGGCTAAAACCCATGTTTTTTGAAATTTTGAATTTTTTTCAAATCCTCAAAAATGATGAAAAACGGCGTGCTATATATAGTATGCCTTACGGTAGGGGCTATAGCCCATGTTCAAAAATGATGAAAAACTAGGTTATTTTTTTTTTTCAAAAATTCAAAAAACGATGGGCTATAACCCATGTTTTTTGAAATTTAGATCTTTTTTCAAATCCTCAAAAGTGATGAAAAACGGCGTGCTATAGTATGCCGTACGGTAGGGGCTATAGCCCATGTTCAAAAATTATGAAAAACGAGGTTATTTCTTTTTTACAAAAATTCTAAAAACTATAAGCTATAACCCATGTTTTTTGAAATTTTTAATTTTCTTTCAAATCCTCAAACATGATGAAAAACGGCGTGCTATAGTATGCCGTATGGTAGGGGCTAGAGCCCATGTTCAAAAATGATGAAAAACAAGGTTAATTTTTTTTTCCAAAAATGTAAAAAACGATGGGCTATATATAACCCATGTTTTTTTAAATTTTTAATTTTTTTCAAATCCTCAAAAATGATGAAAAACGGCGTGCTATAGTATGCCGTACGGTAGGGGCTATAGCCCATGTTCAAAATTTTTGAAAAATGAGGTTAATTTTTTTTTTTAAATTAAAAAAACGATGGGCTATAACCCATGTTTTTTGAAATTTTGATTTTTTTTTAAATCCTCAAAAATTATGAAAAACGGCGTGCTATAGTATGCCGTACGGTAGGGGCTATAGCCCATGTTCCAAAATGATGAAAAACGAGGTTAAATTCTTTTTTCAAAAATTCAAAAAACGATGGGCTATAACCCATGTTTTTTGAAATTTTGATTTTTTTTTAAATCCTCAAAAATGATGAAAAACGGCGTGCTATAGTATGCCGTACGGTAGGGGCTATAGCCCATGTTCAAAAATGATGAAAAACAAGGTTAATTATTTTTTTTCAAAAATTCAAAGAACGATGGGCTATAACCCATGTTTTTTGAAAATTTGATTTTTTTTTTAAATCCTCAAAAATGATGAAAAACGGCGTGCTATAGTATGCCGTACGGTAGGGGCTATAGCCCATGTTCAAAAATGTAGAAAATGAGGTTAATTATTATTTTTTTTTCAAAAAAGGATGGGCTATAACCCATGTTTTTTGAAATTTTGATTTTTTTTCAAATCCTCAAAAATGATGAAAAACGGCGTGCTATAGTATGCCGTACGGTAGGGGCTATAGCCCATGTTCAAAAATGATGAAAAACGAGGTTAATGTTTTTTTCCAAAAATTCAAAAAACGATGGGCTAAAACCCATGTTTTTGAAATTTTGAATTTTTTTCAAATCCTCAAAAATGATGAAAAACGGCGTGCTATAGTATGCCTTACGGTAGGGGCTATAGCCCATGTTCAAAAATGATGAAAAACTAGGTTATTTTTTTTTCTTCAAAAATTCAAAAAACGATGGGCTATAACCCATGTTTTTTGAAATTTAGATCTTTTTTCAAATCCTCAAAAGTGATGAAAAACGGCGTGCTATAGTATGCCGTACGGTAGGGGCTATAGCCCATGTTCAAAAATTATGAAAAACGAGGTTATTTCTTTTTTACAAAAATTCTAAAAACTATAAGCTATAACCCATGTTTTTTGAAATTTTTAAATTTTTTCAAATCCTCAAAAATGATGAAAAACGGCATGCTATAGTATGCCGTACGGTAGGGGCTATAGCCCATGTTCAAAAATGATGAAAAACTAGGTTAATCTTTTTTTTTCAAAAATTCAAAAAACGATGGGCTATAACCCATGTTTTTTGAAATTTTGAATTTTTTTTAAATCCTCAAAAATGATGAAAAACGGCATGCTATAGTATGCCGTACGCTAGGGGCTATAGCCCATGTTAAAAAATGATGAAAAACAAGGTTAATTTCTTTTTTCAAAAATTCAAAAAACGATGGGCTATAACCCACGTTTTTTGAAATTTTGAAATTTTTTGAAATTCTCAAAAATGATGAAAAACGGCGTGCTATAGTATACCGTACGGTAGGGGCTATAGCCCATGTTCAAAAATGATGAAAAACGAGGTTAATTCTTTTTCAAAAATTCAAAAAACGATGGGCTATAACCCATGTTTTTTTAATTTTTTAATTTTTTTCAAATCCTCAAAAATGATGAAAAACGGCGTGCTATAGTATGCCGTACGGTAGGGGCTATAGCCCATGTTCAAAAATGATGAAAAACTAGGTTAATTATTTTTTTCAAAATTTCAAAAAACGATGGGCTATAACCCATGTTTTTTGAAATTTAGATTTTTTTTCAAATCCTCAAAAATGATGAAAAACGGCGTGCTATAGTATGCCGTACGGTAGGGGCTATAGCCCATGTTCAAAAATTATGAAAAACGAGGTTCATTATTTTTTTCAAAAATTCAAAAACGATGGGCTATAACCCATGTTTTTTGAAATGTTGAAATTTTTTCAAATCCTCAAAAATGATGAAAAACGGCATGCTATAGTATGCCGTACGGTAGGGGCTATAGCCCATGTTCAAAAATGATGAAAAACGAGGTTATGTTTTTTTTCAAAAATTCAAAAAACGATGGGCTATAACCCATATTTTTTGAATTTTTGAATTTTTTTCAAATCCTCAAAAATGATGAAAAACGGCGTGCTATAGTATGCCATACGGTAGGGGCTATAGCCCATGTTCAAAATTGATGAAAAACGAGGTTTAAAAGAAAATTCAAAAATTCAAAAAACGATGGGCTATAACCCATGTTTTAAATTTTGATTTTTTTTCAAATCCTCAAAAATGATGAAAAACGGCGTGCTATAGTATGCCGTACGGTAGGGGCTATAGCCCATGTTCAAAAATGATGAAAAACAAGGTTAATTATTTTTTTTGTAAAATTCAAAAAACGATGGGCTATAACCCATGTTTTTTGAAATTTTGAGTTTTTTTCAAATCCTCAAAAATGATGAAAAACGTCGTGCTATAGTATGCCGTACGGTAGGGGCTATAGCCCATGGTCAAACATGATGCAAAAACAAGGTTATTTTTTTTTCCAAAAATTCAAAAAACGATGGGTTATAACCCATATTTTTTGAATTTTTGAATTTTTTTCAAATCCTCAAAAATGATGAAAAACTGCGTGCTATAGTATGCCATACGGTAGGGGCTATAGCCCATGTTCAAAATTGATGAAAAACGAGGTTTAAAAGAAAATTCAAAAATTCAAAAAACGATGGGCTATGACCCATGTTTTAAATTTTGATTTTTTTTCAAATCCTCAAAAATGATGAAAAACGGCGTGCTATAGTATGCCGTACGGTAGGGGCTATAGCCCATGTTCAAAAATTATGAAAAACGAGGTTCATTATTTTTTTCAAAAATTCAAAAACGATGGGCTATAACCCATGTTTTTTGAAATGTTGAAATTTTTTCAAATCCTCAAAAATGATGAAAAACGGCATGCTATAGTATGCCGTACGGTAGGGGCTATAGCCCATGTTCAAAAATGATGAAAAACGAGGTTATGTTTTTTTTCAAAAATTCAAAAAACGATGGGCTATAACCCATATTTTTTGAATTTTTGATTTTTTTTCAAATCCTCAAAAATGATGAAAAACGGCGTGCTATAGTATGCCATACGGTAGGGGCTATAGCCCATGTTCAAAATTGATGAAAAACGAGGTTTAAAAGAAAATTCAAAAATTCAAAAAACGATGGGCTATAACCCATGTTTTAAATTTTGATTTTTTTTCAAATCCTCAAAAATGATGAAAAACGGCGTGCTATAGTATGCCGTACGGTAGGGGCTATAGCCCATGTTCAAAAATGATGAAAAACAAGGTTAATTATTTTTTTTGTAAAATTCAAAAAACGATGGGCTATAACCCATGTTTTTTGAAATTTTGAGTTTTTTTCAAATCCTCAAAAATGATGAAAAACGTCGTGCTATAGTATGCCGTACGGTAGGGGCTATAGCCCATGGTCAAACATGATGCAAAAACAAGGTTATTTTTTTTTCCAAAAATTCAAAAAACGATGGGTTATAACCCATATTTTTTGAATTTTTGAATTTTTTTCAAATCCTCAAAAATGATGAAAAACTGCGTGCTATAGTATGCCATACGGTAGGGGCTATAGCCCATGTTCAAAATTGATGAAAAACGAGGTTTAAAAGAAAATTCAAAAATTCAAAAAACGATGGGCTATGACCCATGTTTTAAATTTTGATTTTTTTTCAAATCCTCAAAAATGATGAAAAACGGCGTGCTATAGTATGCCGTACGGTAGGGGCTATAGCCCATGTTCAAAAATTATGAAAAACGAGGTTCATTATTTTTTTCAAAAATTCAAAAACGATGGGCTATAACCCATGTTTTTTGAAATGTTGAATTTGTTTCAAATCCTCAAAAATGATGAAAAACGGCATGCTATAGTATGCCGTACGGTAGGGGCTATAGCCCATGTTCCAAAATGATGAAAAACAAGGTTAATTATTTTTTTTCAAAAATTCAAAAAACGATGGGCTATAACCCATGTTTTTTGAAATTTTGATTTTTTTTTTTAAATCCTCAAAAATGATGAAAAACGGCGTGCTATAGTATGCCGTACGGTAGGGGCTATAGCCCATGTTCAAAAATGTAGAAAATGAGGTTAATTTTTTTTTTTTAAATTCAAAAAAGGATGGGCTATAACCCATGTTTTTTGAAATTTTGATTTTTTTTTAAAAATGATGAAAAACGGCGTGCTATAGTATGCCGTACGGTAGGGGCTATAGCCCATGTTCAAAAATGATGAAAAACGAGGTTAATTCTTTTTTCCAAAAATTCAAAAAACGATGGGCTATAACCCATGTTTTTTGAAATTTTGAATTTTTTTCAAATCCTCAAAAATAATGAAAAACGGCGTGCTATAGTATGCCTTACGGTAGGGGCTATAGCCCATGTTCAAAAATGATGAAAAACTAGGTTATTTATTTTTTTCAAAAATTCAAAAAACGATGGGCTATAACCCATGTTTTTTTTAATTTAGATTTTTTTTCAAATCCTCAAAAGTGATGAAAAACGGCGTGCTATAGTATGCCGTACGGTAGGGGCTATAGCCCATGTTCAAAAATTATGAAAAACTAGGTTATTTCTTTTTTACAAAAATTCTAAAAACGATGGGCTATAACCCATGTTTTTTGAAATTTTGAATTTTTTTCAAATCCTCAAAAATGATGAAAAACGGCATGCTATAGTATGCCGTACGGTAGGGGCTATAGCCCATGTTCAAAAATGATGAAAAACTAGGTTAATCTTTTTTTTTCAAAAATTCAAAAAACGATGGGCTATAACCCATGTTTTTTGAAATTTTGAATTTTTTTCAAATCCTCAAAATTAATGAAAAACGGCATGCTATAGTATGCCGTACGGTAGGGGCTATAGCCCATGTTCAAAAATGATGAAAAACAAGGTTAATTTCTTTTTTCAAAAATTCAAAAAACGATGGGCTATAACCCATGTTTTTTGAAATTTAGAATTTTTTTCAAATCCTCAAAAATGATGAAAAACGGCGTGCTATAGTATGCCGTACGGTAGGGGCTATAGCCCATGGTAAAAAATGATGAAAAACAAGGTTCATTTCTTTTTTCAAAAATTAAAAAAAACGATGGGCTATAACCCATGTTTTTTTAAATTTAGAATTTTTTACAAATCGTCAAAAATGATGAAAAACGGCGTGCTATAGTATGCCGTACGGTAGGGGCTATAGCCCATGTTCAAAAATGATAAAAAACGAGGTTAATTCTTTTTTCAAAAATTCAAAAAACGATGGGCTATAACCCATGTTTTTTTAAATTTTGAATTTTTTTAAAATCCTCAAAAATGATGAAAAACGGCGTGCTATAGTATGCCGTACGGTAGGGGCTATAGCCCATGTTCAAAAATTATGAAAAACGAGGTTAATTCTTTTTTCAAAAATAAAAAAAACGATGGGCTATAACCCATGTTTTTGTGAAATTTTGATTTTTTTTCGAATCCTCAAAAATGATGAAAAACGGTGTGCTATAGTATGCCGTACGGTAGGGGCTATAGCCCATGTTCAAAAATTCAAAAAACGAGGTTAATCTTTTTTTTTCAAAAATTCAAAAAACGATGGGCTATAACCCATGTTTTTTGAAATTTTGAATTTTTTTCAAATCCTCAAAAATGATGAAATGATGCTATAGTATGCCGTACGGTAGGGGCTATAGCCCATGTTAAAAAATGATGAAAAACAAGGTTAATTTTTTTTTCAAAAATTCAAAAAACGATGGGATATAACCCATGTTTTTTTAAATTTAGATTTTTTTTCAAATCCTCAAAAATGATGAAAAACGGCGTGCTATAGTATGCCATACGGTAGGGGCTATAGCCCATGTTCAAAATTGATGAAAAACGAGGTTAAAAACAAAATTCAAAAATTCAAAAAACGATGGGCTATAACCCATGTTTTTTGACATTTTGAATTTTTTTCAAATACTCAAAAATGATGGAAAATGGCGTGCTATAGTATGACGTACGATATGGCCTATAGCCCATACTCAAAAATGATGGAAAACGAGGTAATTCTTTTTTTTCAAAAATTCAAAAACAATGGGCTATAACCCATGTTTTTGAAATTTTGAAATTTTTTCAAATCCTCAAAAATGATGAAAAACGGCGTGCTATAGTATGCCGTACGGTAGGGGCTATAGCCCATGTTCAAAAATGATGAAAAACGAGGTTAAAACATTTTTTTTTAAATTAAAAAAACGATGGGCTATAACCCATGTTTTTTGAAATTTTGAATTTTTTTCAAATCCTCAAACATGATGAAAAACGGCGTGCTATAGTATGCCGTATGGTAGGGGCTAGAGCCCATGTTCAAAAATGATGAAAAACAAGGTTAATTTTTTTTTCCAAAAAATTAAAAAACGATGGGCTATATATAACCCATGTTTTTTGAAATTTTTTATTTTTTTCAAATCCTCAAAAATGATGAAAAACGGCGTGCTATAGTATGCCGTACGGTAGGGGCTATAGCCCATGTTCAAAAATTTTGAAAAATGAGGTTAAAAAAAATAAAAAAATAAAAAAAACGATGGGCTATAACCCATGTTTTTTGAAATTTTGATTTTTTTTGAAATCCTCAAAAATTATGAAAAACGGCGTGCTATACTATGCCGTACGGTAGGGGCTATAGCCCATGTTCCAAAATGATGAAAAACGAGGTTAAATTCTTTTTTCAAAAATTCAAAAAACGATGGGCTATAACCCATGTTTTTTGAAATTTTGATTTTTTTTCAAATCCTCAAACATGATGAAAAACGGCGTGCTATAGTATGCCGTATGGTAGGGGCTAGAGCCCATGTTCAAAAATGATGAAAAACAAGGTTAATTTTTTTTTCCAAAAATTTAAAAAACGATGGGCTATATATAACCCATGTTTTTTGAAATTTTTTATTTTTTTCAAATCCTCAAAAATGATGAAAAACGGCGTGCTATAGTATGCCGTACGGTAGGGGCTATAGCCCATTTTCAAAAATGATAAAAAACGAGGTTAATTCTTTTTTCAAAAATTCAAAAAACGATGGGCTACAACCCATGTTTTTTGAAATTTTGAATTTTTTTCAAATCCTCAAAAATGATGAAAAACGGCGTGCTATAGTATGCCGTACGGTAGGGGCTATAGCCCATGTTCAAAAATGATGAAAAACGAGGTTAATTTTTTTTTTCAAAAATTAAAAAACAATGGGCTATAACCCATGTTTTTTGAAATTTTGAATTTTTTTCAAATCCTCAAAAATGATGAAAAACGGCGTGCTATAGTATGCCGTACGGTAGGGGCTATAGCCCATGTTCAAAAATTATGAAAAACGAGGTTAATTCTTTTTTCAAAAATTAAAAAAACGATGGGCTATAACCCATGTTTTTGTGAAATTTTGATTTATTTTCGAATCCTCAAAAATGATGAAAAACGGTGTGCTATAGTATGCCGTACGGTAGGGGCTATAGCCCATGTTCAAAAATTCAAAAAACGAGGTTAATCTTTTTTTTTCAAAAATTCAAAAAACGATGGGCTATAACCCATGTTTTTTGAAATTTTGAATTTTTTTCAAATCCTCAAAAATGATGAAATGATGCTATAGTATGCCGTACGGTAGGGGCTATAGCCCATGTTAAAAAATGATGAAAAACAAGGTTAATTTTTTTTTCAAAAATTCAAAAAACAATGGGATATAACCCATGTTTTTTGAAATTTAGATTTTTTTTCAAATCCTCAAAAATGATGAAAAACGGCGTGCTATAGTATGCCATACGGTAGGGGCTATAGCCCATGTTCAAAATTGATGAAAAACGAGGTTAAAAACAAAATTAAAAAATTAAAAAAACGATGGGCTATAACCCATGTTTTTTGACATTTTGAATTTTGTTCAAATACTCAAAAATGATGGAAAATGGCGTGCTATAGTATGACGTACGATATGGCCTATAGCCCATACTCAAAAATGATGGAAAACGAGGTAATTTTTTTTTTCAAAAATTCAAAAACAATGGGCTATAACCCATGTTTTTTGAAATTTTAATTTTTTTTCAAATCCTCAAAAATGATGAAAAACGGCGTGCTATAGTATGCCGTACGGTAGAGGCTATAGCCCATGTTCAAAAATGATAAAAAACAAGGTAATTTTTTTTTTCAAAAATTCAAAAAACGATGGGCTATAACCCATGTTTTTGAAATTTTGAAATTTTTTCAAATCCTCAAAAATGATGAAAAACGGCGTGCTATAGTATGCCGTACGGTAGGGGCTATAGCCCATGTTCAAAAATGATGAAAAACGAGGTTAAAACATTTTTTTTTAAATTAAAAAAAACGATGGGCTATAACCCATGTTTTTTGAAATTTTGAATTTTTTTCAAATCCTCAAACATGATGAAAAACGGCGTGCTATAGTATGCCGTATGGTAGGGGCTAGAGCCCATGTTCAAAAATGATGAAAAACAAGGTTAATTTTTTTTTCCAAAAATTTAAAAAACGATGGACTATATATAACCCATGTTTTTTGAAATTTTTTATTTTTTTCAAATCCTCAAAAATGATGAAAAACGGCGTGCTATAGTATGCCGTACGGTAGGGGCTATAGCCCATGTTCAGAAATTTTGAAAAATGAGGTTAAAAAAAAATAAAAAAAACGATGGGCTATAACCCATGTTTTTTGAAATTTTGATTTTTTTTTAAATCCTCAAAAATTATGAAAAACGGCGTGCTATAGTATGCCGTACGGTAGGGGCTATAGCCCATGTTCCAAAATGATGAAAAACGAGGTTAAATTCTTTTTTCAAAAATTCAAAAAACGATGGGCTATAACCCATGTTTTTTGAAATTTTGATTTTTTTTCAAATCCTCAAACATGATGAAAAACGGCGTGCTATAGTATGCCGTATGGTAGGGGCTAGAGCCCATGTTCAAAAATGATGAAAAACAAGGTTAATTTTTTTTTCCAAAAATTTAAAAAACGATGGGCTATATATAACCCATGTTTTTTGAAATTTTTTATTTTTTTCAAATCCTCAAAAATGATGAAAAACGGCGTGCTATAGTATGCCGTACGGTAGGGGCTATAGCCCATGTTCAAAAATGATGAAAAACGAGGTTAAAACATTTTTTTTTAAATTAAAAAAACGATGGGTTATAACCCATGTTTTTTGAAATTTTGAATTTTTTTCAATTCCTCAAACATGATGAAAAACGGCGTGCTATAGTATGCCGTATGGTAGGGGCTAGAGCCCATGTTCAAAAATGATGAAAAACAAGGTTAATTTTTTTTTCCAAAAATTTAAAAAACGATGGACTATATATAACCCATGTTTTTTGAAATTTTTTATTTTTTTCAAATCCTCAAAAATGATGAAAAACGGCGTGCTATAGTATGCCGTACGGTAGGGGCTATAGCCCATGTTCAGAAATTTTGAAAAATGAGGTTAAAAAAAAATAAAAAAATAAAAAAAACGATGGGCTATAACCCATGTTTTATTGAAATTTTGATTTTTTTTAAAATCCTCAAAAATTATGAAAAACGGCGTGCTATAGTATGCCGTACGGTAGGGGCTATAGCCCATGTTCCAAAATGATGAAAAACGAGGTTAAATTCTTTTTTCAAAAATTCAAAAAACGATGGGCTATAACCCATGTTTTTTGAAATTTTGATTTTTTTTCAAATCCTCAAACATGATGAAAAACGGCGTGCTATAGTATGCCGTATGGTAGGGGCTAGAGCCCATGTTCAAAAATGATGAAAAACAAGGTTAATTTTTTTTTCCAAAAATTTAAAAAACGATGGGCTATATATAACCCATGTTTTTTGAAATTTTTTATTTTTTTCAAATCCTCAAAAATGATGAAAAACGGCGTGCTATAGTATGCCGTACGGTAGGGGCTATAGCCCATGTTCAAAAATGTTGAAAAATGAGGTTAAAAAATAAAAAAAAATAAAAAAAACGATGGGCTATAACCCATGTTTTTTGAAATTTTGAATTTTTTTCAAATCCTCAAAAATGATGAAAAATGGCGTGCTATAGTATGACGTACGATATGGCCTATAGCCCATACTCAAAAATGATGGAAAACGAGGTAATTTTTTTTTTCAAAAATTCAAAAACAATGGGCTATAACCCATGTTTTTTGAAATTTTAATTTTTTTTCAAATCCTCAAAAATGATGAAAAACGGCGTGCTATAGTATGCCGTACGGTAGAGGCTATAGCCCATGTTCAAAAATGATAAAAAACAAGGTAAATTTTTTTTTCAAAAATTCAAAAAACGATGGGCTATAACCCATGTTTTTGAAATTTTGAAATTTTTTCAAATCCTCAAAAATGATGAAAAACGGCGTGCTATAGTATGCCGTACGGTAGGGGCTATAGCCCATGTTCAAAAATGATGAAAAACGAGGTTAAAACATTTTTTTTTAAATTAAAAAAACGATGGGCTATAACCCATGTTTTTTGAAATTTTGAATTTTTTTCAAATCCTCAAACATGATGAAAAACGGCGTGCTATAGTATGCCGTATGGTAGGGGCTAGAGCCCATGTTCAAAAATGATGAAAAACAAGGTTAATTTTTTTTTCCAAAAATTTAAAAAACGATGGACTATATATAACCCATGTTTTTTGAATTTTTTTATTTTTTTCAAATCCTCAAAAATGATGAAAAACGGCGTGCTATAGTATGCCGTACGGTAGGGGCTATAGCCCATGTTCAGAAATTTTGAAAAATGAGGTTAAAAAAAAATAAAAAAAACGATGGGCTATAACCCATGTTTTTTGAAATTTTGATTTTTTTTTAAATCCTCAAAAATTATGAAAAACGGCGTGCTATAGTATGCCGTACGGTAGGGGCTATAGCCCATGTTCCAAAATGATGAAAAACGAGGTTAAATTCTTTTTTCAAAAATTCAAAAAACGATGGGCTATAACCCATGTTTTTTGAAATTTTGATTTTTTTTCAAATCCTCAAACATGATGAAAAACGGCGTGCTATAGTATGCCGTATGGTAGGGGCTAGAGCCCATGTTCAAAAATGATGAAAAACAAGGTTAATTTTTTTTTCCAAAAATTTAAAAAACGATGGGCTATATATAACCCATGTTTTTTGAAATTTTTTATTTTTTTCAAATCCTCAAAAATGATGAAAAACGGCGTGCTATAGTATGCCGTACGGTAGGGGCTATAGCCCATGTTCAAAAATGATGAAAAACGAGGTTAAAACATTTTTTTTTAAATTAAAAAAACGATGGGCTATAACCCATGTTTTTTGAAATTTTGAATTTTTTTCAAATCCTCAAACATGATGAAAAACGGCGTGCTATAGTATGCCGTATGGTAGGGGCTAGAGCCCATGTTCAAAAATGATGAAAAACAAGGTTAATTTTTTTTTCCAAAAATTTAAAAAACGATGGACTATATATAACCCATGTTTTTTGAAATTTTTTATTTTTTTCAAATCCTCAAAAATGATGAAAAACGGCGTGCTATAGTATGCCGTACGGTAGGGGCTATAGCCCATGTTCAGAAATTTTGAAAAATGAGGTTAAAAAAAAATAAAAAAATAAAAAAAACGATGGGCTATAACCCATGTTTTTTGAAATTTTGATTTTTTTTTAAATCCTCAAAAATTATGAAAAACGGCGTGCTATAGTATGCCGTACGGTAGGGGCTATAGCCCATGTTCCAAAATGATGAAAAACGAGGTTAAATTCTTTTTTCAAAAATTCAAAAAACGATGGGCTATAACCCATGTTTTTTGAAATTTTGATTTTTTTTCAAATCCTCAAACATGATGAAAAACGGCGTGCTATAGTATGCCGTATGGTAGGGGCTAGAGCCCATGTTCAAAAATGATGAAAAACAAGGTTAATTTTTTTTTCCAAAAATTTAAAAAACGATGGGCTATATATAACCCATGTTTTTTGAAATTTTTTATTTTTTTCAAATCCTCAAAAATGATGAAAAACGGCGTGCTATAGTATGCCGTACGGTAGGGGCTATAGCCCATGTTCAAAAATGTTGAAAAATGAGGTTAAAAAAAAATAAAAAAATAAAAAAAACGATGGGCTATAACCCATGTTTTTTGAAATTTAGATTTTTTTTTAAATCCTCAAAAATTATGAAAAACGGCGTGCTATAGTATGCCGTACGGTAGGGGCTAGAGCCCATGTTCCAAAATGATGAAAAACGAGGTTAAATTCTTTTTTCAAAAATTCAAAAAACGATGGGCTATAACCCATGTTTTTTGAAATTTTGATTTTTTTTTAAATCCTCAAAAATGATGAAAAACGGCGTGCTATAGTATGCCGTACGGTAAGGGCTATAGCCCATGTTCAAAATTTTTGAAAAATGAGGTTAAAAAAAATTAAAAAAATTAAAAAAACGATGGGCTATAACCCATGTTTTTTGAAATTTTGATTTTTTTTTTAAATCCTCAAAAATTATGAAAAACGGCGTGCTATAGTATGCCGTACGGTAGGGGCTATAGCCCATGTTCCAAAATGATGAAAAACGAGGTTAAATTCTTTTTTCAAAAATTAAAAAAACGATGGGCTATAACCCATGTTTTTTGAAATTTTGATTTTTTTTAAAATCCTCAAAAATGATGAAAAACGGCGTGCTATAGTATGCCGTACGGTAGGGGCTATAGCCCATGTTCAAAAATGATGAAAAACAAGGTTAATTATTTTTTTTCAAAAATTCAAAAAACGATGGGCTATAACCCATGTTTTTTGAAGTTTTGATTTTTTTTTTTAATCCTCAAAAATGATGAAAAACGGCGTGCTATAGTATGCCGTACGGTAGGGGCTATAGCCCATGTTCAAAAATGTAGAAAATGAGGTAATTTTTTTTTTTTTAATTCAAAAAACAATGGGCTATAACCCATGTTTTTTGAAATTTTGATTTTTTTTTAAATCCTCAAAAATGATGAAAAACGGCGTGCTATAGTATGCCGTACGGTAGGGGCTATAGCCCATGTTCAAAAATAATGAAAAACGAGGTTAATTCTTTTTTCAAAAATTAAAAAAACGATGGGCTATAACCCATGTTTTTGTGAAATTTTGATTTTTTTTCGAATCCTCAAAAATGATGAAAAACGGCGTGCTATAGTATGCCGTACGGTAGGGGCTATAGCCCATGTTCAAAAATTCAAAAAACGAGGTTAATCTTTTTTTTTCAAAAATTCAAAAAACGATGGGCTATAACCCATGTTTTTTGAATTTTTGAATTTTTTTCAAATCCTCAAAAATGATGAAATGATGCTATAGTATGCCGTACGGTAGGGGCTATAGCCCATGTTAAAAAATGATGAAAAACAAGGTAATTTTTTTTTTCAAAAATTCAAAAAACGATGGGATATAACCCATGTTTTTTTTAATTTAGATTTTTTTTCAAATCCTCAAAAATGATGAAAAACGGCGTGCTATAGTATGCCATACGGTAGGGGCTATAGCCCATGTTCAAAATTGATGAAAAACGAGGTTAAAAACAAAATTCAAAAATTCAAAAAACAATGGGCTATAACCCATGTTTTTTGACATTTTGAATTTTTTTCAAATACTCAAAAATGATGGAAAATGGCGTGCTATAGTATGCCGTACGATATGGCCTATAGCCCATACTCAAAAATGATGGAAAACGAGGTAATTTTTTTTCTTCAAAAATTCAAAAACAATGGGCTATAACCCATGTTTTTTGAAATTTTTAATTTTTTTCAAATCCTCAAAAATGATGAAAAACTGCGTGCTATAGTATGCCGTACGGTAGAGGCTATAGCCCATGTTCAAAAATGATACAAAACAAGGTAATTTTTTTTTTCAAAAATTCAAAAAACGATGGGCTATAACCCATGTTTTTTTAAATTTTGAAACTTTTTCAAATCCTCAAAAATGATGAAAAACGGCGTGCTATAGTATGCCGTACGGTAGGGGCTATAGCCCATGTTCAAAAATGATGAAAAACGAGGTTAAAACATTTTTTTTTAATTCAAAAAACGATGGGCTATAACCCATGTTTTTTGAAATTTTGAATTTTTTTCAAATCCTCAAAAATGATGAAAAACGGCGTGCTATAGTATGCCGTACGGTAGGGGCTATAGCCCATGTTCAAAAATGATGAAAAACGAGGTTAATTCTTTTTTCAAAAATTCAAAAAACGATGGGCTATAACCCATGTTTTTTGAAATTTAGAATTTTCTTTCAAATCCTCAAACATGATGAAAAACGGCGTGCTATAGTATGCCGTATGGTAGGGGCTAGAGCCCATGTTCAAAAATGATGAAAAACAAGGTTATTTTTTTTTTCCAAAAATGTAAAAAACGATGGGCTATATATAACCCATGTTTTTGAAATTTTTTAATTTTTTCAAATCCTCAAAAATGATGAAAAACGGCGTGCTATAGTATGCCGTACGGTAGGGGCTATAGCCCATGTTCAAAACTTTTAAAAAATGAGGTTAAAAAAAATTAAAAAAATTAAAAAAACGATGGGCTATAACCCATGTTTTTTGAAATTTTGATTTTTTTTTAAATCCTCAAAAATTATGAAAAACGGCGTGCTATAGTATGCCGTACGGTAGGGGCTATAGCCCATGTTCCAAAATGATGAAAAACGAGGTTAAATTCTTTTTTCAAAAATTAAAAAAACGATGGGCTATAACCCATGTTTTTTGAAATTTTGATTTTTTTTGAAATCCTCAAAAATGATGAAAAACGGCGTGCTATAGTATGCCGTACGGTAGGGGCTATAGCCCATGTTCAAAAATGATGAAAAACAAGGTTAATTATTTTTTTTCAAAAATTAAAAAAACGATGGGCTATAACCCATGTTTTTTGAAATTTTGATTTTTTTTTTAAATCCTCAAAAATGATGAAAAACGGCGTGCTATAGTATGCCGTACGGTAGGGGCTATAGCCCATGTTCAAAAATGTAGAAAATGAGGTTATTTTATTTTCTTTTTCAAAAAAGGATGGGCTATAACCCATGTTTTTTGAAATTTTGATTTTTTTTCAAATCCTCAAAAATGATGAAAAACGGCGTGCTATAGTATGCCGTACGGTAGGGGCTATAGCCCATGTTCAAAAATGATGAAAAACGAGGTTAATGTTTTTTTCCAAAAATTCAAAAAACGATGGGCTATAACCCATGTTTTTTGAAATTTTTTATTTTTTTCAAATCCTCAAAAATGATGAAAAACGGCGTGCTATAGTATGCCGTACGGTAGGGGCTATAGCCCATGTTCAAAAATGTTGAAAAATGAGGTTAAAAAAAAATAAAAAAATAAAAAAACGATGGGCTATAACCCATGTTTTTTGAAATTTTGATTTTTTTTTAAATCCTCAAAAATGATGAAAAACGGCGTGCTATAGTATGCCGTACGGTAAGGGCTATAGCCCATGTTCAAAATTTTTGAAAAATGAGGTTAATTTTTTTTAAAAAAATTAAAAAAACGATGGGCTATAACCCATGTTTTTTGAAATTTTGATTTTTTTTTTAAATCCTCAAAAATTATGAAAAACGGCGTGCTATAGTATGCCGTACGGTAGGGGCTATAGCCCATGTTCCAAAATGATGAAAAACGAGGTTAAATTCTTTTTTCAAAAATTCAAAAAACGATGGGCTATAACCCATGTTTTTTGAAATTTTGATTTTTTTTTAAATCCTCAAAAATGATGAAAAACGGCGTGCTATAGTATGCCGTACGGTAGGGGCTATAGCCCATGTTCAAAAATGATGAAAAACAAGGTTAATTATTTTTTTTCAAAAATTAAAAAAACGATGGGCTATAACCCATGTTTTTTGAAATTTTGATTTTTTTTAAAATCCTCAAAAATGATGAAAAACGGCGTGCTATAGTATGCCGTACGGTAGGGGCTATAGCCCATGTTCAAAAATGATGAAAAACAAGGTTAATTATTTTTTTTCAAAAATTCAAAAAACGATGGGCTATAACCCATGTTTTTTGAAGTTTTGATTTTTTTTTTAAATCCTCAAAAATGATGAAAAACGGCGTGCTATAGTATGCCGTACGGTAGGGGCTATAGCCCATGTTCAAAAATGTAGAAAATGAGGTTATTTTTTTTTTTTAATTCAAAAAAGGATGGGCTATAACCCATGTTTTTGAAATTTTGATTTTTTTTCAAATCCTCAAAAATGATGAAAAACGGCGTGCTATAGTATGCCGTACGGTAGGGGCTATAGCCCATGTTCAAAAATGATGAAAAACAAGGTTAATTCTTTTTTTCAAAAATTCAAAAAACAATGGGCTATAACCCATGTTTTTTGAAATTTTGAATTTTTTTAAAATCCTCAAAAATGATGAAAAACGGCGTGCTATAGTATGCCGTACGGTAGGGGCTATAGCCCATGTTCAAAAATAATGAAAAACGAGGTTAATTCTTTTTTCAAAAATTAAAAAAACGATGGGCTATAACCCATGTTTTTGTGAAATTTTGATTTTTTTTCGAATCCTCAAAAATGATGAAAAACGGCGTGCTATAGTATGCCGTACGGTAGGGGCTATAGCCCATGTTCAAAAATTCAAAAAACGAGGTTAATCTTTTTTTTTCAAAAATTCAAAAAACGATGGGCTATAACCCATGTTTTTTGAATTTTTGAATTTTTTTCAAATCCTCAAAAATGATGAAATGATGCTATAGTATGCCGTACGGTAGGGGCTATAGCCCATGTTCAAAAATAATGAAAAACGAGGTTAATTCTTTTTTCAAAAATTAAAAAAACGATGGGCTATAACCCATGTTTTTGTGAAATTTTGATTTTTTTTCGAATCCTCAAAAATGATGAAAAACGGCGTGCTATAGTATGCCGTACGGTAGGGGCTATAGCCCATGTTCAAAAATTCAAAAAACGAGGTTAATCTTTTTTTTTCAAAAATTCAAAAAACGATGGGCTATAACCCATGTTTTTTGAATTTTTGAATTTTTTTCAAATCCTCAAAAATGATGAAATGATGCTATAGTATGCCGTACGGTAGGGGCTATAGCCCATGTTAAAAAATGATGAAAAACAAGGTAATTTTTTTTTTCAAAAATTCAAAAAACGATGGGATATAACCCATGTTTTTTTTAATTTAGATTTTTTTTCAAATCCTCAAAAATGATGAAAAACGGCGTGCTATAGTATGCCATACGGTAGGGGCTATAGCCCATGTTCAAAATTGATGAAAAACGAGGTTAAAAACAAAATTCAAAAATTCAAAAAACAATGGGCTATAACCCATGTTTTTTGACATTTTGAATTTTTTTCAAATACTCAAAAATGATGGAAAATGGCGTGCTATAGTATGCCGTACGATATGGCCTATAGCCCATACTCAAAAATGATGGAAAACGAGGTAATTTTTTTTCTTCAAAAATTCAAAAACAATGGGCTATAACCCATGTTTTTTGAAATTTTTAATTTTTTTCAAATCCTCAAAAATGATGAAAAACTGCGTGCTATAGTATGCCGTACGGTAGAGGCTATAGCCCATGTTCAAAAATGATAAAAAACAAGGTAATTTTTTTTTTCAAAAATTCAAAAAACGATGGGCTATAACCCATGTTTTTTGAAATTTTGAAACTTTTTCAAATCCTCAAAAATGATGAAAAACGGCGTGCTATAGTATGCCGTACGGTAGGGGCTATAGCCCATGTTCAAAAATGATGAAAAACGAGGTTAAAACATTTTTTTTTTAATTCAAAAAACGATGGGCTATAACCCATGTTTTTTGAAATTTTGAATTTTTTTCAAATCCTCAAAAATGATGAAAAACGGCGTGCTATAGTATGCCGTACGGTAGGGGCTATAGCCCATGTTCAAAAATGATGAAAAACGAGGTTAATTCTTTTTTCAAAAATTCAAAAAACGATGGGCTATAACCCATGTTTTTTGAAATTTAGAATTTTCTTTCAAATCCTCAAACATGATGAAAAACGGCGTGCTATAGTATGCCGTATGGTAGGGGCTAGAGCCCATGTTCAAAAATGATGAAAAACAAGGTTAATTTTTTTTCTCCAAAAATGTAAAAAACGATGGGCTATATATAACCCATGTTTTTGAAATTTTTTAATTTTTTCAAATCCTCAAAAATGATGAAAAACGGCGTGCTATAGTATGCCGTACGGTAGGGGCTATAGCCCATGTTCCAAAATGATGAAAAACGAGGTTAAATTCTTTTTTCAAAAATTAAAAAAACGATGGGCTATAACCCATGTTTTTTGAAATTTTGATTTTTTTTTAAATCCTCAAAAATGATGAAAAACGGCGTGCTATAGTATGCCGTACGGTAGGGGCTATAGCCCATGTTCAAAAATGATGAAAAACAAGGTTAATTTTTTTTTTTTAAAAATTCAAAAAACGATGGGCTATAACCCATGTTTTTTGAAATTTTGATTTTTTTTTTAAATCCTCAAAAATGATGAAAAACGGCGTGCTATAGTATGCCGTACGGTAGGGGCTATAGCCCATGTTCAAAAATGTAGAAAATGAGGTTATTTTATTTTCTTTTTCAAAAAAGGATGGGCTATAACCCATGTTTTTTGAAATTTTGATTTTTTTTCAAATCCTCAAAAATGATGAAAAACGGCGTGCTATAGTATGCCTTACGGTAGGGGCTATAGCCCATGTTCAAAAATGATGAAAAACTAGGTTATTTTTTTTCTTTCAAAAATTCAAAAAACGATGGGCTATAACCCATGTTTTTTGAAATTTAGATTTTTTTTCAAATCCTCAAAAGTGATGAAAAACGGCGTGCTATAGTATGCCGTACGGTAGGGGCTATAGCCCATGTTCAAAAATTATGAAAAACGAGGTTATTTCTTTTTTACAAAAATTCTAAAAACGATAAGCTATAACCCATGTTTTTTGAAATTTAGAAATTTTTTCAAATCCTCAAAAATGATGAGAAACGGCATGCTAATGCCGTACGGTAGGGGCTATAGCCCATGTTCAAAAATGATGAAAAACAAGGTTAATTATTTTTTTTCAAAAATTCAAAAAACGATGGGCTATAACCCATGTTTTTTGAAATTTTGATTTTTTTTTTAAATCCTCAAAAATGATGAAAAACGGCGTGCTATAGTATGCCGTACGGTAGGGGCTATAGCCCATGTTAAAAAATGTAGAAAATGAGGTTATTTTATTTTCTTTTTCAAAAAAGGATGGGCTATAACCCATGTTTTTTGAAATTTTGATTTTTTTTCAAATCCTCAAAAATGATGAAAAACGGCGTGCTATAGTATGCCGTACGGTAGGGGCTATAGCCCATGTTCAAAAATGATGAAAAACGAGGTTAATGTTTTTTTCCAAAAATTCAAAAAACGATGGGCTATAACCCATGTTTTTTGAAATTTTGATTTTTTTTAAAATCCTCAAAAATGATGAAAAACGGCGTGCTATAGTATGCCTTACGGTAGGGGCTATAGCCCATGTTCAAAAATGATGAAAAACTAGGTTATTTTTTTTTTTCAAAAATTCAAAAAACGATGGGCTATAACCCATGTTTTTTGAAATTTAGATTTTTTTTCAAATCCTCAAAAGTGATGAAAAACGGCGTGCTATAGTATGCCGTACGGTAGGGGCTATAGCCCATGTTCAAAAATTATGAAAAACGAGGTTATTTCTTTTTTACAAAAATTCTAAAAACGATAAGCTATAACCCATGTTTTTTGAAATTTAGAAATTTTTTCAAATCCTCAAAAATGATGAGAAACGGCATGCTAATGCCGTACGGTAGGGGCTATAGCCCATGTTCAAAAATGATGAAAAACTAGGTTAATCTTTTTTTTTCAAAAATTCAAAAAACGATGGGCTATAACCCATGTTTTTTGAAATTTTGATTTTTTTTCAAATCCTCAAAAATGATGAAAAACGGCATGCTATAGTATGCCGTACGGTAGGGGCTATAGCCCATGTTCAAAAATGATGAAAAACAAGGTTAATTTCTTTTTTCAAAAATTCAAAAAACGATGGGCTATAACCCACGTTTTTTGAAATTTTGAAAATTTTTGAAATTCTCAAAAATGATGAAAAACGGCGTGCTATAGTATACCGTACGGTAGGGGCTATAGCCCATGTTAAAAAATGATGAAAAACAAGGTTAATTATTTTTTTTCAAAAATTCAAAAAACAATGGGCTATAACCCATGTTTTTTTAAATTTTGAGTTTTTTTCAAATCCTCAAAAATTATGAAAAACGTCGTGCTTTATAGTATGCCGTACGGTAGGGGCTATAGCCCATGGTCAAAAATGATGCAAAAACAAGGTTATTTTTTTTTCTCCAAAAATTCAAAAAACGATGGGCTATAACCCATGTTTTTTGAAATTTAGAATTTTTTTCAAATCCTCAAAAATGATGAAAAACGGCGTGCTATAGTATGCCGTACGGTAGGGGCTATAGCCCATGTTCAAAAATGATGAAAAACGAGGTTAATTTATTTTTTCAAAAATTCAAAAAACGATGGGCTATAACCCATGTTTTTAGAAATTTTGATTTTTTTTTAAATCCTCAAAAATGATGAAAAACGGCGTGCTATAGTATGCCGTACGGTAGGGGCTATAGCCCATGTTCAAAAATGATGAAAAACTAGGTTAATTATTTTTTTCAAAAATTCAAAAAACGATGGGCTATAACCCATGTTTTTTGAAATTTAGATTTTTTTTCAAATCCTCAAAAATGATGAAAAACGGCGTGCTATAGTATGCCGTACGGTAGGGGCTATAGCCCATGTTCAAAAATTATGAAAAACGAGGTTAATTATTTTTTTCAAAAATTCAAAAACGATGGGCTATAACCCATGTTTTTTGAAATGTTGAAATTTTTTCAAATCCTCAAAAATGATGAAAAACGGCATGCTATAGTATGCCGTACGGTAGGGGCTATAGCCCATGTTCAAAAATGATGAAAAACGAGGTTATTTTTTTTTTCAAAAATTCAAAAAACTATGGGCTATAACCCATATTTTTTGAATTTTTGAATTTTTTTCAAATCCTCAAAAATGATGAAAAACGGCGTGCTATAGTATGCCATACGGTAGGGGCTATAGCCCATGTTCAAAATTGATGAAAAACGAGGTTTAAAAGAAAATTCAAAAATTCAAAAAACGATGGGCTATAACCCATGTTTTAAATTTTGATTTTTTTTCAAATCCTCAAAAATGATGAAAAACGGCGTGCTATAGTATGCCGTACGGTAGGGGCTATAGCCCATGTTCAAAAATGATGAAAAACAAGGTTAATTATTTTTTTTGTAAAATTCAAAAAACGATGGGCTATAACCCATGTTTTTGAAATTTTGAGTTTTTTTCAAATCCTCAAAAATGATGAAAAACGTCGTGCTATAGTATGCCGTACGGTAGGGGCTATAGCCCATGGTCAAACATGATGCAAAAAAAAGGTTATTTTTTTTTCCAAAAATTCAAAAAACGATGGGTTATAACTCATATTTTTTGAATTTTTGAATTTTTTTCAAATCCTCAAAAATGATGAAAAACTGCGTGCTATAGTATGCCATACGGTAGGGGCTATAGCCCATGTTCAAAATTGATGAAAGACGAGGTTTAAAAGAAAATTCAAAAATTCAAAAAACGATGGGCTATGACCCATGTTTTAAATTTAGATTTTTTTTCAAATCATCAAAAATGATGAAAAACGGCGTGCTATAGTATGCCGTACGGTAGGGGCTATAGCCCATGTTCAAAAATGTAGAAAATGAGGTTAAAAAAAATTAAAAAATTCAAAAAAGGATGGGCTATAACCCATGTTTTTTGAAATTTTGATTTTTTTTCAAAAATGATGAAAAACGGCGTGCTATAGTATGCCGTACGGTAGGGGCTATAGCCCATGGTAAAAAATGATGAAAAACAAGGTTCATTTCTTTTTTCAAAAATTAAAAAAAACGATGGGCTATAACCCATGTTTTTTGAAATTTTGAATTTTTTACAAATCGTCAAAAATGATGAAAAACGGCGTGCTATAGTATGCCGTACGGTAGGGGCTATAGCCCATGGTCAAAAATGATGAAAAACAAGGTTCATTTCTTTTTTCAAAAATTAAAAAAAACGATGGGCTATAACCCATGTTTTTTGAAATTTAGAATTTTTTACAAATCGTCAAAAATGATGAAAAACTGCGTGCTATAGTATGCCGTACGGTAGGGGCTATAGCCCATGTTCAAAAATGATGAAAAATGAGGTTAAAAAAAAATCAAAAATTCAAAAAACGATGGGCTATAACCCATGTTTTTTGAAATTTTGATTTTTTTCAAATCCTCAAAAATGATGAAAAACGGCGTGCTATAGTATGCCGTACGGTAGGGGCTATAGCCCATGTTCAAAAATGATGAAAAACGAGGTTAATTTCTTTTTTCAAAAATTCAAAAAACGATGGGCTATAACCCATGTTTTTTGAAATTTAGAATTTTTTACAAATCGTCAAAAATGATGAAAAACGGCGTGCTATAGTATGCCGTACGGTAGGGGCTATAGCCCATGTTCAAAAATGATGAAAAATGAGGATAAAAAAAATCAAAAATTAAAAAAACGATGGGCTATAACCCATGTTTTTTGAAATTTTGATTTTTTTTCAAATCCTCAAAAATGATGAAAAACGGCGTGCTATAGTATGCCGTACGGTAGGGGCTATAGCCCATGTTCAAAAATGATGAAAAACAAGGTTAATTTATTCTTTTAATCAAAAAACTATGGGCTATAACCCATGTTTTTTGAAATTTTTATATTTTTTCAAATCCTCAAAAATGATGAAAAACGGCGTGCTATAGTATGCCGTACGGTAGGGGCTATAGCCCATGGTAAAAAATGATGAAAAACAAGGTTCATTTCTTTTTTCAAAAATTTAAAAAAAAACGATGGGCTATAACCCATGTTTTTTGAAATTTAGAATTTTTTACAAATCGTCAAAAATGATGAAAAACGGCGTGCTATAGTATGCCGTACGGTAGGGCCTATAGCCCATGGTCAAAAATGATGAAAAACAAGGTTCATTTCTTTTTTCAAAAATTAAAAAAAACGTTTGGCTATAACCCATGTTTTTTGAAATTTTGAATTTTTTACAAATCGTCAAAAATGATGAAAAACGGCGTGCTATAGTATGCCGTACGGTAGGGGCTATAGCCCATGTTCAAAAATGATGAAAAATGAGGTTAAAAAAAATCAAAAATTCTAAAAACGATGGGCTATAACCCATGTTTTTTGAAATTTTGATTTTTTTACAAATCCTCAAAAATGATGAAAAACGGCGTGCTATAGTATGCCGTACGGTAGGGGCTATAGCCCATGTTCAAAAATTATGAAAAACGAGGTTAATTATTTTTTTCAAAAATTCAAAAACGATGGGCTATAATCCATGTTTTTTTGAAATTTTGAATTTTTTTCAAATCCTCAAAAATGATGAAAAACGTCGTGCTATAGTATGCCGTACGGTAGGGGCTATAGCCCATGGTCAAAAATGATAAAATACGAGGTTAAAAAAAAAATCAAAAATTCAAAAAACGATGGGCTATAACCCATGTTTTTTGAAATTTTGAATTTTTTTCAAATCCTCAAAAATGATGAAAAACGGCGTGCTATAGTATGCCGTACGGTAGGGGCTATAGCCCATGTTCAAAAATTATGAAAAACGAGGTTAATAATTTTTTTCAAAAATTCAAAAACGATGGGCTATAACCCATGTTTTTTGAAATTTTGAAATTTTTTCAAATCCTCAAAAATGATGAAAAACGGCATGCTATAGTATGCCGTACGGTAGGGGCTATAGCCCATGTTCAAAAATGATGAAAAACGAGGTTATTTTTTTTTTTCAAAAATTCAAAAAACGATGGGCTATAACCCATATTTTTTGAATTTTAGATTTATTTCAAATCCTCAAAAATGATGAAAAACGGCGTGCTATAGTATGCCATACGGTAGGGGCTATAGCCCATGTTCAAAATTGATGAAAAACGAGGTTTAAAAGAAAATTCTAAAATTCTAAAAACGATGGGCTATAACCCATGTTTTAAATTTTGAATTATTTTCAAATTCTCAAAAATGATGAAAAATGGCGTGCTATAGTATACCGTACGGTAGGGGCTATAGCCCATGTTCAAAAATGATGAAAAACGAGGTCATTTTTTTTTTCTCAAAAATTCAAAAAACGATGGGCTATAACCCATGTTTTTTGAATTTTTGAATTTCTTTCAAATCCTCAAAAATGATGAAAAACGGCGTGCTATAGTATGCCGTATGGTAGGGGCTATAGCCCATGGTAAAAAATGATGAAAAACAAGGTTCATTTCTTTTTTCAAAAATTAAAAAAAACGATGGGCTATAACCCATGTTTTTTGAAATTTAGAATTTTTTACAAATCGTCAAAAATGATGAAAAACGGCGTGCTATAGTATGCCGTACGGTAGGGGCTATAGCCCATGGTCAAAAATGATGAAAAACAAGGTTAATTTCTTTTTTCAAAAATTAAAAAAAACGTTTGGCTATAACCCATGTTTTTTGAAATTTTGAATTTTTTACAAATCGTCAAAAATGATGAAAAACGGCGTGCTATAGTATGCCGTACGGTAGGGGCTATAGCCCATGTTAAAAAATTATGAAAAATGAGGTTAAAAAAAATCTAAAATTCTAAAAACGATGGGCTATAACCCATGTTTTTTGAAATTTTGATTTTTTTACAAATCCTCAAAAATGATGAAAAACGGCGTGCTATAGTATGCCGTACGGTAGGGGCTATAGCCCATGTTCAAAAATTATGAAAAACTAGGTTAATTATTTTTTTCAAAAATTCAAAAACGATGGGCTATAATCCATGTTTTTTGAAATTTTGAATTTTTTTCAAATCCTCAAAAATGATGAAAAACGGCATGCTATAGTATGCCGTACGGTAGGGGCTATAGCCCATGTTCAAAAATGATGAAAAACTAGGTTATTTTTTTTTTTCAAAAATTCAAAAAACGATGGGCTATAACCCATATTTTTTGATTTTTTGAATTTTTTTCAAATCCTCAAAAATGATGAAAAACGGCGTGCTATAGTATGCCATACGGTAGGGGCTATAGCCCATGTTCAAAATTGATGAAAAACGAGGTTTAAAAGAAAATTCAAAAAACGATGGGCTATAACCCATGTTTTTTGAAATTTTGAAATTTTTTCAAATCCTCAAAAATGATGAAAAACGGCGTGCTATAGTATGCCGTACGGTAGGGGCTATAGCCCATGTTCAAAAATTATGAAAAACGAGGTTAATAATTTTTTTCAAAAATTCAAAAACGATGGGCTATAACCCATGTTTTTTGAAATTTTGAAATTTTTTCAAATCCTCAAAAATGATGAAAAACGGCATGCTATAGTATGCCGTACGGTAGGGGCTATAGCCCATGTTCAAAAATGATGAAAAACAAGGTTAATTTTTTTTTTCAAAAATTCAAAAAACGATGGGCTATAACCCATATTTTTTGAATTTTAGATTTATTTCAAATCCTCAAAAATGATGAAAAACGGCGTGCTATAGTATGCCATACGGTAGGGGCTATAGCCCATGTTCAAAATTGATGAAAAACGAGGTTTAAAAGAAAATTCAAAAATTCAAAAAACGATGGGCTATAACCCATGTTTTAAATTTTGAATTATTTTCAAATTCTCAAAAATGATGAAAAATGGCGTGCTATAGTATACCGTACGGTAGGGGCTATAGCCCATGTTCAAAAATGATGAAAAACGAGGTCATTTTTTTTTTTCTCAAAAATTCAAAAAACGATGGGCTATAACCCATGTTTTTTGAATTTTTGAATTTCTTTCAAATCCTCAAAAATGATGAAAAACGGCGTGCTATAGTATGCCGTACGGTAGGGGCTATAACCCATGTTCAAAAATGATGAAAAACAAGGTTAATTATTTTTTCAAAAATTCAAAAAACTATGGGCTATAACCATAGACTGTAAAAAATATGGACAAAGCGTTCTCCGGGTCTAACATGAACGTAAAATGAAGCCTGAAATCGCTTCATTGTAAATCGCCATCTTTCTAGATCCGTTTGGTACCAGCTGGCCATTGGCTGGCTCCGTTTTGGACCAGCTGGCTATTGGCTGCCCAGACAACGAGGCGGGACTTCCCCCCTTCTTCTCCGTTGGTTTTTATTTTGACTCGAGTGGGAGGGGAATCCCGATCATAGACTGTAACGGTAGCCACGCCCCTCAGAACATACGCGATGTTTTTTTTTCTTTATGGTCATTTTTTTAATTAATGGGACCATAATTTTCCAAAAAGAATATTATGACATTAGAAATGAGACTTTAAACTAGTGACTGGAAGAAGAAAGTATTCATGACCATGTTTATTAAGGTAATACAGTCTAGGTGAAGTTGGGCCAAAATACATGGGCCTCTATGGAGCTATGGGGCTTTTTGGGTCCAGCCCAGCGCCACAACAGGCCATTATATGAACTACCGATTTCAAATGAGGCTTCACGAAATATCTGGCTGACTGCCCCCCTGGCTATAACCTATGTTATTTTAAATTTTAATTTTTTTTCAAATCCTCAAAAATGATGAAAAACGGCGTGCTATAGTATGCCGTACAGTAGGGGCTATAGCCCATGTTCAAAAATGATGAAAAACCAGGTTAATTTCTTTTTTCAAAAATTCAAAAAACGATGGGCTATAACCCATGTTTTTTGAAATTTTGAATGTTTTTCAAATCCTCAAAAATGATGAAAAACGGCGTGCTATAGTATGCCGTACGGTAGGGGCTATAGCCCATGTTCAAAAATGATGAAAAATGAGGTTAAAAAAAAATCAAAAATTAAAAAAACGATGGGCTATAACCCATGTTTTTTGATTTTTTTTTTTTTTTCAAATCCTCAAAAATGATGAAAAACGGCGTGCTATAGTATGCCGTACGGTAGGGGCTATAGCCCATGTTCAAAAATGATGAAAAACGAGGTTAATTTCTTTTTTCAAAAATTCAAAAAACTATGGGCTATAACCCATGTTTTTTGAAATTTTGAAATTTTTTCAAATCCTCAAAAATGATGAAAAACGGCGTGCTATAGTATGCCGTACGGTAGGGGCTATAGCCCATGTTCAAAAATGATGAAAAACAAGGTTAATTATTTTTTTCAAAAATTCAAAAAACGATGGGCTATAACCCATGTTTTTTGAAATTTTGAGTTTTTTTCAAATCCTCAAAAATGATGAAAAACGTCGTGCTATAGTATGCCGTACGGTAGGGGCTATAGCCCATGGTCAAAAATGATGAAAAACGAGGTTAAAAAAAAAATCAAAAATTCAAAAAACGATGGGCTATAACCCATGTTTTTTGAAATTTTGAATTTTTTTCAAATTCTCAAAAATGATGAAAAACGGCGTGCTATAGTATGCCGTACGGTAGGGGCTATAGCCCATGTTCAAAAATGATGAAAAACTAGGTTTTTTTTTTTTTTCAAAAATTCAAAAAACGATGGGCTATAACCCATGTTTTTTTTTATTTTGAATTTTTTTCAAATCCTCAAAAATGATGAAAAACGGCGTGCTATAGTATGCCGTACGGTAGGGGCTATAGCCCATGTTCAAAAATGATGAAAAATGAGGTTAAAAAAAAATCAAAAATTAAAAAAACGATGGGCTATAACCCATGTTTTTTGATTTTTTTTTCTTTTTCAAATCCTCAAAAATGATGAAAAACGGCGTGCTATAGTATGCCGTACGGTAGGGGCTATAGCCCATGTTCAAAAATGATGAAAAACGAGGTTAATTTCTTTTTTCAAAAATTCAAAAAACGATGGGCTATAACCCATGTTTTTTGAAATTTGGAAATTTTTTCAAATCCTCAAAAATGATGAAAAACGGCGTGCTATAGTATGCCGTACGGTAGGGGCTATAGCCCATGTTCAAAAATGATGAAAAACGAGGTTAATTTCTTTTTTCAAAAATTCAAAAAACTATGGGCTATAACCATAGACTGTAAAAAATATGGACAAAGCGTTCTCCGGGTCTAACATGAACGTAAAATGAAGCCTGAAATCGCTTCATTGTAAATCGCCATCTTTCTAGATCCGTTTGGTACCAGCTGGCCATTGGCTGGCTCCGTTTTGGACCAGCTGGCTATTGGCTGCCCAGACAACGAGGCGGGACTTCCCCCTTCTTCTCCGTTGGTTTTTATTTTGACTCGAGTGGGAGGGGAATCCCGATCATAGACTGTAACGGTAGCCACGCCCCTCAGAACATACGCGATGGTTTTTTTTCTTTATGGTCATTTTTTTAATTAATGGGACCATAATTTTCCAAAAAGAATATTATGACATTAGAAATGAGACTTTAAACTAGTGACTGGAAGAAGAAAGTATTCATGACCATGTTTATTAAGGTAATACAGTCTAGGTGAAGTTGGGCCAAAATACATGGGCCTCTATGGAGCTATGGGGCTTTTTGGGTCCAGCCCAGCGCCACAACAGACCATTATATGAACTACCGATTTCAAATGAGGCTTCACGAAATATCTGGCTGACTGCCCCCCTGGCTATAACCTATGTTTTTTTTTAATTTAATTTTTTTTCAAATCCTCAAAAATGATGAAAAACGGCGTGCTATAGTATGCCGTACAGTAGGGGCTATAGCCCATGTTCAAAAATGATGAAAAACGAGGTTAATTTCTTTTTTCAAAAATTCAAAAAACGATGGGCTATAACCCATGTTTTTTGAAATTTTGAATGTTTTTCAAATCCTCAAAAATGATGAAAAACGGCGTGCTATAGTATGCCGTACGGTAGGGGCTATAGCCCATGTTCAAAAATGATGAAAAATGAGGTTAAAAAAAAATCAAAAATTAAAAAAACGATGGGCTATAACCCATGTTTTTTGATTTTTTTTTTTTTTTCAAATCCTCAAAAATGATGAAAAACGGCGTGCTATAGTATGCCGTACGGTAGGGGCTATAGCCCATGTTCAAAAATGATGAAAAACGAGGTTAATTTCTTTTTTCAAAAATTCAAAAAACTATGGGCTATAACCCATGTTTTTTGAAATTTTGAAATTTTTTCAAATCCTCAAAAATGATGAAAAACGGCGTGCTATAGTATGCCGTACGGTAGGGGCTATAGCCCATGTTCAAAAATGATGAAAAACAAGGTTAATTATTTTTTTCAAAAATTCAAAAAACGATGGGCTATAACCCATGTTTTTTGAAATTTTGAGTTTTTTTCAAATCCTCAAAAATGATGAAAAACGTCGTGCTATAGTATGCCGTACGGTAGGGGCTATAGCCCATGGTCAAAAATGATGAAAAACGAGGTTAAAAAAAAAATCAAAAATTCAAAAAACGATGGGCTATAACCCATGTTTTTTGAAATTTTGAATTTTTTTCAAATTCTCAAAAATGATGAAAAACGGCGTGCTATAGTATGCCGTACGGTAGGGGCTATAGCCCATGTTCAAAAATGATGAAAAACTAGGTTATTTTTTTTTTTCAAAAATTCAAAAAACGATGGGCTATAACCCATGTTTTTTTTTTTTTTGAATTTTTTTCAAATCCTCAAAAATGATGAAAAACGGCGTGCTATAGTATGCCGTAAGGTAGGGGCTATAGCCCATGTTCAAAAATGATGAAAAATGAGGTTAAAAAAAAATCAAACATTAAAAAAACGATGGGCTATAACCCATGTTTTTTGATTTTTTTTTCTTTTTCAAATCCTCAAAAATGATGAAAAACGGCGTGCTATAGTATGCCGTACGGTAGGGGCTATAGCCCATGTTCAAAAATGATGAAAAACGAGGTTAATTTCTTTTTTCAAAAATTCAAAAAACGATGGGCTATAACCCATGTTTTTTGAAATTTGGAATTTTTTTCAAATCCTCAAAAATGATGAAAAACGGCGTGCTATAGTATGCCGTACGGTAGGGGCTATAGCCCATGTTCAAAAATGATGAAAAACGAGGTTAATTTCTTTTTTCAAAAATTCAAAAAACTATGGGCTATAACCCATGTTTTTTGAAATTTGGAATTTTTTTCAAATCCTCAAAAATGATGAAAAACGGCGTGCTATAGTATGCCGTTTCTTTTTGGAGGATTTGACAAAAAGATGAAAATCATGAAAAAACGACATACTATAGTTCATGGTTTCGGACGGCATACTATAGCATGTCGTTTTTCGTGATTTTGGAGGATTTGAAAAAAAAGATGAAAACTATGAAAAAACGTCATACTATAGTCCATGGTTTCGGACGGCATACTATAGTATGTCATATTTTCATGATTTTGGGACAATATGTCAGAGCCAGGACTTGAACCTGCTGCCTCCTGATTCCCAGGCAGGCTCTGTACCCAGTGAGCCACTGCGCATGCTGTTCTCAAAAGGCAGAATAGATAATGACAGAAGAGCCAGAGACTTGTTTCCATTGTGGTTCATAAACATTCAAACGTCTAGAGATAAACAACAGCAAAAGAAACAATAGACAAATCTCCTGTTATTTTATTTTTTGTATTTTATTTTTGTATCAATGTTGTTACTCAAAGGGAACAGCAGACTGCATTGTGGCAGGTAGCAAGTAGATCAGTGACTTAGCACACTGGCTGCATGATCTGGAGGTTGTGGATTCAAACCCCTCTCAAATCTTTACTTGCCAAAATCTGCCATTGACCCCCATTCTGAATTTCTCAAATTTGAAAGCACTATATTTCTAAAACTATGAAACATTTCAAAGATTCCTTTTCAGGCAAACATGACCACCGTAATATGAACTTAAATAGGGTTTCTAGGTGCAAGTATGTAGGAATAGTAGCATGCCAAAGTGTGTGCTATTGCCATTGAGAATGCATTGGGCGTTTAAGTTAAATAACTCAGAAACTACAAAACATTTCAAAGTAAAAGGTTCCAGCTTGTGTCTCCACTCTCCACAGTAAGCTGAATTATAAAAAGTGTGAATGGAGTTTCTAGGTGAAAGTGCTTTTTTTGACGTGCCAGTGGCTGCCATTGAGACCCATTGTAAATTTCTCAAATTTGAAAGCACTATATTTCTAAAACTATGATATATTTCCTTTTTAAGCCAACATGTCCACCATAAGATGCACCTAAATAGGTTTGAATGGGGTTTCTAGGTGTAAGTATGTAGGACTAGTAGCATGCCAAAGTTTGCGCTATTGCCATGAAGGTTTCCCGCTGTAATCCATTACTAGAAACTCACTCTGACCATGATTTGTGACAGTGGCGAAAGAGCTCTCTTTCCATCTTCCTTTTGCACTGTCCTCTGTAGAAATACACAGAAATCATCTCTGTCCACTGGCCTGCCTTTAAGTCTTTTGCAGTCCGTGTGTCATGGCTGTCCTGGCTTTGGCGTCTCTGTCATGGCAATGCCTTTAGAGGAAGTTGTGAGGTAAAAAAAATAAAAATAAAGGATTATCAGTCATATTTTGTATGCAGAATTATACTAGTGTTGCTTAAAATCTTATTCAATCTGTGCTGTATTGTATACCCACATTTCTTTGTTTCACTTCTATTATTAGACATTAGTTATATAGTTCTCTAGGTGTGCAGCAGTTAATCAAACTAATCAATTATACAAGAAGAACAATCAAGTTTAAATTAAATTGATTTAAAAAAGCAACCCACTGTGAGCTTCTAGATCTGCTATATGCAACACAGTATATACTATTATATATATATATATATATATATATATATATATATATATATATATATATATATATATATATATCCATATCCGCAACATAGACAATCTTGTCTGGTGGAAATTGGCGTGGCCTATTTGGGGAGTTGTATAATGATCCAGGCTTCTTCGCCTGGAAGGGAGCCAGCTTTGGTGGTTCGGGCATCTGGTTAGGATGCCACTCCTGCGAACTTTGAAAGCCAATCTTAGCTGATCAGGAGTACGTGCTGCACATAGAGTGTACCTGACTGGCAGGGGCTGTGTACGTGCTGCACATAGAGGAGGAGCAGGAACAGGCCGCAACAGATGAACGATGCGATCAAGCCACACAGCAAGAAGGCATAACTACCCCGACTGTGGATCACCTGGACAGAGACAGAAAACACACGCATGCACACGTCATACATGCAAACAATCCAGTTGCAGTTGCATATTATGCATCACACAATCAGTTCATATTTATGCATGCACACGCGCACCTGCACACACAATTCGCACCCGCATGCACCCACATGCACACGTGCATGCGCGCGCGCACGCACACACACACACACACACACACACACACACACTTCAGTACACACACCTTGGTCGTCATCTTACCGATCCAACGATCATCTGCAGTACCATCTCTCCTGTGCTGGCGCTGGTCACTAGGACAGTTGTGGCACAACCTTCAGACAAAAACACAAGAGTTTGTGGTGTTTTCTCAACATTAGTTGCACTTATATGTGAATAGGTGCATGCATACATGTTAATGGGTCTATAAACTCATGTACCTATGAATACATTTACACATCGATGTGTGTGTGTGTGTGTGTGTGTGTGTGTGTGTGTGTGTGTGTGTGTGTGTGTGTGTGTGTGTGTGTGTGTGTGTGTGTGTGTGTGTGTCTGTGTGCGTGCGCACATGTGCATGTGTGTGTACTGTATGTGGTCTGTGTACCGTATGTGCGTGTGTGTGTGTGTGTGTGTTGTGTGTTGTGTGCGTGTGCGTGTGCGTGTGCGTGTGCGTGTGCGTGTGCGTGTGTGTGTGTGTGTGTGTGTGTGTGTGAGAGACAGTTATTGTACTCTTTTGACATGTCTTAAAGTGTCATGATTCTAAGGAAGCCCAGCCCAGTTCATTTGACATGAATCAACATGACAATTCACAAACAATGATCAGATAATAACCTACTAAAACACCCAAGCTCCACACATGGCAGATTACATAATTATAATATTAAACAGAACATAAAATACAACACCCTTGTAATTGGGCCTGTTACCTCAAATCTTAACATAAAAAGCAACAGCAAAGTGTGTGTTACCTTTATAGTTTAGTATGTCTTCTGTAAAGGCCAGCATGCAGGGAAACACACTACTGATGCAGATTCCCAACACACATGTTCCAATGAAGAGAAAAACACTGCTGTAGTAGAGAAGCAACATCATACACTGCACTAGTATCACCCCCACCTGGAGAAGAGAAAAACACTGCTGTAGTAGAGAAGCAACATCATACACTGCACTAGTATCACCCCCACCTGAAGAAGAGAAAAACACTGCTGTAGTAGAGAAGCAACATCATACACTGCACTAGTATCACCCCCACCTGAAGGAGAGAAAAACACTGCTGTAGTATAGAGAAGCAACATCATACACTGCACCAAGGTTATAATAGTTAACTAAAACTAACTAAAAAACGAAAACTAGAATTAAAAAAAAACATTTTAGTTAACTGAAACTAATCAAAACTAAAAATAAATTAAAAAAACGATAACTAAACTGAAACTGTATTGTGTGTCCTCAAAACTAACTGAAATTATAGACAAAATACGCTTAGTTTTAGTTTTTATCAATATGTGTATATGCCTTTCGGATATTTATATTATAATCCTTTTAAATTCATTAGATTAATTTCCTCATTTCTCCAACAAGTTTTACGACAGTTTTCAGCACCGTACGGCAGCATGTAACCACGCTAACTCTAAACCAAAGTACGAAAAAAACTAAAACTAAACTACAACTAAACTAAAACTAAGCATTTTCACCAAAATAAAAACTAAATAAAAACTAGCAAACCCGCTCTAAAAACTAACTAAAACTAACTGAATTAGAAAAAAATATGTCAAAACTAACTAAAACTAAACTATAATGAAAAAAACAAAACTATTATAACCTTGCACTGCACTAGTATCACCCCCACCTGAAGAAGAAAGAAAAGAGATAGAAAGGGACATGATTTTATGTATTGTTCAGTCAGACAACTCAAGAAGGATGTATATATTTATTGAATATAAGATGAGCAATACAATATATTTATTATGGTTTGGCGATGTATTGGATCTGCTTTTTAGGTACTCACTGAGGTTCCCTGACTGAACTTGCTCTGAGCATGTCTGTGACAGGCACAAACGCAATTTTTTTCTTTTGTTTTTATAAGCCGGGTCTTAAAGGAGAATTCCGGGGTAGCCGTTTTCTTACCGTAATATGACGATAATATATCCGTTAACCAAAGGGCAAAACAATAAAAAATAAAACTCCATGCCGAGCACTCATCAGCTATCTCTAAATCGTTATCGCTATAATTATTATCTGTCGTCCATGATGATGATGATATATAAGTCCACAGAGTTTTATTTCAAATGGGCTTCCATCTAAGGCTAGCAAATGTTATAGAACCCTCCTCCCTGCTCAGAGCTACAACACGCTAAAGAAGGACCTTTTCTTTACCACTACCAGTGGTTAATGGATATATGATCGGTAAGAAAACAGCTTCTTAAGCTTAATGTTGTGCAAAGTGCAAACCATATAAAGTAAACCCAAATTCTATTCAGATTCTGTTATGTCAAAGTTATATAAGTAACATTGAAAGTCGCATGTAACTAGATTGGCAGTAAGAACAGTAAACCACTCTCATCCTAACCTGGCTTTAGCCAGACTGATAACGTGGATTCACTCTCACTTCCTCCCCGGTATCAGTCTGAATTTCTTGAAAAGTGGGCGTAAGTACAGTAGTTGCCTTGACAGACAGACTCATCTAGCCAATCAGCGTAACAAGAAGCTGACACCATCACAGTGCTAGCGCTAGTGCTGGGAAATTACAAAATAAAAAAACAACAAGGTCTGTTTAGTTTCTACTTTCTACGTGAGCGAGCTATGTCGGATATATCAGAGTCTATATCCGAAATTACTGCACTTAGAGCTGTTTTTACCGTCTTGTTGCGTGGAGGGCAGCCATTGTTGTTTTTTGTTGCATGTACTGTATGTTACGATGTTAACTGTTACATCACCATATACACATGGAGTCATGGACCAAGAGGCTGCTTTACACTGTCGTACAGACAGCAGTTGAAACACAGTCACTTATTGGCCCCGAGCATTTTCTGATTTCTCCAGCTAACGCATACTCTCAGCCTAAGGCTGAAGTCCACTCATACCGGGGAGGAGGCGCCAGTGAATCCACGTTATGTGTCTGGTAGTCTCGCGTAGCCAGACAACTATTCCACAATCTCCTAATCCTTCTATGATGGAAGCATTTGAAAATTGTGAGAGGCAACAGTCTGGCAACACGAGACTATGTGCCTGGCCAAAGTCAGGCAGCTACTCTCATCCTAATCTATTTGATTACGCTTGTAAAATGATTCCACTAGAGCCACAGCCCTCGTCTATTTGAGCATAGTTCTCATATGTTTTGGGTATCATATAGAATGGCAGTTCAATAAGGAACTGCTATTTGACACCCACAAAATATGAGAAGCACAAAACATGAATAGACATTGTTAAACATTGAATGCTCATGCTTTAATCATAACTCTATGACTTATATCAGTAATTTTCCAGGTCGAGACACAGAAGAGAGATTAGACTCAAACTAGTAGTAGATCTACAAGCTCGCAATGCAGCGCAAATTATTTTTATTGTATTGAAAAATAAATAAATGAACATCTGTGTTGTGTTTAGTGATATTATATCTGCTGGTCTTATGCTGATCTTTGAATGATCTTGATATTTCTATGTTCTCTTTGACATGCTTAAAGATGGAGTGCCACCATTCTTTTTCACCCTAAAACATGATCATCAGGTATTATTACAATATAAGGGGAAGAACTTTTTCCAAAAAGTGTACAGTATTTGTTAAAATCATGCTTTTATGTGGACACGCCCACCAGTTCATTAAGTATGCCTGGTTTGGCTGGTGGGTGGTGATGGGTGGTGATCATAGAGTATTAAAAGGATAGAGACTGAACTGGCGCGAAGCTCCGCCCCCTCCGCTATTCATGTCAGTGGATGTTGCTCAGTGGCGTTTTGAAGCACCCGGAAAGCTGCCGGAAGGACCGTCTTATTTCCGCATTTTTCCGCTGATTCAGCATTTGGGCACCAAATTTTGGTGCCCAAATGCGGAAGTGCAGCTGGGCTTTAACATTGAGCGCTCGGTTGCACGGGGTTTCCTCGTCATGAATCCACGGGTCCGCCTGCAGTCCTTCCTCCTACCACTAGGGCCTAGAGCGCTTCAACATTGAAGTGCCTAGCTGGCCCCTTGGTGGTGATCCACCTGAACTGAAGCCGCACCCACAGCTGTAGTTGTATGATAAAGGGGGAGGGGTTAGGGGAGGGGCTGATAGTGTGGTATCACTATATTACTGTTTACTTCATTGGCCCGTTTGAATGTCAAGGGTTCAGCCTCCAGGAAGAAACCCTAAATACAAAGTCAATACACAATTGCACATAAAAACAACTCCAGGGTGTCTAATGAAGTACTGTCACTTCATAGACACATGAAAAACTGGAAAAATACAAAAATTGTGGCACTCCATCTTTAATTAATGTTTGTTTCAGTGACGTTTGCTTCCTTTGAATCTGCATTTTGTTCATGCTCACCTACCATGCAACAAGTCCATGGGGGTGGAAAATATAGGTAAAACTTGTACTGTATTAATTACAACTTTGAGGTATTTGTACTTTACTTGAGTACAAGCTCACAAGCTCACAAGCCCACAATGCGTCACATGTGGGCTTGTATTTTCAAAAGACATTTGAAAACTTAAAATGGGACATTCTGCATTGTGAGTACTTTTTACTTTTGGAGTTTTGGTACCAACTTTAAGTAGATTTTAATGCCAATACTTTTGTACTTTTACTCAAATAAACTTAGAATTCCTGACTTTTACTTTTAACGGAGTATTTCTACATTGCAGTATTGATACTAACAAAGTAAGTAAAACAATTGAGTATGTTTTCTGTGTGCGTGCGTGCGTGCGTTTGTGCGTTTGTGCGTGCGTGCGTGCGCATACCAGACTGAAAGTGAGCAGCCTGACAGCAGTGTATCTGTAGGACAGGTAGATACATACCAGACAGAAGGTGAACAGCCTGACAACAGTGTATCTGTAGGACAGGTAGATACATACCAGACAGAAGGTGAACAGCCTGACAACAGTGTATCTGTAGGACAGGTAGATACATACCAGACTGAAGGTGAGCAGCCTGACAGCAGTGTATCTGTAGGACAGGTAGATACATGCCAGCCTGCCAGCTGTGATAGAGGCCCAGAACACACTGTCCAGGTAGCCAGCTGCCTTGTGGCCCATCGACAGTGGAGGGGACACGGCGTAGGTGTAGACGAAGCCAGCATAGTAACCCTGGGTTCAAAAACACTAGCATGTTAGCTTGGACAGCAGTGTTGATTTCGTCAACTAAAACTATGACGAACAGTGTTCGTCAACTACCTATTGTAACTGACGAAAACTAAATATAAACTAAGCTATGATGACTAAAACTGAGACTAATTATATTGACAATTTCGTCAACAAATACAAAGTAAAAATGTTAGGGATGGACTGAAGGTTGTGATGCACTTTGAAAATAGCAGATCTACAAGCTTACAACTCGTTGCGATGCGACAAATTGTGAGCATGTAGATCAGCTACTGTATACAGCATGTAACCAAGTGTAAAATCTGACATTACGTCACCATCACCATAAAAGCCGGCCAAAATAGATTTTAGTCGACAAAATCAACTGTAGATTTAGTCAACTAAAATCATGATATTTAGTAAAGAAAAACTTCTCAAACTAAAACATTTCAGATGACTAAAAAAAAACTAAATTTAAATGTATTCAAAAGACGTAAAAAAAAAAAAAAAAAAAAGAAGATTCATCAACACTGTTGAACAGTATACACTGTAAATGACAGTTTCTTTATGTATGTTGCATGTTGTGTTCTCTGTGTGGTAATAGGATGTCTCACTATAATGCCATCAGTGATGAAGAGAATGGCTCCACCCAAAATATGGAGGAAGAAAAAGGAGGGCGGACGACCCTGCAGATTGCCAAGGCGACAGCAACTAAACACACTGCTGTGACCTGAGAAGACAGTAAGGCAGCATTTTATAATAACTACCGTAATTTCCGGACTATAAGCCGCTACTTTTTTCCCATGCTTTCAACCCTGCGGCCTATACAACGGTGCGGTTAATCTATGGATTTTTACAGCTAACAGCCACTAGGGGACCTAATAAATCGATCTCTATGGCCGGCTATGGCCTCTATGCGGCTTATAGTCCAGTGCACATTTGGTTTTTTTCCCTAAATTTAGCTGGTGCGGCTTATATTCAGGTGCGGTTTATAGTCCGGAAATTACAGTACACTAATCATTAGTAAATACTGAATTCAACAGTAAACACAGTTATAAACGTGTAAACTATACACTATTTAGCGTTAGTTAAGTTATACTTAATTCATCATGAATTCATAATTTGTATAGCATTATTCATTCAGTATTAAGCATTAATAAACACAGTTATAAACATTGCATTCCCAATTAATAACATCATCTTTAATGTGCTTAATGATTGTATTGACATTTTCTATATCACTGCTTCTTTCTCTTTTCTCAATACATAATAAACACATAATCCTGGCTTTAGATGGGCTCACACACAAAATAATGTGTACAGTGTGAATAGTGTGATGGATCATGTATACTGTATCCTTGATGGTTCACATGACCCTTAATTCATACACACATTGAGCTCCTCTTCTTACCCTGCTCAGTGTTGGCTGACCCTGCAGAGTCTCTGTCTAGCAGACGAGGACTGGAGTTGGAACAGGGCAGCAGTCTCTCATTGTACATCAACGCAAGCACTACAACTGGAACAGGCAGCTGTGCGCGCACGCACGCACACACACACACACACACACACACACACACACACACACACACACACACACACACACACACACACACACACACACACACACACACACACACACACACACACACACACACACACACACACACACACACACACACACACACACACACACAGTGAAAGGGGGTGTTGTTGAGAAGAACCACACGCCAACTCAACAACGCAGATGTCGTTTGGGAAACCGGGCCATTGTCTATAGTCTATACACATATTGAGCATGTAGTCCTGGCACTGGTCTTACTGTATGTAAAGCAGCCAGGTGTGTCAGAGTTATCTTAGCTCCTATTCAAATAGCCCTACACATGACTAATACCTGGATAGCTGGACTTCTAGCAAGGCCTGTAAACACGCGCAGGCGCGCACACACACACACACACGCACACACACACGCACACACACACACACACACACACACACACACACACACACACACACACACACACACACACACACACACACACACACACACACACACACACACACACACACTCACATTGATGAGAGCCATGATCCAGAAGGCGTAGCCCACGTCAGTGGTCGCGACTCCCTCCGTGTGGAGCGTGTAGTGGGACATGTTGTGCACCACCACCCCTGGCCCTGCCAGACCTCTGCGCAGATGGTGGAGGTTTGGAGAGGACGAGTTTGTGGTCCAGTTGGAGATGCAGTTTTCCTCAGACAGAAAAGGGTCAGCTACCAGGGGGCTGACCAGAGCTCCCAGGCCTATGAAGAAATGCAGGGCCTGGGGCAGAGCACAGTGTTCTGGAGATTACTTTCCAAATGCTGTCCCTTGCAGATTATGCATTAACAGTATCTATCAGGGCTGGGCAATATGTCATCATATTGCATCGTGGCACATAGATTGTCTGTTTTAGCAATTTAGACATTTTTGAATTTTTATTTGTATTATCGTCACAATATTGAGGTATTGGTCCAAAACATTATTTGATTTTGTCCATATTGCCCAACCCTGTAATATATTACATTATTTATGCTCAGACATTTATATTAAGAGTGTTTTTTACAATACAAATAACAAAGTTCAAGGTTGTGATAAGCTGCTCAAATGTTATTTGGATTCAAACTGAATTCAAGTACATCTGACCTGCAGGAAAACAGCCGAGTCTTTCTGGTACAGCTGCACCAGCCGCAGGTTAGCGATGGTGTCAATCACCCCCATTGCAAGGCCAGCAATTGCCATGGCAACAGACAACATAATCACATGGTGACAAAGTGGGATGATGGCAAACACCAGTGATATGGCGAGAGTGGAAGAGAAGAGTGTCCACAGGGAGGACTGGAGTCTGTTAATGATAGTGTAAATGTTTTTATTATTATATTGTATTTAACATCATTCAAAAGTGTGCCCAACAATGGAACAGTGATTATATTCCTCCTGGCATAGGATCCAATCTCTCTGTCATCTTTTTCACAAACTAAAATAATAAAATACTAATAATGAGAAGTCGACTCTCACATTTATTATTTTATTATGCTGCATTTACAGCGAGAGAAAAGTTAAATTAAATATGTTTTCTCTGATACTCATTCCAATTCTATTTTATTTTTATTTTTACCAAAATGTATTCCAAATGTCAACACAGCATGTCACAACACATAAAGATAAAATGCATTTTATCAAATTATTATTAAATTAGCCTACAGCCCTACACAAGTGTGCATTAATACACTTTTTGCATAGGGATATTTATTACCTATTATATCTGTAGTGAAACCTTAACTGTTGATTCAATTTTCAATTTAGTAAAAGCGCTAACCCAGAGCAAATTACATTAGATTACATTAAACATGTCACAACGCATAAAGATAAAATGCGTTATGTAATGCCATGCAAAAGCCTTAATGAAATTCTTCAATTACATAAGTCTGCAGTTGGGATATATTTTTTGCAAAGGGATATTGATTGCTTAATTGTATCCGTAGTAAACCCTTTTCTATTGATTACATTTCCAATTTAGACATTTAGCAGATGCCATTATCCAGAGTAGCTTACAGAATGGCATTAAACATTGTCAGCAAATTGTCAGCAAACCTACCATCTGTCTGGGTCATACAAACACAAACATCATGCCTACAAGTATCTAAATAGCAAGTAACCAACTTATGTGCATACTAGTATAACTAGCATGGCAACTATCAAAACATATAGGTAAAAATAAATGAGAAGTCCTAGAGGGTGAGATAAACTCTAAAGATGTTAATAGTTTTCGGAAAATGGAGTGAGTCTGGGGGGAGGGGGGTAGGTGGACCATTCCATTCCACAGCTTGGGAACCAGGAGGGAGAACTGTCCAGGACATTTGCAGAGATGGCCAGGGGTGTCATAGGGATGGGAGGGACAGACAGACGTCCAGTGTGTGGGAACTGGGAAGGGGTGGATCATATGCCCTGAAGGGGGAGCCATGCTTTTGTAGGTCATCACTAGTGTTTTCTGTTTTGAATTGGAAGCCAAGTGAAGGAAATACAGAAGGTTGGAGACGTGGAAATGTAGGAAGGTTGACCAGGCCTGCAGTGACATTTTAAATCAGCTGTAGTGTAGGCATTTGAGCGAGCATGCGGATAGACCAATATTCACCAGTGTCTTACATGTTCCTATTAATAAGTGGTGCACGGTGCAGCACACTATTTGTCAGTAATGAAAGCAGTGATTTCCAAATTCCAGGCTGGTTTAACAATAAACATAACAATAAAGTCACCTTGAACTTGGGGTTCAGTTCACTATTTATCCAGTTAGCTTATCAGGGCCTCAAGCACAAAATAACGCACTCCTTATCTTGACCCTGGGCTTTCCATCTTTCTTGCCAACTTTCCAAATGCCCCACTGTAGAATACCCATTTCCTATACCTGCATTTCCTCTAAGGTGAAAGGGACATTTCACACAATGCACATCATCAGTTAGAGCACACCGTGGCTCTAACTGACTTTATAATAAGTGTGATTTGATTTGTAAAAACTGATCTAAAAATAACTAAAAACTGCCAACCTTAACATAAAAAGTACTACATGGAACATATTAACTTGACTTTGAGATTAAGGAACAAGGACAGATATGCGTTGAAGTAGGTGTCCTTGACTGCTAAAGCACAACAGAAGAGTAAGCATTAAGCATACATATTAATTATTGTGTGACTGGTCCAGTGGTCCATGTAATGCAATAATGTACATAACTGTATGCTCACTGTTTATCAGTCATACATTTTATATAATTAATACCAGTAAGACGCCCTGAGCGCAAGAAGCGATCTTGCCCTAAAGGGCGAGGTCGAGCTGAAACAACAGCATCCGTGAGGTCAGATGTAAAGTTGCTGGCCGGCTCCATATATGCAGATCTAGGTGATGATCCAGTCTTCTCCATGTATGGCTATCCATGGTTTGATGAGGTCAGTGTCGTGATCTTCATATATGGAGAACCAGGTGATGATAGTCAGCTCCACATATGGAGCTGACTATCATCACTTATTATGGCCGTGTTTTTAGTGTACAGGGTTTGATGAGGTCAGATCAACATATGGAATGAATTCTGTACTGGCCATACTGTATATGGAGCATGTCACGAGGCATGACAGACGGACGCAGGATGACGGACACAATAAAATAAAATAATTTGAATGTGCCATTGAGTGAAGGTGAAGCCATCAGAAAGGACCAAAAAGCACGAAGCCTGATTTATACAAGTATTACAGAGCAAGACAGAGCAAATTAAGCATGACGCACCATCAATCCACAATGACGGTTCATAATTTTAAAAATGAATCCTCCCACTGCGTGCGTGCGTGTGCTGATGCCTATTATGTCCTAGATGCTGATGTTAAGCTGATCAATAGCATTTCACAGAACAGTGAATGGTGTCCTGTGACAAGGGCGGGATTGTCCACTTGTTTGGTTATTCACTAACTCTGGGGGAGCCCCGAGCCCGGGATCCAACTGGGAACCTCGAGGTTTTCCCATCTGGCCGTTCTACCTGCCACTCTGACTCTACCCCTGAGCCACTGACACTGCATGCCGTTATGTGTTTTGTATAACATGTTGGAAAATGATGTAGGAATAATAATAATAGTAGGCCTAATAATAATAATAATAATAAATAATAATAATAATAATAATAATAATAATAATAATAATAATAATAATAATAATAATAATAATGGATAATACTCTACGTGTAATTGTTAATTCTGAAACATGGCAAAAAAAATATAGGTTTGGTCAAACTTACGTTTTCTTAAAAAGTCCTCCAAAGGTGCTGCCCACCAACAGTAAAGACTGCTGGGCGAAGAACACCCAGGTTATCTGCTGCAGAGTGGAGTGAGTCTGGCACCTCAGGTCCAGGATGGTTGGCCCGAGGAGTGCGATGCACAGGCCGAAACTGAAGAACACGCTCCAGTATGTCAGCGTGTGCTGCCAGTGCCGCTTGAACAGTGTCCATAGCCGATCGTCAAACAGCTTCATCCCGGACTAGGTCGCTCAGAACAACAAACCCACATTAGATGGGTTGATATTTCCGAAGCCACAGGTTTTTCATTGAGTGCCCGGTGGGGTGTAATGACTGCTATCTATCTGGCAGTGGCACGTCAAAAACTAAACAAACACAAAAGTAGCCTACAAGTGGCTGTCGAGAGGCTCGCATTGCCAAGTTAGCTTCCTCTCTTTGCCAGTTTGTTTGTTGTGGAGATACGGTAATTAAATTGAACTTTTTAGACGGACGTCACGCTGATAGGTTGCAGGCAGATCCCGGTGCCCACCTCCTTTCGCGGAAGCACGATAGCCTATACTAATTAGAAACCTTGTATGTCCAAATTACCGGACGGCACGGCTGCAATTCGAAACTGCCCCCCGTAAAATCTGAATCCCCCCCACCACCCCTTTTTCCCCTCACTGTACATGTTTCTTTTCCCTTTTTTTAAATCTCCTTTATGATGAATTCCTGTTATGTTCGTTGGCTATATAGAAGTGTCTATTCGTCTCTAAATGTTTTGATGATTTGAACATGGTGGACCCTCTTGTAAACAAGTGTAATGCTTTATTGGGTCATCCACTCACAGTTAACAGTCTTTGTATTGAGTTTGTGCTGAAATGTACTGTAATTCTGCAAACTGAATAAATATCAATATATCAATCAATCAATCAATCAATCAATCACACTTTGACACTTTGCATCACATTCACATTCCGGTCTTTAGGCCTAGGCCTATATTAAAGTGACTTTAAGGCAATGGGTAGCCAGATAAGCGCTATTTGTTGTGAGGTATTTTAGCTACTTTTGCATGCAGACTGTATACTGTACATGACAGAGTCAGACCATTTATGAATTGTGAAAAAGAAAACAAACAGATTACGATAGCCTACTATCGTATCCTCTGCGGCTACAGGATGGTCTTTTTCGTCTGTTGGGAGGATCTAACAGTAGAATAGTGTTTGTTTCTGTGCAACAAACACGAGACATCCAGGAAAATAAATAAATAGGCCTAAATAAGGACAAAAAAGAGCTGAAGCACGAGACATTTCTGAGGCATGCATGTGTCATTAAACCTGACTCTGCCAGATTGCTGCAATTGTCCAGCAGGGTGAGTGGTTTTACCAGGCTAATGTGTCATGTGACCATCAAGTGTCTTGGTCGCTTTTAAGTCACCCGTGGCCCATAGCTTAATTAAAAGAATGGTCAAAGGTGGGCACAAAAACATTCTGGGCACTATAGGGGAAACTGGGCACCTTGGAAGAGTGGGCACTATGGCAATGTGGGCATCAGAAGAGAGAAGAGTGGGCACTATGTCAATGTGGGCATCAGAAGAGGTGGCACTTGCGGGGGAGAAGAGTGGGCACTACTAGGGAAATGTGGGCACCAGGATGAGTCTGACTGGGAGAACTGGGCAATAGGAAGAGTGCATGGGCACTTTGGAGGTTAAAAATAAAATAAAAACTAGAAAAAGTGTCCCTCTGGGCACAGTCTCCACTCTCCACCAGGAAAGTGTGTAAGTTTGGGAATGGTTAGGTTTAGGCAGATAGTTTTACTGAGGTTACGTTTAGGAAAACCTGGTGCATGGCAAGCGTTCCAAGGTCTCCATATTTGACCCGGGGCGAGCATGTATTCCATTCATCCTCCTTTTATTTATTGTTTGTTTGTTTATTTATAAATTAGTTAAAATCAATGATCTGTATACAAGATTTAACCTAATCAGTGACGCACCCCATTTTTAACGAAACCCAATAGACTGCACAACTTGACAGCAGGCCCTAGAGACAATTCTCCAAGCAGTTTGAATAATCAAAAAACCTATCTACAGTATGAAGACTATACCCTAAAACGATAAGATAGGACAGCTAGCTATTCCCACCAAGCCAAATCGCATCATGATGATGACGTCTTTGGTATTTCAGTGACTCCCAAGACTACAGCAAAACAAACATAGCCAAGATGGAGATGATTTCAACTTAATTTCCAGGATGACTCAGTAGCTCTGCCCCCAATAGCTCAAGAGAGCTCTTTTTGAAGTGCAGACAGACCTACAAATAATTATGGTAATTATAGTCAATCTTTGATAGATTTGTAATAGTACTAGTAACTAGTAGACAAGACAGAGAATTAAATGAATTATCTTAGATTTCCCCAGGCCTATAAACATAGGTAAATGGTATACTATGCTTTGTCCAATGTCGCCATCTTCTGTTAATTTGTATTAGTACTCTTTAGTCACTCCCATACAGTCTTGCATCTCAGGGTCTCATTGATGGTGGTCTGTTAAGGATGTGATAAATAACTGATGGGTGCTACTGGGTGCTGCTATTTTGTAATAGCCCATCAATTATGGGCATTGCAGAACATGGTTCTTCCCCATGCCTTTAGGGACTGACTAACACCCCTAAGAAGACATTGCAGAGGTACATGGGTTCCAGAACTTCTAGTTTATTTATTCATTAGTTCATTATTTAATCAATTTTGGCTTTGTGGCAGTCACAATACATTCAGTTTCTCAGTTTTCATACAGTATATCACACAAAATATTGAATATCACATCTTATACAAAATCTAAACATTAATCTTTTATAAAACATTTAGATATCATCTAATCTAATTCCTCCTCTTAACATGGTCTTGTTTCTTGTGGCATAAAATTCACTGAGGAAGATGAAAACATCTGTTAAAATACAATATATATATATATTATTTATTTTTCATGACAGTATTTAAAATAGCTTCATTTACCACAACAAATACACAAACAGTAACACCAGTGACTGCGGTGAGGTGGGGTTGGGGTGGGGGTGGAGTTTGGAAGTGTAAAGTACACCGCTACATCTCTCCCAAGTCCCAACAGCTTTGCCCTGAACTTCCTCGCCCTCAGCCCCTCACTCTTCGCCATCATCCAACTGAAAGGAGGCTAAGACAGGTCACATGGCAACGCTTATATCAAAGCTTTCAACCAGCTTTTAGTGGTCCTTTTACGTAAATGGGAAAGTGAAATTCAGTGAATTGAAATATAAACAAAGGCCAGTGGAATTAATCTTTTAACTCCTACAGTACACTGTATGCAGACTAATAGCTAGACTACTTAAGACTTGGCATCCTGTCTTGTGTGGGCCACCGTGCTGCATCCTTGGGCTGAATAGGTTAGTCGGCTCGATATTTGTGGGCACTTGAGGCAATCTCTGGAATACAGCCTCCTAGCAGCATCGAAGAGCGAGCTGACATTTGAGTTAGTGTGGTGATTTCTCTATCAAAGTGGTGTCTTAAAGCCAAGAGTTCATTCCAACCAAATACAGGTACTACACTAAATGGTCCTCCCAAACTGGTTGAATTTTGTTAAATAGTGAAATCCTCTTGGTGCACTGCATGTTTAATTGGAATGGAAACTGTAGTCTTGGCTCTCTTCGTGACACATGACCAGACAGCATTACTCTACTACGAGGCCAATATGCCAATCTGCTTTTCAATGGCTCAGGTGCAATAGTGCTCTATCCAACATTACTCAGAACGTATTGGACCCTGATCAATGAGTTCCTAGTCGGCATCGCCGTTGGTCCGACAACATCACTAATGAGCAATTGGAAGTAGGATCAGATAAGGAAGCCAACGTGAATCTCTCTCGCACACACACACACACACACACACACACACACACACACACACACACACACACACACACACACACACACACACACACACACACACACACACACACACACACACACACACACATGCAGTGTCTCTGGCATTGTGCAAATTGTATGGAACTTGTCAGCCTACATTATGCCATATAGACAAGCTATTGTACAGCCCCATACAGAATAAAATCCTGTATGTTGATTTAACTCTGAAAGTGTGAAAGTACATTTTTAGTTTTTCAGTGTAGAACTATCTGGATTTGACTGGGTAGCCTCACAACATCCTACATTTCCTTCTGTTGGTCTCAGAAGCACTGGACTCAGGGGTCGTCAGTGCGGTGGTGCGTAGGTATGACCACATCACTAGCAATCACATGTCTGCCAAAATGTATGACCATGTCCCTACCCATCACGTGTCTGCAAAAATGAAAAAGGTTTCTTCATCTAGGACCTAGGTAATGAGCATGACTAGTGGGCTAGTGTGTGTACTTGCAACATATTTTTATGAGAATTTAACACAACACAGCCAACTCCCTGCCATGAGCTGGTTTGGCAAAAATGTTTAGCAGTGCAAGATGAAGGTGTTGGGGATATTATGTGAAATTACTGAATATATTTGGCACTATAGAAAGTTATTGTCTGACATTATTTCAATAACTTTATCGTCTATTATTATCGTTGCCGTCGTGCAAAAATCTTGTATTTCCATATTTAAACGTTTTATTTTTCTTCATCAACATATACCCTATTTTATACTATAATATTTTTGAAAAATATTTTGAGTTTCATGACCTGCCCAAAATAATATTTAAGTATAAGTATAACTAGAGATGCACTATATTGACATTTTGGCTGATATCTGATTACCGGTTAATTGATTGGTCAAATTAACCAATGCCAATACTAATTTCCAGTGGGGTTTACCTGCGATGCAGTAACTGTGATTCTGGGTGCAGAATCTGTTTCAGACTTCAAAAAAGTATTACTGATGTATTAGTTTAAACAGCTTGTGGTGTTTTTAGTTTTTCCAGCTTGTTGACCATTTTGAAATCTTCCCTAGTAAACAGCCTTCATCACCACAAAAGCTCGTTCAGCTTCACATTCAAAGGGCTACAATTATATATATTATTATTATTTATATTGGTTCAATAGCAATATTTATTTTTGAGGGGCTCTAGCCCATCCTATATACAGGTTTAATGTTTAATGTCTTTCCTAGACAAACATTAAAAACGCCATTGACAATGGACAGAGTTTAATGTTTGTTTTGTCTGTCACTGAGCAAATCGGCATACAGTATGATGTTATGCAGTGACGAGTCTGGGGCCGGGGGGCCAGGGCTCCCATGAGGATTATGAAAACTATTCGTCCCTGATGTTATGTTAGGATATTGCGATGATGTAAGATGATAAGGGTTGGTAAAGCACCACTCACTTCACACAGGTGTGATATTTTAACTTGATATTGCCTATACCGATATGATGGCCATTTAAATGTAAAAGTAATGGTTTTGGAAGTGAACAGTTTTGGCCCGACAGCAACGATATGTAAATATTAGAGGGGAGAAGGTCTTTGGTAAGATACAGTATTAGGGTACGTTTCATAATCAAGCTAAAGTAAGGAGCGAGGCGAAGGAAAAGGAAGCAGGCTTCAGAGGACACTTCTGGTTTGTGCAAATAGGAAACTGAGAAATACAAACACTTATACAAATGAACCCCTAACACGAAGGCTACCACTAGATCTCGACTCTAGATATCAAAGATTCTTAGCAAGCCAACATACTGTATCATGCACATTTCACTAAGGCAACTTGAAAAACTCAGTGGACAATGTCGTTAAAAGTTAACGACAGTTAACGAAGACCCCAAGTCAAGTTGAAACACTGGGTCACTGTAGCAAGGCAGGTTTTTCTTACACACCGAGGGCTTTGATTCAATTTGGAGTTTGATTTTCTCGTCTTCTGTTTTTGGTAAGCTCATTGTTTCTCATTGGGGTGGCGTACTGTAGCAGAGGTATGGGAGTCTGCTGCTTAGGGTTGGGCAATATATCAATATTATATAGATATTGTGAATAGATTAACGCCTGGCATGGATATTGTAACATTATCATTTGTGGTTTTAATCACTTAAGCCTAATTCGATACTTTCCAGAGTAGTGGAAATAGCAGATCTACATGCAAGCTCAAGCTTGAAAATCTGCTGTATTAGGCTATTATGATATCTTTTTTAAATATTATTATTAAAAAGAAAATTCATATTATTATCACAATACAATATTATATGTATGTAGTCAAATTGCCTAGCCCAGCCCAGCCCTAGTGCTGCTACTATTTATTGTAGTACGTGTGTAACAGTACATTGCAGTTAAGGAAAGTCAGCTCAGCCTCAGATTGGTTGCTGTGGGTGTGATAGGTAGAATTAGGTGTATTGCAGAGAGGCTGTGGGTGTGATGGGTATAATTAGAGGTGTATTGCAGAGAGCGTTGTGTATACAGTGTGAAAGTAGCATAACAGTTCTTACATCAGTAGTTGTGGGAAAGCAATGCACTGTCCCTTTAGGCCTGTCTATATAGTAACGTATTACTAGAGTTGTACCAATTCACTGTCTAACTGAGGCAGGAAGATAATAATTGTGACTGTGACTACTAGCTTGGCACTATGTGTCTTTTTATTGTACTGTACAGTAGCTTGTGTGTGTGTGTGTGTGTGTGTGTGTGTGTGTGTGTGTGTGTGTGTGTGTGTGTGTGTGTGTGTGCGTGCGTGCGTGCGTGTGTGCGTGTGTGCGTGCGTGCGTGCGTGCGTGCGTGCGTGCGTGTGTGCGTGCGTGTGTGCGTGCTCAGCTGAGAAATATCTGAAGTGCAGTGCAAGTTCTTCCTCAGAAACACCCTACATGTCACCATGTTCTGTTACCATGGAAACGTATGTATGTGGATTCATGCATGCACATTTTGTGCATGCACAGACACACGAGTGTGCGAGTGCAAGGATAAAATTGTCTGTTGAGCGAGTCTCATTGGCCACGCTCTGCGCTCCACCGGGAGTTCTCTTCATCAACCTCTCTCTCCACTCCTCTAGAAGATACTTTGTCTTCTGTTTTTTCCTCGACCTGAGACAGAGAGATAAAATATACCATAATAAGATATAATACAATATGTCTGTCATAATAATAGCTGTGTTTTCTACCTAGGGACCTATCTTGCCTTATCCCTTATGCCTAATCTTATTAGGCATCTTTGTATAATTTTGTAACATTTTAAAATAGTGAAAATATCCAATCTACAAACTCTCAACATGTTGATGTAGGCTAGATCTTTTTCAAGTGTAAAATGATCTCTCAAAAGATATTCCTCATTGTTCTGCCATATGAACCACTGTTTTACCTTAATGACCACCAATTTCACACCTTTTACGTTTAACACTGATAATATTTTAAGACTTTTAACACTAATAATACTTTAACATGTTTAACACGTTGAACACTAATACTTTATCTAATACTTTATCACTATCAACACTTTTAACACTACCAATAACATTTTAAACAATTTTGACCACCACTGATATAGAAACACATTATGTTACGTTTTTCTGAAATCTGTCAGGATTTAGAAGACATTTATAGAATCGACCTCAGGTCTAAATGGGTTCAAAGTAATCGCATCATTCATCACTGACTTTTGGAGGCAGTTCTGTGAAACTGTGAATCAAATTCCTATACTTTCTGTTATGTTTGGAGAATGCGTGCTTTGTACCTGGTGGATGGAACAAAGAGCTGCGGTGTCCCGGGTCTTTCTGGAGTTGAATCTCTCGAAGAGAGAACACAGAGGCAGCTGTAGAAGGAGAATACAGACCATTATGACTTTACTGCTTATTACTGCTTCAGCTTGCATTGCATTGTCTTGTGTGTGTGTGTGTGTGTGTGTGTGTGTGTGTGTGTGTGTGTGTGTGTGTGTGGGTGTGCGTGCGTGCGTGCGTGCGTGCGTGCGTGCGTATCACTTACTGTCTGCCAAACTATGAATGCTCTCTCCGAGGTTCAGGAAGTAGGAGTGTCGGAGAGCTGTTTCAGCAGTGCTTCTACTCCTGCTGTCATACTGCAATCACAACACAACAGCTTACAGCATTTATAAAACAGCAGTGATTCACATGCTGCTGTGCTGATTCCTTGGGTGCCATTTTGAAGATCCGTTTTACAATGGGGTAATACATAAATTGCCCTCGCTCTGCGCACAATCGTATTATGAAAGGCATATCGGCCCGTGTTGAACGCACACACATATGGCATACAGCGTTCCTGAATATTTTAGCATTGTGGGAGTGTCCATATGTTGTGTTGCCATGTCTGTTTATTATAAGCGGCTTCTTTTTCTGTAAAGTTGCTTGTAAATATTGGTAGTTGTAGCCTACTAGTTGTGGTTGCTTTTCTTGTTTCTAAAGTGGTTATTTGGGCTTTCTCCTAATGTTGTTTAAACCAGTGATCCTCACACAGCACATTCCCATGTCAAGGATCCCCAGATGAATGCATTTGCCCAACTAAGGACGGCTAATCCAAAAATTAAATAAAAGATTTCCAAGATTACTTTTGAAAATAGCAGATCTATACCAGCTCACAATGCATCACATTCATTCATTAAAACTATGAACTCTGACTGCAGGGGGATATATATAATGATCATTATAACAATGTGCAAGAACATATTTAAAAAGAAGGAAGAACTTTATATTTGTGGACAATCAAAATATGTTTTTTTATTTTAATATGGTGTCATTAAAATTAATCTGGATATGGCAGACTCACTATCTAGAAAATAAAAACATGGCACTTCATTTAAAATAGGTTACAGACCCCTGTTATATGCGCTTATTTTTATAGACCTATTTACTTGTTTCTATGAGACATGGCAACAGCCTCTTTTTGCGTCTCTTTTTTGTAAAATGTTGTGATTAGAAACGGCCATAATTCTTTCATTTCTCAACCTTAAAAATAAATAAAAACATCTCCATAACCCTTGGGAAGTTTGCTTTCATATGCTGTATCACACCCGATTCAAGTCTTCTTCAATAAAATGCTACGAGCGAAGACCATATACCATCGGGGCCACAGGCACAGCATTAAGCAGCAGCATTCAACTCATTCCTTCATCATGACTTGAATGAAATAAAATATAATAAACGTTATTTTACTGGTGTTTTTCAATAGAAACAAATTATTTTGAGGCATAAAGGTGACAGCATGCAGTGCAATAGGAATAATTAACCCAAATGTGACAAAGTCATGTCATGTCTTCTATGGTGCCAGCCTGAAGAAATGTAATACCATGATCCACAAAGTGCGCATTCCGTATGTGACATCAGCTGACTGGTAAAGAGAATAGTATACGGACATGTTGATTGTGTACGTCTCAAACACTCCTTAAACACACCCATGACTAATTCAAGGCCGTTTTGCGCAATCCACAGGGTGTCGAAAGCGCTTCTTAACATGCCCAAAATTGCAATATGACATACAACACGCCCCCAGCTCATAAAACTGTAATATTATATGTCATATTATATGAATTGCTTAATGGAGCCCCTTGTCTCTTACCCTAAGCAGGGCTGACAATAGTTCGATTCCCTCTGTGTCCAACCTGTTGGTGACAAAATTGGTGGATTTAGGTTGTATTATGAGGTCGCACAAGACATATCTTAGAATGAGCTAAATTATTCAGCTGATAAATATGTTAAAAAGAAATCACACTGCCATTCTAGTGCCCTGAGCAGGGGCTATTTAATGCTTTAAAGTGAAACAAAACAAAGTCTCATAAAACAAAAAAATTATAATAATATAGTTCAATTGTTTTCTATCTAGTGCTAGTAGAAAATACATCGGATCACCAAAGTCAGTAGGTTTAATTCTCCAGGGTGCATGATTGAAGTTTTGTTTTATGGTTTAGCTTTTTAGATATTTAGTGCATAAGTGAAATGGCCAAAGGGAGGCGCTAGGGAACAGGCCTCGGGGTCTCCAAAATCAGTAGGAGCCAGAATCTGGCGAGCATGAAGCTACACAGCTAATTCTATGCTAATTCTAGCCTGGAAACCAGCCGAATTTGGCAGTGAAAATAGAAGCAAAAAAAGCTCTCAGTGATATTATTCTACTCATGCCAGGATATGGTAACTAGTACTACAGCCAGCCGTTTAAGAATATGTTGTTGGAGACAAAAACAGCAATCAGACAGACAGACAGATGGACGGGCGGACGGACAGACAAACAGACAGAAAGATGGACGGATGGACGGGAAGGGTGGCAGACTGGCAGACAGATGAACATTATGAACTAAAGTGACTGGATAATCTGCACAATGTTATATTTTTAATGCTCCAGATGATTATATCTAAATCATTTTAACTGGACACTGGGCCTTTCTTACTGTTAATGCATACTTTTTGTCTCCTTATAGCTGTGACCAACCAACTGCACAGTGCACACACACACACACACACACACACACACACACACACACACACACACACACACACACACACACACACACACACACACACACACACACACACACACACACACACACACACACACTAAATGGTTGGACACTCCACCTTGCCTTCTTTGTTGTGATCCAGGTAGGTATTATATTGTTATTATTGCTTCATAAATAACCACTAGCACAATACCCCTATAAATAATAATGGGACTGGGGTAGGCAAATGAAAGAAAAGAGGCCAATTTTAGAATATAAATATTGTTAATATGAGCTTGTAGATCTGCTATTTTCTGTGCGTGACACAGTATAAATCAGGGGTCAGTTACCTGGGCACATGATTGATGAGTGCTTGAGATCTGTACAGTGGGAACAGATAAGACTTGAACTCTTCATTATTGCTGATGCCTGACCAAGTGTCCTCTGTCGGAGTCCCTGAAACACCAAGAAACACAGAGAAGGAAGAATGAAATAGAATATATCCTGTTCTAATATGACTAACTCAGCTATGATACGAAGCCAATACAATTAGATAAAATAGTCGATCTGATCTATAAGCTACAAGCTGTGAGCTGTGAGGATTGCACAACATTTGTGTGATTATCTCAAATAATTGCCATTAGGCGATTATGAAATTATGACTAGGTTTTGTCCCGATACGATCACATGGTCGGAAATGTCATTTTCAAATGATCGGAATCGGATCGGGAGTAAATAAACATGATCGGGACATCCCTAGTATCAATATTATATCCATATCATGATATTAGACTGGATATTGTCTGTGATTTAGGATATTGTACTATTGTGATATGGCATAAATGTTCTATCAAAATATAAATATCTGGGAAAATCGGTTTTGGCAGATACTCAAAATCAAATTATCGGATCGGGACATCCCTAATTGTGACAGGCCTATGTCCTGGATGGTGGACCCTCATCCATGAGTCTAAAGGACTCACCCTTACCCATGAGTCTAAAGGACTCACCCTTACCCATGAGTCTAAATGACTCCTTACCCATGAGTCTAAATGACTCCTTACCCATGAGTCTAAATGACTCACCCTTACCCATGAGTCTAAAGGACTCACCCTTACCCATGAGTCTAAAGGACTCACCCTTACCCATGAGTCTAAAGGACTCACCCTTACCCATGAGTCTAAAGGACTCACCCTTACCCATGAGTCTAAAGGACTCACCCTTACCCATGAGTCTAAAGGACTCACCCTTACCCATGAGTCTAAAGGACTCACCCTTACCCATGAGTCTAAAGGACTCACCCTTACCCATGAGTCTAAAGGACAGGCCTATGTCCTGGATGGTGGACCCTTACCCATGAGTCTAAAGGACAGGCCTATGTCCTGGATGGTGGACCCTTACCCATGAGTCTAAAGGACAGGCCTATGTCCTGGATGGTGGACCCTTACCCATGAATCTAAAGGACAGGCCTACAGTATGTCCTGGATGGTGGACCCTTACCCATGAGTCTAAAGGACAGGCCTATGTCCTGGATGGTGGACCCTTACCCATGAGTCTAAAGGACAGGCCTATGTCCTGGATGGTGGACCCTTACCCATGAATCTAAAGGACAGGCCTACAGTATGTCCTGGATGGTGGACCCTTACCCATGAGTCTAAAGACCAGGTGTAGCTCTTCCTTCACAGTGGCGCCAGGGAACATGGGACGTCCTGTTGCCATCTCAAACAGTATACACCCAACACCCCTGGAAGAAGGTTTATGCTAAGATCATTTCACTGATAAACAGCATAGATACCCTACATAAATCCTATTCAACACAGACGCACACACGCACGCATGCACGCAGCCACGCACGCACGCACGCCCGCACGCACACACACACACACACACACACACACACACACACACACACACACCTTCTAAGTGCTCATAAAAAGCAGAACTGGGCGTTTTGTTCCCTGTATTACATCTACATATGAAAGAGATGAAGCAGATAAAAAAAGGTTGCCACTGTGTTATCGGAGCAGCCACATTAAATGGTGCTAATTAGAGAGTTCCACGTTTTCTCACCAAGGCACAATTGCTAATGAGCAAAATACGTACAGTACAGTATGTGCATACAGCCTTCTGCTGCATAATAATTAACAAGCTCGCTCACTGCGAATAACCTGACGCATTATAAATAGATACTGTATGTTCCTGTGTATCTGTGCGTGTTTTCTATGAAAATCTGCATCACCCTCAAGCATCTTCATTATATTTTAAAGCTACACTCAGTACACGTTTTTCATGTCATCTCTCGACAGAGCAAGGTATATTTGCAATTGTAATACACAAGTTTCATACATGGGTGTCCTTTGTAGGCAACCAAATGTCTACCGCACATCCAGCAGTGCCCTAAAGTCGTTAACGTGCCCTAAGACCGAAACGTTCCCGCTTCGATCCCCCAGATCTCAGGAAAAATCGGAGTGAATGGAAACCACTTCACTTACCCATCCCTCAACACAACTGCAGTGCCAATGGCCAACAGTATAAAGGTCCGTGCAGATGAGCAGCGATTAACGGGCCTAGTAATTCATTTTCAATGAGACCTGCGATTGTTTTCTGTACGAGTGGAGAAGTTGAGGGGCGACAAGGCAAGCGTATTTATTTATGTGAGCACGGTCCCGTGAAATTGTACTGGGAGACTCAAGCATGGCGCTGCTGAAAAGGAGCGCTCATCCAACCTCTCCTGGGCAAATAATGGTTAAAGAAATCCAAGAGGGAATACCTCCCCACGGAGACAGTGTGCTTATGAGCTTCAGGCAGGGCTACTTGTCAACCAGTATGTGTCCTACCCAACAGCATGGTCATGTCTCAATGGAAGACCACCTCCAACCATTGCAGATGTGATAGTTATACTGTTATCTCTGCTAGGCCGAAGGCAGGGCCAGAGATCATGTTTTCACCCCTGGTTTGCCTGGGTGTTTGTGGGATTGCCTCTCTCCAGCTAATCAGATTTAACAGATCAGATATATTGTGCATGAATATTTGCTTTGTTTGTATGTTTGTGTGTATGAGCACGGAATGTGCTCAGCCAATCAGCTGATGTACATGTACAGTGTGATGTACATGTACATGTGATATATGATGATGTATGATGATAAGAGCTCCCCTGAGTCTCTTCACATGAGTGTGATTTTTGAGGGGCCCCAGCCCCTCCTATACACAGGTTTAATGTTTGTCTTTAGTTCAATGTTTGTTTTGTAACCGCCATTGACAATGAAGGGAAAATGTACGTCATAATGTGCCTCATTATGTCATATATTGTCTCTTTATTGTTAATGGTGTTTAATGTTTGTGTTGGCACCGTTTGTTTCACATCACCTAATCAATATGAGTTAGACTTTTATATATTAGCGCCTCTCACTTCACACGGGTGTGATTTTTTTTAAATCAGCCTCATTTCTCTCTAGGTCGTCCTCAGACGAGCCCTCGATCCTGACACAAGATCCAGCTCTCGTCCACTGATGGCCCTCTTCATCATAGTCCAGGACTGTGATGAAGAGGAAGGTGGGACTATAAACGTCCACTTTATATTTTGGCCTATCATTCTTGAACTGTCCATAGGTCATAAACTACATTGTAGTCTACTGTAGTCACTACAGCACAGTATACACTCACCACATGTCAATGGGTGTGGAGTATTCTGTAGAGCCGAGCAGCACATCAGGTGGGCGGTACCACAGAGTCACCACCTCGTTGGAGTAGGTCTTAGTGGGGACTGACTTGGCCCGTGCCAGACCTGGACAACACAAAACATCACTACTGAAATAACATACTCTGATATGCCTCTGTGATGCTTAAAAACTAGCCTTTATAAAAAAATGAATGACCAAATAAAAAAGTCACTAGTATAATTTTCTTCTTTAAAACTTGTGATAAATAGGAACGTAAAGTATACTACATTAGTTTACATTGAACAAGTACTACTGTTGGGACAAATTAATTAATCCACTAATACATTTATATAAAGTAAACTACGGTATATGATATGACCTTATGATATGACCTTAGCAAAATGTAAGCACACATTCCAATGAGGCCAGTCTATTTGACATATATACTCATGTGTATGATGCCAAAACTGTGGGAGGAGTAGTGGCTGCGACCAGCTAATCTCCGGTGTGGTCGATGTGAAACTGTGCACACACACTCCCTGGATGCCAGAGCAGAACCTCTGCCCTTTTGGACACCTGAAAATCAGTCATCATCCGACGTAGGACCCGACTGCCTGTCTGTAGTAGTCTGAAGTAATCTGTTTGGTGGAGAGCTACCCGAATGTATGATGCGAGCATGCACATGTGTGTGCATAGTTCCCTACCAAAGTCGGCCAATTTGAGCTCTCCCTTCTCGTTGATGAGGAGATTTTGTGGCTTGAGGTCTCTGTGCAGAATCTTTCTCTTGTGACAGTAGGACAGACCTCGCAGCAGCTGGAACATAAAGATCTACAGAGAAAAGCAGTGGTGTAAAAGTAACCAAATCAAATCAAATCAAATCAAACTTTATTTCTAGAGCACATTTACAAAGACCAGAAGGTCAACCAAAGTGCTGTACACGATCATGAGGCAAACACAAGTAGCATAGTAAAACAAAATCAAAGCAACACAAATAGTACACAGGTTAATTAGGTCAAACATTGAAAGCCAGGGAGAAGAGATGGGTTTTAAGTAAAGACTTAAAGGCCTCTAGGGAGTGGGCAGACTTGATATGTAGGGGGCAGACAGTTCCAGAGTTTTGGCCGGCCACTGAAAAGACACGGTCACCTCTGGACCTGTAATTGGAATTGGGCACAGTCAGGAGCCGCTGGTCAGCTGACCTCAGGGCCCTGGCTGGGGTGTAAGGGTCCATGAGTACCGATAGATACAGGGGGGCCAAACTGTTTAGGGTTTTAAAAACAAATAATAAAATCTTGAAATCAATTCTAAATTTAACAGGAAGCCAGTGGAGGGAGGCAAGGACGGGAGTGATATGATCACGCCTCCTCGTACCAGTGAGTAGGCGAGCGGGGGCATTTTGAACAAGCTGCAGACGTCTGAGGGTGGACTGGTCCATGCCTACATATAGCGCATTGCAATAATCGAGCCGCGATGAGATAAAGGCGTGGATGACTCTCTGAAGGTCAGGTTGGGAAAGGTTGTTGTCAAGGAATTGTTGGATGCAACAAGGAGGATTTGAACCCCAGTATCCACGCTGATGGGCAGGAATGAACCTTAGCGGACTTCCAACTGCGCTGCTCATTTCATAAATAAAATGTACTGGGTGTTTAAAAAAATGTTATGCTCACCTTGACGTTGTTCATGCTCATGAGATTTCCACAGTTGTCCAAGTACTGTTTGAGGTCACTATCCTAAAGAGACACATATAAATAGTGTAACTGTCAGGTATTCACTACAGCAAATCCACTGAATAACACAATAAACGTATGTTCTACCTGTCAGTGTGTGGACTTACTCACCAGATACTCAAAGACCAGAGTGAGGGAACGCTCTGTGTGAATGATGTCGTGGAGAGTGACAATGTTTGCATGCTTCAGGTTCTTCAGTAGAGACACTACAGACATACAGAGGACACATTGGCAAGGACACAGTGAAGAGGAGACACGGGAGGAAGTCACTGTTGGGACAGGACTCCATCCTAGACCAGCTAAGGGCGTGTATATATAGGTCTTACCTACTCTAACTCAACCTACAGCTCCTTCTCAATGATCAAATGATCTACAACACTTATGGACTACAACCACTGGAGGTCATCACTCTTATACACTCCAGACCGGAGGATAGCGTGTGTGGTTTTGAAAACATGTGTGTACCCTCTCTGATAGCGGTGCAGGGTGCCCCCTCGTCGTGTTCTAGACGAATCTCCTTCAATGCCACCAGGTTCTCCGTCAGTTTGCTCCGCCCTTTGAACACTGTGGCATACGTCCCCTACAAACACACACCAACACACAGACATGCACGTCGCACGAACATATTATGCAATGCGTGCGTAGCGTACACAATACATAATTATGCATGGACATGTACACAAAACCATGCAGGGTCACGTTGACACGTTCTGATAATCTTTGACTGCATGTTGTGAAAGGAGTTGACACGGCTTCTTGTTAAACCATTCTTATGCCAAAAGGCATGTCTGCTTCAATAAATGTATGACATAATAACCAGCAGCACTTTGTCCTCTGGTAGAAACAGGAAATAGTTCCTATTGTCTAATTTATACTCCAACTCCATAGTATAACGGTGCTGCTGTTGCCAATTTTAATCATTTTTCCCCAATAATTAGCTGTGTACTGTTAGGTGTTCATAGCAGGCCTTTTTACAAGCCTGTTTACTTAGGGGCAAAATGAATGCACGTCTTGCTCTCTTTTACCCTAGGAAACCTCAAGAAGTCTCAGGTTATCTGGGACAGTCTACAAACTGTTCCCAGAGTTAAAAATAAACAAGATTTGAGGCTTGCAGCAACTCTGAATACTTTTACATCCAGGCTAAAGACTAGTTTCTCTACTGCCTTTTATTTAACGTGCCTTGCCTTATGAGGTACAGGTGTTAGAAAGGTAACAAGAATTTGAGTTATAAATCAGTACAGTACAGACTCTGAATGACCTTATAACTAGCAGCACATTTCACTGGAATGCTGAAACTAATTTGATTAAATGATATATCTTTTTGCATCTTGCTGTACGTGCCACCAGAATCCAAACACTAAAGAGGCAGATCATTTCATTCACGATCAATATTAATTATTTAACCTACAAGCAGCATCACAATAAGATTCATACATATTTTAACTCATCTTGGGGAGCCGTTTAGAAAATGCAAAAATAGATAAACAAGAACACAGTGTGTCCTACACACTGGTTCCATCTACAATGTGTAATCAGATTAACATTATCTTCTCCCATGTAATGCTTTACTGCGTAACACAGGGAGAAGTAGAGCTTCTAAAACCACAAGCCACAAGCTATGTTGGTAGAATATAAAATTAGCTCATTCATAGTCACCATTCCACCACCATGCCCAATAGCTGATGCTGTGCCTTGTGACTGTGGCCAATGCAGAGAGCGTCTGTTACTAATCGCTAAGACTCTTAAGACATGAAAAACCCCCACTGCATTAATTCTCTCTGGAGAGATCTATGATCATTTAGCTGGCGTCTAGCTGTGTGATGAGATTTGAGAAGACGTCTGCATCCAATCTTCTCACAGCAGCAGGACTGAGCAGAGTTAGAGTACCGCCCAATTAAGGTGGACTGTTTCAACAATCTGTTTCAACAATCTTACCAACCTGTGTGACCAGAACTGATTCAAGGAGAATAACGTCAATACTAAATATACTATATTCTATTGACGTTACTCTCCTTGTATACTCCTTGTTACTCTCCTTGTATACTATATATTCAATATACAGTATGGCCATATAAAACAGAACAGAACAGAGCCTTAAGCCATGATGCTGTCTGCGTTGTTATTTGATCAGGTGTTTAGCATCTCAGACAGGCTAGACTCACACTGCTCCTGCTAAGTCAAAGTTAAATGGACAGACGAGCGTATCAATGGTCAATTCAATCACTACACTGCTCCTTTCTGGCCCCAAGTTACTGCTGGCCTGCTGTTGTGACATGGACACTCATCACTGGATTGTCATTGCTTACAATGGTTAATGCTTACAGTAGATACTGTACAGCACCGTGCTTGGGCCACTTGATGCAATCATTGTACAAAGACCACTCTCAACAGCAAGGACATTTTACAATGTGTAATTCAGTTTCTGTCATTCCAGATGGCTGACAGCCTGGATTTGTGTATTGTATACTCAATGTGAGAGACACGTACCTCACCCAGTTTGCCCAGCTTTACATACGTCTCCAATTTTCCAAAGCCTATGTCAGACTGGGGAGAAAATAAATAGAACAATCAGCTTCCTGCCATATCCAGCCTTATGGTTCTCTTGTCTGTCACAGTCATGCATTCACACAAAATTAAATATGTCTATAGCAATATCAGCATATGTACAATGTAATATTGTTAAACTACAAATGTGTTGTAAATAAAAGGCAGGAAATAGGCTTGTAAAGTTTATATTTGTGAGAAGGTCTCAAGAAAAGTCAAATGCAGGTTAAGAGAACTACATTCAAGATCCATTCATCTTTTTGAGTGGTGCAACCACTCCTACAACCAGCAATGTCTGTGTACCTACCTGTTTGTGTACCTGTATGTCCGTGTACCTGTTTGTCTGTATAAGTGAGCACGAGTATGTGACTTATTTATACCAGTAGGGGGCACCAGAGTGGTACAACCAGCAATGTCCGTGTACCTGTATCCTGTTGTCATGAGCACGAGTGGTGTGCGCATGCGTGAAATTGGAACGATACAGAGAAGAAATTGGAACGATACGGAGAAGAAATTTGAACGATACAGAGAAGAAATTGGAACGATACAGAGAAGAAATTGGAACGATACGGAGAAGAAATTGGAACGATACAGAGAAGAAATTGGAACGATACGGAGAAGAAATTGGAACGATACAGAGAAGAAATTGGAACTATACAGAGAAGAAATTGGAACGATACAAATTGGAACAATACAGAGAACCAATAGACGGGAGTTGCACCACTCGGTTCACACTGGTGTGATTTTTTCATAAAAGGCAGGAAATAGGCTTGTAAAGTTTATATTTGTCCATTCATCTTTTTTCCAAGCCAGTGTTTGTAAATTATATTTCCACATTTATTGTTCCAAAGTTTAAGGGCACCAGTCAGCAACCAACAATTTATATTTAGCCTCTGCTTTGTAACAGTCAAAAAGTGTAGACTACACCTCTGTATGTGGACAATTACGGTACATATATTGACTGTATAATTGCCACTGACCAGTGAGGCACGTCGAGACATGCGGCTGAGAGGTTTGCAGGGGGGAGAGTCCTCACTCTCTAGCTGTAGTTTCTTGAGGAACTCTGGAGGCAGACCAAGAGGCATCTCCAAGCTGGGCATGTGTTTACTGACATCCTACAGTATGTGCAACAAACAAAACAACACAACGTTAGCCAGGTTACAATTAAGCGTGGGCTGCGTGGCCGAGGTATCTTGCTCTGTTCGAGGTATACCTCTTATGGGAGGCCGTGACACCATATGCACTTTATGTTGTGGCATCTGCAGTCTTTTAAAGTACCACATTTTTCCAGAGTGACTAAATAACATTTCCAACAAGATACACTCTACTGTCTGGACTTTGGGCCTTGGGAAGTATGAGAAAGACAGAGAAGTGATTCATGATCTTTCCACAGGGACACTTTTAGAAAAGGCGGAACAGTGAATTAACTCTCGGTGTGTCTGGTACTGTAGGATGGTGATTCATGGCTCCTACAAAGGCCATCCTAGTTAGTTGGGAGGAGGAGGACTTGTTGTTTTAATGCATGTGGATGTGACCTGGCAATGTATTTGCCTTTCTTTGTGTTGGTTTTCAAGATCAAATCTAACTCGCTTCAATATTATTATTTCTTAATTTCCCTTTTGTCTTTTGCAGAGTGTTTTCTTTGCTCATTAACATGTAGATCTTCAATTCACATCAACGTATGCTAAAGATGGAGCATGCACAATACAAGTGAATTTGCGCGCACGCACCCGCACCCGCACCCGCACCCACACACACACACACACACACACACACACACACACACACACACACACACACACACACACACACACACACACAACCCCAAACAACCTGCATGGAGAAGCGCCTATGCTGGGCCTTGCTGCGGAAGTGCAGAGAGGGGGAGTGGGACCCTGGGGCAGCTGGTTCAGGGCTCACTGGACTAGCATCCTGAGACGGAGGGCACAGTGTGTCTGGAGTCAGGCCTGCATGGGGGACACATACAGTACGCAGAGGAACTACAGTTAGAGACAAGTAAAATAAAAAAGAGCTTTAAACAGTAGAATCTGAATCAGTTATATTTGCAATGTCACAGCTTAAAGAAGCTGGGTCGAAATTGTTACATGAGAAGAAAGAGGATAGAGGTACAGTAGAATGAGAGTAGAAGGGAAATAAAAAGTTAATTGAGACAAATAGTACACAGATAATGTGTGCGATAGGAGGTATACTGTACATGACGTTTTTCTTTTTTTTAGAGATGTCGTTGCTGTATAAATTGGCTATGTTTTGATTCCATCCATATCCATGGATGGCATATTTGTCTAGGCTAAAGGTCAATAAAGTTCTTTTAACATTTTGTTGTTGCTAGTTAGTGCTATTTATTGGTGTAAAAATGTGGTAATTGTGTACATGTAGTGAATAGTGGGTATATGATTCATGCGAGTTGATGAGAATAGAGAGTGGTATATATGCAGTAATAACTCATTACTAAATTAGATATAATTTGTTATTAGATCACATGTTATTAGATTAGTAATGTAATGTAATTTGGAAAAATAAATCAAGATTGTATATTATTGTCATGCTGTAGGCCAGGGGTGCCCAAAAGGTCGATTGTGATCAGGTACATTTTTAAACTTTTCAGCAATGGGATAATATTTTGGTGGGTAGATCTTGTTTTGTTGGTCATTTTTAAAGTAGCTCTCAAGTCAGAAAAAGTGTGGGCACCCCTGCTGTAGACTCATAAAAAGGTTCCCTTGGCAGCAATCTGTTGCACGTAGCAGTGGTGGTAAAAAGCATAATGTTAGTGGCAACATTATAATATATGACCAGCTCAGTGGCCTTGTGGTAAAGAGTGTCCACCCTGAGGGTTTGATCCCCGGCCGGGTCATACGACTCTGAAATATGGGACCCAGTGCATCCCTGCTTGTCACTTAGCACCAAAAGTATCACATTAGTGCATTAATGACGATAAAGAACACCCTCGAGTGTAATATTGCAATTATACAACAGTTACCCTTAAAACTAAGATAATCGCAGATTTTTTTTCTTTTTTCAATGGTAGATACGACCACAAATGTCCCAAGAAACTAGCTAGCCTAGCCAACGAGTCTGCTGCTCTCTGAGAGAAAAGCACAGCTGAATTCTTTGTTCTGATTAGCCGTGCCATTATCGTGGTTTAAGCACGGCGCTGTGCCTGTGGGCATTTGAAATGCATTGGCGAGCAGACATCCCACTGTGGGCAGGTTTGGTGAGACACAAATGCTTATGTGGTGGGTTCAATGCGAGACATGCGCGGTAGCACACACACACACACACACACACACACACACACACACACACACACACACACACACACTGTTAGTAATGGCTGGCACAACAGAGACATGGGGGTTGGGGAGGAGCAGTCACTTTGCAAGTCATACACACACACGCTTCTGCTAAAGTAATCAAATAAGCAGCGCAACTTTTTATTAAGTAAACAAAGTAAGGCAAGCAAATTAAATAATTAGCTGTTGCTGCTGCTCAAACCAAGCGTTGATTCTCGTATTTGCGTCAAATTGTGCGTCTGAAAGGACTGTGATGTTTTTGTGCAGCAGACAGTGATGTGTTTATATAACATACAGCCTACAGTGTGTTTGGACAACAGAGCAGGTTAAAAAGGTGAAATTGTGTCCGTGATTGATCTGTTCGTTATTGTTCCTTGAACATAGCGCATAGCCAATTGTCCATGTCCACCATTATTTGTTTTGACAAAGTACCCATTGATTTCAAAGTGATGTCCTGTCCGGCCACGTCGCGTTGTTTTCGTCGTTGGAACAGCGTGACTGTCCGTGTCCACGTATGTGTTATGTAACTGGAAGTGTGACGCATAGCCTATCACATAAGAGCATTCCCGGGGCGCATGGCAAAGGTGTTAAGCAATATTGTATACAAATTATATACAAATACAATACAAAGTACAGAAAATATGATAGTTGCAAGCATGAAATGTTTATTGTATTTCCCATGGCATGCATTATATTTGTGCAAAGTTTGGAGGCAATTCACAACTGGTGTGCCAGTAGGAGACGAACCAAACGGATAAAGGACATACGCCTGGTCTAAGTTAGCCTCTGAACTAGAATGGCTTACAGCAGAAGAATCACCAGTGAAAGTGTCTCTCATCCAACTAGAGTTATTTTCCCCCTCAGACGCCCTATAGTTCTAAAGAACGAATGGTTTACACGGCTAGTGCAAATGCAGAGGACAAATTCTACATTTGTGCAAATAATGCCCCAACAACAAAAAAGAAGAAACCATAGCAAACCCATCTGTAATGACAGCTATCAGGAGCATGGCGTTCAGCTGCTTGGTCTCCTTAGCCTGGCCTCACAAAACTCTGTACATGAGGATTAGTTATGGATGCTGTGATCAATTCATTTACTAACATAACAACATGGAAGTGTTTCAATGTGGGCCAGGGCTTCCCTTTAGGCTGGGAGGCAGCAAGTGGGAGAGCACAGGGAGAGGATAACAGGGATGTCCTTTGTACATGCCTCGTGTAGTGTTCATGTTTGATGTCCTTCTGAGCACTGTTTAGTGTGTGGCTTCAGTTATGGTTTGATCCTCAATAGAGTGCACCATTCTGGTCAGGTATGGTGATTGTGAGTTTGAAGTGTCACGGGTGCTGTCAGCAACGTACCTATCGCAGCATGTACAGCACTTGCATGTGTGTAGTGTGCATGTATGTGCATATATGTGTGTGTGTGTGTGTGTGTGTGTGTGTGTGTGTGTGTGTGTGTGGTCATTCATTCCCCCTGAGGTGTTTGATGTAGAAAGCTAAGAGCTCGTTAATGCCTGGTTTCCATGGTGACTAACCCTCCCCAGTCGGTCCCTATATCTTTACTCTAGAATACCCCCAAACGCACACACGCACGTACATACGCATGCACGCACGCACACACGCACGCTATAAAAATCCACAGGTGTCAGAGACAATAAAGAAATTGCTGGGAGAACACAGGCAGAGGGAGACCGGTGTAGACATCTCCAGTTGTAAACTAGCTGAATGCATTTAGTACAGTAGGTCACTCTCAGAGAGAGAAGCAGAATAAAAGGATTTGTTGGATCATTTGAATATCACAGCCGTCAGCTGTGGCACATTCTTTGATCTCCTGATGGTAATTATGGTGAGAAAGCAGATTTGAGTTGCATGTGCTCACATGCACAGGCACATGACCGTGTGTGTGTGTGTGTGTGTGTGTGTGTGTGTGTGTGTGTGTGTGTGTGTGTGTGTGTGTGTGTGTGTGTGTGCACGTGTGTGTGTTGTGGACAGGACTCTTTAGCCACCTAAGAACCGTTATCGTGTGTATGTCATATTACTATTAGGGTTGTCCCCATCCGATCACGACATCGGGGCCGATCAATCGGGGCCGATCAAGTCATTTACAAATGATTGGAATCGGATCTGGAGAATGTGATTGGAACATAGTATCAATATTATATCCATATCATGATATTAGTCTGGATATTGTCTGTGATTTTGGATATTGTACTATTGTGATATGGCATAAAGTGTTCTATAAAAATATATATCGGGAATAATCGCTATCGGCAGATACTCAAAATCAAATTATCGGAATCGGATCGCGAGCAAAAAAAATGGATCGGGACATCCCTTATTACTATACTTAGTTGATTTCAAATTACCATACTTCATAACACTTAACCTAAACCCATTTGCTAAATTCCTAGCCTACTAACCAGTGCCATGAACCTCACCTAATCCTAAAATATCCCCATTATGTTCTTCACAGAGGCATGCACGTGCACAGAGAGAGAGAGAGAGAGAGAGAGACTCTACTGGCAACGTCTACTGGGTGTGAGATCTATTTCCAGATACCAAGTGATAAGGTCTGCGCTGCTAGTCTTGTCTGTTTTCCATATGTTTCACAGCTAGCTGCCCGCAATTCTCTCCTCCCCACTATCAACATCCATCCATCTTATTCTCAACAAGAGGAGACGATGGATGAATATGAAGCTAATGACAATGAGACTAGATGGAGGATAAGAGGATTACTGCAGGTGTTAGAGACAAGACTTAAAGATACCGAGGGAGGGCAGAATCCATTTCTTCCGGCCTACGTCCCAGCCGGTAAGCACCGTCGGCCGGTCTTTTTATAGGTCGACCGGTCGGTCCGAATGCATTTTTAGCGGCCGACGTGAAATACGTCGGCCGGCCGGTGCGATGGGTCGGCCGGTCCGTAGGTGCGTCGGCCGGTCGTTTGATATATCGGCCGGTCCGTGATTACGTCGGCCGGTCCGTGATTACGTCGGCCGGTCCGTGATTACGTCGGCCGGTCCGTGATTACGTCGGCCGGTCTGTGATTACGTCGGCCGGTCCGTGATTACGTCGGCCGGTCTGTGATTACGTCGGCCGGTCTGTGATTACGTCGGCCGGTCCGTGATTACGTCGGCCGGTCCGTGATTACGTCGGCCGGTCCGTGATTACGTCGGCCGGTCTGTGATTACGTCGGCCGGTCCGTGATTACGTCGGCCGGTCCGTGATTACGTCGGCCGGTCCGTGATTACGTCGGCCGGTCTGTGATTACGTCGGCCGGTCCGTGATTACGTCGGCCGGTCTGTGATTACGTCGGCCGGTCTGTGATTACGTCGGCCGGTCCGTGATTACGTCGGCCGGTCCGTGATTACGTCGGCCGGTCCGTGATTACGTCGGCCGGTCTGTGATTACGTCGGCCGGTCTGTGATTACGTCGGCCGGTCCGTGATTACGTCGGCCAGTCTGTGATTACGTCGGCCGGTCCGTGATTACGTCGGCCAGTCTGTGATTACGTCGGCCGGTCCGTGATTACGTCGGCCGGTCCGCAATTAGGTCGGCCGGTCCGTGATTGGGAGGCTAGACGGGACAATAGTCCGATACGGGAGGGGAGGTGCGTGCGTGCGGGCGTAAATGTGTCAAGTCACGTGACCACTGGCTGTGCTACGAATATTAATTATTATTATTATAGCTAACTTAATAGTTCCTGCTGTAAATCCCGTTTTGATTATTTCCCTAGTGAGAATTAATTTGATGCCTTCCATATACTTTCTGGAAATGCATAATGGGCGCTGATTTACGTCGTTGTCTGTATGCATGCATCTAATATGAATTAATATATTATTGAATATATATAGGCTCTGGGTGGCTGAAATCCCCCCGCAGGTTAAGGTATACCTAATTCGAGATGTTTAATGTGATATCGGTTATCTTTCTTCATATTATTATTTTTTTTCTGTTCGATTGAGCACACATATACAGTACACAGGGAAGACATATTTATAGATATAGAAGATATATTTATAACCACACCTGGGGGTCTATGAGAGTAACGTTAACTCCACAGACGCACACAAAACCGAAAAATCATGGCAGTAGGGGTTCCTGCACAACCTCACCCTCTTGTAAGGTCACTTGTAAAAATGAAGGAAATAAAATCTGTAAAATTTGTTTCAGCCTATGACCTTCTTCATCAATCAACAGTGGTGGTGGGCTCCCAGGACACACACATGTACGGACGCATACACAGATTTGTTATGCTTGGCATTTGTGGGTTATACACTGGAATCCTGAAGCGCGCTATTCCGACGCATTACTAACCTTGTACCTAACCTAATCCTAACGCTAGCCGCAGTGCACACAGAAGCCACATAGTCTAAATGGTGGTGTGTCGGAATGCCACTCTGTTCCCACATTTGTGATACCTTATCTGATTTAAGTTGTTAGTTGATTGATTAATATCCAAGAAGTACAGTAGCTTGTTTATCTGTGTGTGTGTGTGTGTGTGTGTGTGTGTGTGTGTGTGTGTGTGTGTGTGTGTGTATGGTAAATGGTAAATGGTGCATTTATATAGCGCCTTTATCCAAGGCGGTTTACAGAGATTGTGCATTACATTCACCCATACACACACACATTCACACACTGATGCCAGCGGAAATGCCATGCAAGGCACCAACCTGCACATCGGGAGCAATTAGGGGTTCACACTCTTGCGTGCGTGCGTGCGTGCGTGCACACTCTTCTCCTACATGTGCCTACCATGTGTGTGTTTTGTATTGTAAGCCAAGGTATGTGTGCGCAGTCCTGAGGGAACGCTAGTGACTTCATTGTGTTCAGTGAACTGAGGCTGATTGACATTTATTTTCTTTGAGAGTTTGATGCAGCTGCTCACGGACTGAAATAGACACAAAACCACCAGGAGAATCCAGGCTGATACAAAGTCTGCTGTTACAAGGAGCTAATCTCACCTGAGGATCACACAGCGATACCCCTGTCTGTCTCACTCATTTCCTCGCCTTGTTAATGAGCTGCAGAAATGTACCGCCGCTGCTCTGAACCAGTAATAGGAGTGTACTGAGAAATAAAGTGTGTGACTACACATAGTTAGAGATGACATATCTTGACATCAGGCTTAATTATGTAAGTACATGAAGACAACGAGGCTATTCAAATTACACAGTGTGATTTGGACTAAACTTTCTTCATTGCCACTTGGTTGTCATTTTGTGCTGGTGGAGTAATCCCTCAAGCATTGCAATATAATTGGATGCCACTGCCAGTGCCAGGCTGCATTGCTAAAGCTGGGTCCCTGGTTGAAGGCCAGTGGACAGTAATTGCGACCGCACGTCGCAATTACTATTAAAACGTCAATTTCCTGTCAGTCAGTCACTTATTATCCCCATAGATAGGTCTCGTGACATCACGTGACATCATCAGGGATAGAGATCCCTGATGTCATAGTAAATGTGACGTGCTGTCGCAAATAAGACCTCATCAAACACTGAACACTAAAGACATTCTTCTTATATGGCCAGTACAGAATTAATTTCATGTTGATCTGACCACCCATGCCAAAGCGCCAGCACTCGCCCAGCAGTCTGCCGTCAATGAGGTGGATGCGTGCTCAGACACAACTCTTAGTGCATTTGAACGTTTGACAAACCCCGCCCATTGTCATCTGGTGATTTTAGAGCAAGGGGCGACCAAGCTGAGTCAGGGACTGGTTCTTACCTTGAGTATGTCAAATGTTAAACTGGTGTATCTGCTCAGGCTGAGTCAGGGACTGGTTCTTACCTTGAGTATGTCGGATGTTAAAGTGGTTTATCTGACCAGGCTGAGTCAGGGACTGGTTCTTACCTTGAGTATGTCAGATGTTAAAGTGGTTTATCTGACAAGGCTGAGTCAGGGACTGGTTCTTACCTTGAGTATGTCGGATGTTAAGCTGGTTTATCTGCTCTGTGAACTCATTCTCCTCAATAGTTTCAGTACGGGGAACAGATAGAGAGAAACGCCGCTTAAAGTTCTTCATCTTGTTCATTGTGTTGAGAAGCCTGGTGTGAGGGAGGAGAGAGAGAGAGAGAGAGAGACAGAGAGAGAGATAGAGAGAAAGAGAGAGAGAGGATAACATTGTCAGAAATCAATCTACAATTTGTGTAAGGCTAGTAGTCAACGCCATGATCCGCCCACCTATAAACCCACCCGCAAGTCCTACTACAAGTCCTACTACAGTACACCACCATTCTCAAGTCCTACTACAAGTCTTACTACAGTACACCACCATTCTCAAGTCCTACTACAAGTCCTACTACAGTACACCACCATCCTCAAGTCCTACTACAAGTCCTACTACAAGTCCTACTACAGTACACCACCATCCTCAAGTTGTAATGGAAATCTGTTTGGACATAAGCTCAAAAGACAAATCACAATAATGAATAATGAGACAACACAAGAATTCGGAGTTATAGAGTATAAGGATTTACTCGAGTAAGGAGACAAGACTTACACGAACCTGTTTCATGTATTGGAAACCCCAGTCTGGCTCCCAGAATGACAAGACAGGACAGCCTTTATAGCTCTCTCCCACACAGACAACTCCCCAACATATAGCCACAAGGCATTCACCAAATGGGACAGTGACATCATAAAACAAACAGCACTGAAACAGCACCAACCTGTAACTTGGAGTATTATTAACTGTTTATCTCTAAATTTCCACGACATTACCCCACTTTTAAACATTTAAAAACTCATAAACACCATTTATCAGCACATCGCAGATGCAGGCGAAAACCTGGAACACATGTCAGACACACAGGGGAAATTCCTACATGGCCCCCATTTTTCATAGAGCGACCACTTAAAGCCTACGATACACAGTGACACAATGGTTTTATAACAATAAACAAATAAGGCAACGCCAAATTAAACATACAACAACCGTTGCAGACATCGGACCCAAGAAAACATCAATAAGGCAACGCCAAATTAAACATACAACAACCGTCATGTATCCTTACAAATACTATTCAAATTACTTGTTATTAACAAAACTATGCCTCAATATACTGTACTTATATCCTAATTAATTCTCTAACCGATACAATACAATGTAGAGTTTGACTTTTTTTACCATTCGTCAGACCTCATGTCTAACCAACTTGAGTCATTCAACCAACCAAACACTGTTCCTCCATCTCTCATATGCACACATGAAAGGCAAAACTTCACAGTTTCCCTCTTTAAATATAGGCCATCCAAAAAAAATGCCTATTGTGATCACAACCAAATTCATCACTGATACTTTAAAACCCTGAATAAAAGCAATACCTCATTTTCTGAACACCCAAACAGACCCATATACTCACTTGCGCGATGTCGGCCCAGCCGAAAGACAGAACTTTACTCACCAGGCCGAACCGCCAAGCCCATACAGCATATCTCGGTGGGAAACCTCCAAATTGTAATGGAAATCTGTTTGGACATAAGCTCAAAAGACAAATCACAATAATGAATAACACAAGAATTCGGAGTTATAGAGTATAAGGATTTACTCGAGTAAGGAGACAAGACTTACACGAACCTGTTTCATGTATTGGAAACCCCAGTCTGGCTCCCAGAAGGACAAGACAGGACAGCCTTTATAGCTCTCTCCCACACAGACAACCCCCCAACATATAGCCACAAGGCATTCACCAAATGGGACAGTGACGTCATAAAACAAACAGCACTGAAACAGCACCAACCTGTAACTTGGAGTATTATTAACTGTTTATCTCTAAATTTCCACGACAAAGTCCTACTACAGTACACTACCATCCTCAAGTCCTACTAGAAGTCATACTACAAGTCCTACTACAAGTCTTACTACAGTACACTACCATCCTCAAGTCCTACTACAGTACACCACCATCCTCAAGTCCTACTACAAGTCCTACTACAGTACACTACCATCCTCAAGTCCTACTACAAGTCCTACTACAGTACACCACCATCCTCAAGTCCTACTACAAGTCCTACTACAGTACACTACCATCCTCAAGTCCTACTACAAGTCCTACTACAAGTCCTACTACAGTACACTACCATCCTCAAGTCCTACTACAAGTCCTACTACAGTACACTACCATCCTCAAGTCCTACTACAAGTCCTACTACAAGTCTTACTACAAGTCTTACTACAGTACACTACCATCCTCAAGTCCTACTACAAGTCCTACTACAGTACACTACCATCCTCAAGTCCTACTACAAGTCCTACTACAGTACACTACCATCCTCAAGTCCTACTACAAGTCTTACTACAGTACACCACCATCCTCAAGTCCTACTACAAGTCCTACTACAAGTCCTACTACAGTACACCACCATCCTCAAGTCCTACTACAAGTCTTACTACAGTACACTACCATCCTCAAGTCCTACTACAAGTCCTACTACAAGTCCTACTACAGTACACTACCATCCTCAAGTCCTACTACAAGTCCTACTACAAGTCTTACTACAGTACACTACCATCCTCAAGTCCTACTACAAGTCCTACTACAAGTCCTACTACAGTACACTACCATCCTCAAGTCCTACTACAAGTCCTACTACAGTACACCACCATTCTCAGGCAATTAACTTTTACTGTAGAACATGATAAAAAAGAGGCATTTAATAAGGAGTCATAAGGCTGAGCATGCTACATCCCCAGGGACACAGCAGCAGCCTCATCACGTAGCCGAGCGCATGCCTTCAGTGGAACAACAAACAGCGTGCATGGTGGGTGTGCTGGTGCTGCTCTGCTCTGCATGGCCATCCCTGCCATCTGATAATGAGGCAGAGAACAGCGGGGCATCACCTGATGAAAGAGTTCAACTGCATGCTCAAATACATGACATAAACATCACTGATACTGCTGTTTATTACTTCTATCACTCTCCTGCACTGTCTGTGCCAATTGCTATTGGTGTGTGTATGCGTGGGTCTGTGCGTGGGTGCATGTGTGCGCGTGTGTGGGGTACCTCTCTCTCTCTCTCTCTCTCTCTCTCTCTCTCCTCAATGCCGTTACTGCTATTACGGAAGCAAACAGTGGCTTTCTTAATCGCAAATGAAACCTTAATCTCCATTTAATTTCAAACCTCCTAAACTTGCTGCATCTGTTTCTAAGTTCTTGATCTCTCTCTTAGAACAGACAGCTGAATAATAAACAGTTTGTCTTCAAGGAAGAACACGCTGTTCTGTGCCTGTTCTTTAATGTCACCGAAACTCGTTCTGTGCTGTCAGAAAATATTTTCTCTTTTCAGCCCACATCCTCCTACTGCATATAATACTTGTGAAATGCTGTGGATAAGTGCTTCAATCCTAAAATGTAAACGAAAGATGATGATGATGATGATGCTCGTCTACTAAACCCTATATACAGAATCCTATTGAAATGTACTTATTTTCAGGCAATCCTGAAATCAGGTTTTTTTTTGTATGCTTCTCTGTACACCGTAAAGTACAGCGGTGGTTCAACATAAAACAGACATAATTGAGAGTTGAACGTGTTCATCACATGCACCGGTCGATTTCCATTGGTAGTTAGCAATCATTTTGCACTCACCACTCCATCTCCCCTCCAACCCTCCTGTCCTTCGCTCTAGAGTCTAGGACATTGTTGGGCATTCAATTGAACAATCCTCCGTTTACTGTAAATAGGACAGGGACTAATGAGATAGCTCCACCTGGCCTTTGATTGGACCCTCTCGCTATTCACCCTGGCCCCTCAGCTGCCCTCTATTACGACTTAATTGCACGTGTCGCCAGGGAGATCTAGTCCCTGCCTGGGACTGCATGTGTGCCCTTGTGTGTTGTGTGTCGTGTTTGTGTGTGTGTGTGTGTGTGTGTGTGTGTGTGTGTGTGTGTGTGTGTGTGTGTGTGTGTGTGTGTGTGTGTGTGTGTGTGTGTGTGTGTAACGGCGGGCACCTCATTCATCTTGTGTACAGAAAACAGACTTCTCTCTGTGGATTAGGCTGCCGTCCTGCTGCCTTGATGCTCCCAGACAATTAGAAGCCCTTGGTTGGCCTCAAAGTGTGAGACTATTGACTGGCACACACACACACACACCCACCCACACACACACACACACACACACACACACACACACACACATACACACACACACACACACACACACACACACACACACACACACACACAATGCCTTTGCTCTGGATGTTTCAGTGGATCTCGAAGGGTCTGTCACTTATCTCTTTACACAAATATACTTTGTCGCTGTAGTGTTCATGTTCTCTTTTCTCTCTCCCTTTCTTCACTGCACTCCTCTCACCCATTCACCTCTAGCAGGGAGGGATGGTACAGTAACAGTTAGCATTCCTCTATCTATCCCGCCATCAACTTTTGCATGTGTAATTACATAAGCCCTATTGTACTGTATACTTTGGCTATTTCTTTAGCCAGTCTACAAGCATGTGAGCTCAGTGTTATTATTTTTTTAAGATATTTTTTTGCGGCTTACGCCTTTTATTGGTTTTTGAAGGGACAGGAAACGGGAGAGAGATGGGGGGATGACATGCAGTAAAGGCTGTGTCTCGGGAGTCGAACACGCGGCACACTGCGACTGGATTACCAGTCGGGTGCCCAGACGGTTACGCCACCGCCTGGGCAGCTCAGTGTTATATTAACATAATATTTGATTTGATTTGAAGTCCATCATAATGACAAAAATAGCCACTATACGATCTTGTATATTATAAACTTGTGAGCCCATGGATGAAGGTTACATGCAGTTGTGGGAGAGTATGCTGTGTTGTTTTGACTGACCAAATTAATCAAGTGGAAAACTGTATTTTTATTATGGCCAGTCATCCAGAGATTACATGAATAAGCCAGTGCGTACTCATTCAGAATGGGGCCAGCTGATGGGAAAAGATGCAACGCCTTTTTAAATGGGTTTCATGGCTTTTTACAGGTCAGTGGGCGATGGCATCACAAATATGACATGCATATTCAACCACACTTCCTATGGCTAAGGATCTACAGATGACAATTAATTAGCCTATGGCTAACTCGGCATCTTTAATATTAAAGTGCGTGCGTGCGTGCAACACACACTGGATACAGATCACAGGGGAACATATTTTGTCTCCCCCTTTCTTTCTCTCCTTTCATACTGCATTGTCCATTGAAATTAAACGTATGAATGCCACTGAGAGGACATCAAGTGCCTTTAGGGAAGGGCAACAACACACAGTAAAATCATCGGTGTTCATTTAAACCCTTTGAGCAAGGGTGGGCAACTGGTGGCCCGGGGGTCAAATGCGGCCCCCACCTTCACTTAACAGTTTCCGTGCTTTGAATGGATTACTCCAGGTTAATGTCGCTGCCATATCGGACATACGCGAGTTTTGTTTTATGTGTTTAATCCGCCGTAATGTAAACAAAAAAAAGAAAATTCTTCTTCGCCGCGGAGAAAGAGAGTAGGTGCATCTGTTGTGAATCGGAAACCGGAAATCGTCACATGCTGTGGGCTGCTAGGGCTTCTGGGAAATTGAGGCCAATGTAAACGAATGGGGTGCAACGCCTCATTGAGACCAGTCTTGTGTGCGTCTTCCGGGTGCACCAAGATGGTGGATGCTACACTCGGATCATAACAAACCAGGGGAGCTTTTTTTGCTGGATTTTCGCGGATTAAAAGCCCAAATAATTCAGCGTATGCTCTAAAGGTAATACAACAATCTCGGCAGTGAAGGGGGGTTGATTAAAAGTCCGGTAAATCGTTTTCCGCAGTCAAACTGTTAATGAGGCCAGCATGTTAATAATAATCAGAATACTGATATAGTATTGATTTCAGCTGTTGCAATTCCAAACCCGCTTTAATTACTTCATGACTAGTATTAAATGACTAGTACTTAATGACTAGTATTAAAATGTTATTGTCGTTTTGTGTCCAATGTAGTTATGTTAACAGTTCATAAAGTTAACATAACTATAACAAAATGCATTTGAAAATTTCAGATTTCCAATTAAAAAATAGCAAAAAATGATTCAGGTTTTCAATTAAAAAAAAGCAAAAATCCAAGATCTACAATCTCAAAACGTGTCGCATTGAGATGCGTTTTGAGCTTGTAGACCGGCTATTTTTGCTACGACAGTAATATGCGCTGTGGACCTCTGGAGTTAGCCTGGCTAATAATCCACACTCAAATCACACACTGTCGCGCCGGCAGGCAATTTCTTTGCCAACGGCTGATTCGGTCTGGCTTATTAGCCAGGCTACTCTGGAGTGAGTGTGGAAATATATTGGCCCTCGCCATCGTCAAAGTTGCTTGATGGGGAATTGAGTGACGTCTTTGAGTGACGTGACATCCCCGTCTGTGACTGAGAGACAGACCAGGCTACATGCTGTGATCTCCAGCAAGGTCACCAACACATTATCTGTTGCACAGCACTTTATATGCTCTGCTGCACCCGTCTGATGATCAGTGATCAGAGTACTGGGATTCAGTTTGATGGGACAATAAAAATGGCAGGGCATAGTAGTGCCATGTATGGTGTGCGAACCCATTCTGACCTGAGATCAGATTCTAAAAATGTCTTCTATACATCCTGACAGTGTTCAGAAAAAGCTATGTTTCTATGTCAATGGTTCTTCAATTTTTCAAAAATAGCAGACCTACAAGCTCGTAGCGCGCCACTCGGTGGCGCGCTATGAGCTTGTAGATCAGTTGCTTCTGATATACTACGCACTCGAAACATCACGTGTCTCAGCGCTTGAGTCCAAACAAGCCCTAAATGTACATAATATAGGCAACACATGAACTTATTCACAGCCAACATTGGTCACTTCAGTCTGTCATATTACCAACACCAAAAGTAAATCATGGGTACAAAAAGCACCTTCTCCTCCAAATAGACCGACTGCCTATAATGGAGGAGATTGAACAGTATGTTGCAAGCTGCTTTGCCTTACACTTGGACAACCCTATAATCCTCAAGCCTCTGACCACTAGCCTGTGGACATGGCAGAGGCTGCCAAATATAAAAACAATGAGCTGACACGTATAGCCCAGTTGTATAATGGTCTGTACTAATGGTTGATTGACACACACACACACACACACACACACACACACACACACACACACACACACACACACGCACGCACGCACGCACAGTGATAGGATGAAAAACGGATGTGTTTGCCAATAGGCCGTTAATCCTGATGTAGTAGTTGCCAAGATTGAAATTGTCGAACAGAGGTTGTAGTCTCTTAATTAATCGTGGTTTAAGAACCAGATTAAGATTAGGAGCCATCCGGAGTTTGGTTATTCCAACCAATCCGTCCTTGGTGGTAAAGCTCATTGAGAGCTTGTAGATCCTCCTTGGTAGGGAGAGAGTCAAATCAGCAACAAGTAGAAAAAGTGCTCCTCAGAGCAGGAAACCACAACCACAACCACCATCCGCTCCAGACCGGTTCACACAGCGATTTTGGAACACAGACCAGGCTTTCCTCCTACTGTAGGTGGAAAGCCTGGTGACGCGAGGTTACTGTGCACACAGTTTCGCTGCAATCTAGCCAATGGTGCTGCCGATTAGCTGATCACAGACTCAAAAACAGTCTCTCCCCATGGCTTTGGCGTTCTGCCTGGTGAAGACAATAATTCCAGCTCCAAAAAAGCAAGTTAAATGGTCTAAACTACTGGTGTGGTGAGTCTCCCCCATATGAACATAATGATTCAAGACAAAGATCTGATGAATAGCAGGTTGCCCACCAATTCACCTGTCAGTAAAACAGATCCACAGACGAAACCATAACACATAACACATAACCACAACACGACTACACACTGCCCTCTTCCACCTAGGGACGAGGAACTCCAATGGAAGAATTTAGAAATTACAGCTCATACATTTACACCATAGTCCAGTCCAGACTGGACACACAGGACTCAACCCCAGCCTGTGCAGATGTATCCAGTATTATCTCCTCCTCTACTCCATGTACCAAAACTACAAATACTGCAATTTGCCATGCACAGGTCAAGTCCGCTGATGACGACCTCATCAATGATAACGATAGGACAGCCACAACAATTCAAATAAGGGACACATTATGGAACCAAATGGACACTTACGGGTCCATTTCGTTCCATTTCTATACTCCCAGAGTTAAGGGGGCTATAGCGCCCCTCAAATTCAAACATGAAAGTCTATACAAACGAGCTGGCGAGATTTTCATGCTCTAAAAAAACATAAACATATCTCATAGACATGAGCATCGCGCCTGTCACAGACATGCCCTGAGCAAGTTCAGCCAGGAAACCTCAGTGCAGTCGTGCCGGCCGTTAATTGGGCCGCCTCAGCAACAGCTCTCATTCACATGATTCACTCAGCCAATCACACACTCACTCCATCTTCATACCGGCTAGTTAATCTGGAAGGGTTTGCACTCCTCCTCCCGCTTGCTTGCTGCTGCTGATTCTGCTGCGCTGCTGTATGCTGCTCATCCTCCTCCACCCCAGCTACCACGTGTCGTTTTGGATCTACTGTTTAGGTACGGGGGATTCGGAGTCCCTATGGTCGGGACTGATGCGCTTGATCTGAGTACCTAAAAAGCAGATTGAATACATCGCCAAACCATAATACATATATTGCTAATTTTATATTCAATAAATAACTGGGAACTGGGATGCATACGGGCTGGCTCAGAGTTACCCAAATCCCTAGCCTCAGAATACCATCTGGAGCTCCTACGAGTAGGAGGCAGGCTCCGCAGATGCCGTGATTTGGACTATCAGGTGATCCACCCAATCTTGTTACCACCGTCCCATCCCTATACGAAACTGCTCATTCAACAGTATGACGAAGATCTAGGACACCAGGGAACAGAACGAGTGTAACTCACTGAAATACAAAGGAAGTATTGGATACCGAGAGGCAGAGAGGCAGAGAAAAGGCACCAAGTCAACTGCTTCCGGTGCCAAATGTGGAGGGGCAAGACCTCCCTGAATCCAACCTAAGATTGGTGGACCCGCCCTTCTACTCGGCTGGCATGGATTGCTTCGGACCGCTTACCGTGAAGAGTGGCAGGAGGATTGAAAAGCGGTGGGGCATCATATTCAAGTGCCTCACGACTCGAGCTATCCACATAGAGCTCCTGACCAATATGCGGACTCATTCCTGATGTCACTCCGTCGTTTCATGGCACGCAGAGGCAAGCCTTTCGAATCCGGTGTGAACGAGGCACGAACTTCGTCGGAGGAAGTAGAGAGCTGAAATAAGCCTTTGAACATCTGAGGCCTGAACTCAGGACAAAGATGCCCCCCCCTGCAAATCGATTTCGATTTAACCCGCCAGTCTCTCCACATTTCGGTGGGGCCTGGGAAAGAAAGATGAGAACTGTTAAAACGATTCTTCGGGTGATAGGGACACAAACCGTCCCTGAAGAAATACTAGTGACAATGCTGATCGAGATGGAAGCTATCTTGAATTCCAGGCCTCTGGGCTACGTCTCTTCAGACGCGGCAGACCCGACCCAGTGACGCCAAATCACCTTCTCATGGGCCGGCCCGATGCCTCGATGCCACAAGTCATCTACCCTGAAGTCGAACTGCTCAGCCACAGAAGATGGCGACATTCTCAGGTCCTAGCCGACCAATTCTGGAAACACTACGTGCGTTACTTCCTGTCGTCCCTACAAACACGCAGGTGGATCGCAGAACGAGAGAATATCGCCATCGGAACCTATGTCCTGGTCATGGATCCCCAGCTCCCCAGAGAATTCTGGCAAATAGGCAAAAGGAGGTTCTGTCAGCCCAGGGAAAGACAGCCGCGTGAGAACAGACATGGTGCAAATAGACAATCGCACCTACACACGATCCGTAGCGTTGCCTGCCGAAGCCACCGTCATGAGAGAGGAAACCAAGAAGCCCGTAGAGGACACACCGCATAACTCGTTGCCGTGAGTAGCATAGTTGGGGAACCCACTGCGTTCACTGGGGGGAATACGTTCACACGACAACGGGTAACAACATGATGTCATGGCAGTGACATTGTTTGTTTATGACTATAAATATGTGGTGAGAGGCACATGATTCACCCTGTTCACCTCCTCTGTTCACTGAGGTCTTAATAGAAATGACCTTTTGTTCCTCTCTGACTCCCTCTCTTCTCACCAGCGGTGGAGATGCATCGCGACTCTTCGCGAGACAACAGACACTGCTTTCTCTGCACTGACCTATAACTTATACATTAACTTCCCTCTCTCTCTCTCTCTTTTTACACCTCCAATGGTGATAGCCATGGTGTTGTTTTATGTCCATCCATCCGTTTAGCTGTTATTTTCATATTTCCAGACTGAAATTGCAAAAGAAAAATAATGTATCAAAAACTTCCTTTCCCTCCATCTCTTTATCTCTCATTCTACCCCTATGCGTGTGAACAGTAGGGCTACTGTACAGCATGGGCCACCCCGCACAGTGGGGTCAACAGTAGACTGGCCAATTGTATCCCAGGCCATGCTGGATTATGTAATGGGGAAGGGAATGTCATGGTTGTTTTGTTAGGAGATGATTTTTTTTCGAAAGTATTTCTTTCATCAGATGCATTTGTGTGACCTTTGATTTCATGTTCATGCAACCCAAATCCAAGCGTATTAAGGTGTTTGCACACCGGTGCGTTTTTTCCCTGCTCTTTGCGGATTCGAAGGTAGTAGGCTATCAGTAGCTGACAGCCTGTCACAACACCCCACTAGACCCCACTATAGACAGCTGCGGTAAACGCATAAAATCGACCACGGTCTGAAAGATCTTTACAGGCGAAGCATTCTGTGGCACTGTGCAAGCGTGATTGACATAAAGTGGGGCTGATAAAATTGTTGTTCCACGTTAAATAAACATATGTAAGTCTGACTTACAGTGTGTGTGTGTGTGTGTGTGTGTGTGTGTGTGTGTGTGTGTGTGTGTGCACGCGTGCGTGCGTGCGTGTGCGTGCATGCGTGCGTGTGTGTGTCTTTCTCTTTCCTAGTTTCCAAGTGTATTTGATACAGTAAATGTCTATCATTATTTACAGTCCAGAGCAGCAGACTGGAAGCCTAGCAATGTTTGTATTTTCAACCTGCCCACAGCAATATGAGGCAAAGTGCTGCAATCACTCACTGTCTGTGTATTGAGGAACAAAATAACTCCACAAATTACATCTCATGAAGCCTATTAGGAAGGATCAAGCTGTCCTGAAGAGAGTATTAGTTTTTGGGCCGACGCGGTCAAACGTCAAAGACACCAACACAACCACGGTCAAGGTCAGAACAAGATCCTTTCCATGTGACCCGTTACATCAGAAATGTACCGTCGGTATGCTTCCATTATCCGTTCCACTGAAAGGCAACAGTGTGACGTCTGTGGTCAGTCCACAAGACTCATCCATCCAGGCACATAAGAAAGGTTTGGTTGATGTCCGGCGATGAGCCAAATATAACCTGGCAGTATATATGTAATTATAGTTGTCCAAATAGTAATCCTTATATTGTAATTATTATTAGTATTCTCCATTCTTTGGAATTTCTGTCCAGCTTGACAGATTCATACCAAAGTTTTTGTGATTTTTGAAACATGTACTGTATATATCTTGGTCCACCTCTTGCGAATTAAATGGACTAAAATGGCAATGGATGAGGGTGCCTTGCTATAAGCCTGTTGTTGATCTGGTCGAAGCAGGTGGGTGGTGGGTGGCACGAATCGTGGTTCTTGTAGACACCCAAATTGCAGTGCACTGCCGATTTGAAATGAACCTCTACCTTCTGCTTGTAGGTTTCTGTCCTAGCAATGTGCACAGCCCAATTCCTTGAGCTGATGCCTAGACATGCATTTTATAATTGTATTTGCACACACTTTGACTTAATCACCCAGCCCAGCAACAGTGTTAGACTAGGGTCTTGGGAGAATCAGTCTGTAACCATTTTTGTATAATCTTGTTTTTCCACCCTTTTCTTAACGTTTTTTTGGGGGGGCTTTTCTGCCTTTTATTGATAGGACATAGTGGAGAATGAGATAAACAGAAAACAAGGAGAGAGAGACTGGGAGAGACACGCAGCAAAGGTTGAGGGGGGGTCGTATGAGAAATACAGAAAAATGTGTGTGTGTGTGTGTGTGTGTGTGTGTGTGTGTGTGTGTGTGCGTGCGTGTGTGTGTACGTGTGTGTGTGTGTGTGTGTGTGTGTGTGTGTGTGTGTGTGTGTGTTGCTGCCAAAGTCAACACTTCATCTGTGAAGTTGTATGCCAGCTTGGCCAATGACCGTCGGTCCACCTGTTGGTCATCAGAAGAAGAAGTATAGTCGGGAGTGGCTTATTGTCTGCATCAGCTTGTAACATGCGGGAGTCTGTCCCCGTTACAATGCGCTAGACCCCTGGGAGATGGATTGCTGAGGTGGAGCGCCACACCTACCATCAGCTCCCAGTACTTCCCGCACGACTTGCCACACCCAAGCCGTGCTACTCATACGCTGAGGATCGAACCCATGAAGTTGTGGTCTTCTAAAGGCGAGAGCTCTACCGATTGAGCTACAGGGACACAATTCACCCTTTGTCAAGTGGTTCTGCCCCTCTTCGCACCCTTTGGTTGCTGTTTCGTGGTTGGACAAAAATCCTCTCTCTCCAGTCTCCATCCACTACCATTGAAATAACAGGTTTTTCAGTTACTTCGTATTGATATTCTGTGCATTCAATTCTTATTTTAAACTTGGTGTTAGTAAAAAGGAACAACACAGGTGCAGCATGGTGACTGGGCGTTTGTTTTTAGTTTTTTCCAAAAATGATGTTTTAGCAAATTCAACATAAACTAGGCGGAACCAGGGTGGAACAAGGCAGAAGAGCCTGCTGGTTAGTCAGTCAGGGACCAATCAGAAGGCTGACAAAGGGTGAATTGCATAGTCGCAGTGCGTTCTCAGCTGGCTGTCCAGACACAGCGGGCACGTTTGATGGGAAAAACTCTGCAGACGCCATTATTGCTCCAAAGCAATAGGTCAAGCGAATTGAAAAGATTTGTTTACAAAGAAGAACCAGCATGTGTTTGTCTTGTGCATGTAAGAAGGGGGGGCTCAGAGGACAAAAGGTTGTGAACCACTGCTCCTATAACAACCTAAAAAATATCACACCCGTGTGAACTGAGCGGTGCAACTACTGTATACGTACTGTACTGTATTACCCGTACTACTTGTACTGTACTAGTCATACTGTACTGTACTGCTCATACTGTACTACTGCTGCTGCACACCTCATGCCAATGCACCTACTGTACCCCAAATTATGTTAGATTAGTTCACTGAGCTAATCCTGCTTTGGTTTCAGAGGAATCGACAGTGCAGGAGTGCTGTGTGTTTTCTCTGTGGACAGAGAGGAGACCTGAGTTCCTCCTGCTGCTGGGCTGATGGCTGCACAACATACTAACACATTAACATACTAACACATTAACAGGACAATCATGTGTCTACTGTCTAATCCACTTACTGAGACCGTTCACCTCATCTGTTTGTCTATCCATACTTAACACTGTATCTCTTCGCGCGCACATGCACTCACACACACAGGTCACACACACACACACACACACACACACACACACACACACACACACACACACACACACACACACACACACACACACACACACACACACACACACACACACACACACACACACTCTCTCTCTCTCTCTCTCTCTCTGTACCCGGCTAGTTTTGTGAGTTGAGCTTGCCAAACCTTAGACTACTTTCTGTGAGCAACTGAATCTGTGATTCAGATTCAGTCTGTATGTTCTGGAAGAAGCCGCTTGAACACAAAGTGGTAGATGTCTTGCCGGATGGAACTCAATTAATTTCAAACATGTTATTGACTTAATTGTAATGGTTGGTCCGATGCCCTTCAATCACTGACTATTGGTTGTAGTTAAGTCTGATGTGACGATGTGATGCTGGGAATAGATTGCCAACATTCAAATCTTGTGTGTGTGTGTGTGTGTGTGTGTGTGTGTGTGTGACTGTGTGTGTGTGTGTGTGTGTGTGTGTGTGTACTCATACACAAACGACATAGACAAATACCTGCATGCAAAGACACACAAACCCACATGCATAAACCTACAGCACGCAGTCGCGTGCACACACATGAACACACTCTAATAACCCAGCCCAGCAACAGTGTTAGACTAACTAGGGTCTTGGGAGAATCAGCCTGCAATATCACAGCGGCCTCTACGAACGAACCACAAATACACCAATATACTCTTCCTCTTCAACCCAAAGCAGCTGACCCCAGCAGACCTGCCAGAGTGTTGACGCAGACTCCGAGCTCTGTGAAATAAATACACACTCTTATAACAGAAAAGCAATTAGCTGCGTTTGACACGCCGCTTTGTTCAGATTAGCTGGAAAGATTAGCCCTGATTGCCCAGTTGAGGGGGTTAAAAGGACACAGGTGGTGGAAATCCTTCCATAATAAATAATGCACTTAAAAGTAATACCTGACATAACACAGTATGTCAAGTAGTAAAAAATGATAAAGAACTATCATATAATGCATACAATCTAATGCCAGAATATGATAAGACCCACTTTAGTGCTCAACGATACATAACTTGAAGTCTCACAAATCAAGATGCATAAGAGTGTTGCCAAATCAACCCAGGTTGCTAGGAATTATAGCCTCAGTGTGCTCAGGAACAAACAAAGGACAGAACATTGGGTACACACACTAGCTACTGTAAGCCTTGCACAAAACTCATTATTATGTTGGCTAAAATAAACAAATCAGTCAGACAAAGGCTTCCCTCTCTGTGCTGAGCATTACAGAAGGGCATAAAAGTGACAAGTGCCCAGAATTATATGGGCCCACAGTAGCTAAACACATAGTGAATAGAGTAATGGCTGGAGCATATAAGCAACACCGTATGCTGGTACATACTGTAACATTTACCATTACTTAACATGCTGTTACAGTACGTCATTGTTGTAAACACATTCTAATCTTTGTGTACTTCTTCTCATTGATTGGAACACATGTAGGTAAATGCACAGGATCAGCCATTGTGAAGAAAAGTGGCACCATAGGGTAGATGCCCTTTATTAGACAAACGAAGAAAGGAATTATTGAGAGGTAGGGGAGGTGGCATACCACATACAGGAAATTGTAATGTCACTGGTTCGATACAGGATGGAAACCTGTGGTGTATGTCTTCGCTCAAAAAAAACATAACACACCAGTAAGTAACAGGACAGATAGAGGTCAAAGTAGATACATCTAATCCTCAACTTTTATAACTCTTGCTGATCTAGAAAAAGTAATCCACTGATTAATCTCCTCTCATACTCCATATAGAGCGCCGAAGTCCTGACGTCACTCTCTCATCCCCTCGATTCCCTTGGTTCACGGAAGTCATTTCTCTATGGAGAATAACATGGGGTCATCTTAATATCGTCTATTATAAGCATTGTGGTCCGAAAATAAACAAGCTGTCTCTGCGTTATTGTCAGGGAGGTGTCTCTGTATCGTTTATGACAGTCAGTCACTCATATATACAGTCTGTTTCTAGCGAAAATGTAACTAATTCAGTAGCAGTAACAATAGCGTTTTCTCACAGTCAGTTGATTGAAGTGACTGAGTGAAGCGGCCTGGATGATTTGTTTATTTTTCAAACACAGTTCTTATATGAGGCAATCTAAAATCCCCCTATGGGGATTACAATGCAAATAAAAAGTACATGAACCTGTGGATTTGCGCCCTCTGATATTGACGTCAGACTTCGGTGCTCTATACTCAGCCCGACCAAAAAATCAGCTAGCACAATTGCAACAATTTGAGGTTCCCTTCATTGGTTACCCGTTCAATCGTTCATTTTAGAATTTTTCAGGATTGTATTGATTACTTTTAGGGCATGCGCCGCATGACTCAGTCTAGCCTCGTCCTACATCACAGACATTTTAACCCAAATATGAGCAGGATGTGTACAGTAGCCTGAGATCCTCAGTAATAGAGCCCCTTTGTATTGTATTGTCTTTGTATTGAGTTTGTGCTTGAAATGTACTGTAATTCTGCAAACTGTTAATAAATATTTAAATCAATCAATTTGCTCATTCCATCTAAAACTCTGACTGAAGTCAAAAGGCTTGGCCCACAGGGTCCCTTTGGTAGGGTCCCTTTGGCCCACAGGGTCCCTTTGGTGTGACCAAACTGAGGAGATCAGGCTAGCAAGATCTGTGCTCTTTTAAATCACTTCTCAAAATACACTTTTAACTTTTTCTACCCGATTAGTCTGTTTTGAGTTATTTTCTTTTTATTTATTTTGGTTCACAATTTTTATGTTGTTTTAATATTGTTTAATAATGTAACTACTTTTAAAAAGTGGTATACACATAACAGCAATAACGATAGGATTAAACCAAAGTTCTTCATTATCCAAGTCCATGAAGAGGGACACCAACTATGTCACCGTGACCAACTACTGGCACGATTACTCATTTAAGTTGACGATTAAATTGTGTTTTTTGCATTGAACATTGAATGTACAATTAGAATTTCTCTATTTAAGGCTTCATAATCACAAATTGCACAGGGCAGATATGACAAATAACTTAGAAATGTAATCATTTGTAATAATGTTCCCTTTCCAAAGAATTTACAAAAAAGTGGAAATAGTTGATCTGCAAGCTTAAACACGTCACAAAGTTATATGTTAGGTTTGTAGATCTGCTATTTTTGAAAAATGTATGGACATTTTTCAACATGGAAATGATTGATGCTTATGCAAAAATAATTATCTCCAATAATTGCGACTAGGCGATGATGTAATAATCGTGACAGGGCTAACACCAACATGCCCGGTGGAGATGGCTACAAAGTCACATTTGACGTGTCGCTGTGCGGAATCTAGTATGACTGTTTCTTCAAACACTTATGTAATATGAAATCCTTATGGTGTGTGCACTGCACAGCATATTGTATGGCTTCAGGGTAGATATGTGACTTGAGTAATGTAACGGGGCAGATGCAAAGACTCACCCCGCATATTTGTCACTTTGTACTGTATCTGAAATTGAAGCCAGTTACAAACGTTGGATTTCACAGCTTCACATATTAAAGTATCTTTGACTGTATCTTTGCCTGTGTGAACGCAGCATAAATCCATTCAAATTTACATCCGCTAGATTAGTAAAGATTATATCAGTCAGGCAGGCACACACACACACACACACACACACACACACACACACACACACACACACACACACACACACACACACACACACACACACACACACACACACACACACACACACACACACACACACACACACACACACACACACACACACACACACACGGCTCAATGCAGTGTGTGAATTTGAAATAATGGTCCATTACATCCAATTCGGAGTCCGTGACCAAATATTGCTGTGCATAATTATGTGTCTGTGTGTTTGATGCTGTTGCCAAGGGTATTGTTGTTGAATATGGCAGCTATCTTCACATTGCCATGGCTGAGTGGGTGTGGGCCCCCTTTGATGAATCCAGGACCCAATAATAAAGCTGCTCATATAAACAGTGGTTTGGTGCCAGGTAGGGGGATGGTTGTGCCTGGGCTTTGCCCGGCTCCCTCTACATGTAGCCGGACCAAAGATTAAGAACCACTGCACAGTGTTAGCTTCAGTACACAATGGCTTACTGTAATTACCAGCATCAGTGCCATTCAGAAATCTCTATGGTGAGAGCTATGAACGTGCAATAATGTTCATAGCATTTCCTTTCCATGCCGTGTTGTTTTTAATCGGTGAGATTGGTCATCATCATTGAAGTGAGTGAGACTTCACCAGCCGGCTGCTGTCGAAAATACTTAATGTGTTGAAAACGTGAAATGATAAGCTGAATTCAGAATAACACACACACACACACACACACACACACACACACACACACACACACACACACACACACACACACACACACACACACACACACACACACACACACACACACACACACACACACACACACACACACTCACTATGGAGAAGTGTACTGTATGATGGTGAGTGAGTGCTATACAGAACACACAAGCATGGTCAGCAGTCAGCAGCACATACAGTACACAGACATACACTCTCACGCACGCACGCACGCACGCACTCGTGCCCGATCGACGCATGCACCGATTGCAGGTGCACGCACGCACACATACACTTCATTACACACAGTTCCACAATGTAAACAATGCTGTGGCCAGTTGAGTGGGTTGAGTGGTAGTGGACAGCCCAGTGTGTATAATATGAGAGCCCTTACTACCCTTCTGCTCTGCCAGGGTCAGCTTACACCACCTGAGCACTGATGCATTACACTGATCAGAGAGAGAGAGAGAGAGAGAGAGAGAGAGAGAGAGAGAGGAAAGCAGGGGTTCATCCATGGATGTAAAACACAACAGACACGTTGTTTTTGAATAAAACACTTGGCATGGTTCAACTTGCTCATCATCGGCCTAGGCCGGCCTAGTGGTCCGAGCACATAGGCTGCTAATCCAGCCTGACAGCATGTCGTGGTTTCGACTCCCGATCCCGACGACCTTTGCTGCGTGTCGCTCCCCATCTCTCTCCCCCCATTTCCTGTCTTGACCTGGGATCCCCCAGGGCTCTATAATAGGTTTGCTCCTTTCCTCCCCCAAACAAAGGGACGCAATGGTTCAATTTAATGAACTGCCTTTCGCTCTCCCTCCAGAGTCCATGCCATACAGTAAGACTGCGGCTATTTGTTTCAAGAAAGCTTTATATCGATGCAATGTGATCACATAGCTCTGTTTACTTAATGCTGTACCCCCTCCAACTGTATATACTTTCCCCATTCAACAGTTTTTATTGTATTTTGACACTTGCTTTGGCAATGTAAACGTATGTTTTCTCATGCCAATAAAGCTCCTTTGAATTGAATTGAAAGACACCCGAGAGGTGGAAGGAGCTCTTGCCTGTCTCTGACCCTGGTGGGCGACAGCTCTGGATCCTTTCGTGGAGAACCCGGGAGAGACCAGTGTTACTCAAAGTGGGGTCTGGGGACCCTGGACCCTTGGCCTACAGTACAAGCTCACAACAAGTCACAATGTTGCAACGCGTTGTGAGCTTGCAGATGTGCTATATTTAACAACAACAACAATCACAACATGACTCTCATATGGGGAGTCCCTGGTGGATAATCGTTTTCAGATGAGGGTCAAAATACATATCAATGCGTGGGTCCTTGACATGAAAAAAGTTTGAGAAGCACTGCGTCAGTCAAACAAGGCACAAGGACATTACTGATACTTACAGGACTGAAGAGGTCATCCACACACACACCCACTGTGGGTGTGTGTGTGCGCATGCAGGGCTCCTGGCACGGTCAGTCTCTCCCCACTCCAACCAACACTGCACTGCTCTGGTTTTCCCCTGGGCTCTCCCCAGGTGTCAGTCAAAGGGAGATGATAATCCACAGCTGTCTGCGATCCTTCTGAGAGGACGCTGGCAGGAGGACAGGCGTAGTGACCAAAGTGACAACCTTCCCACACTAGCCACCCTCTTGACAGCTCAGCCTCTCTCTGTCTTCTGTCCTGTGCAGTCGCTCTGCTGCTGCCTGGAATGAGTGAGGGGGGGAAGAGACAGAACAAATACAGGAGAGACAGAGAGACAGATTAGAGAAGGAGAGGAGAAAGTGCTGCACAGAGGGGTTTTATAATCGGCCTGCATCTCCTCCCCCTCTCTGCCTTCCCTCCCGCCCACATTGTTATGGCAACCGCCAATCGCAGCTCTGCTCCCACCTTCCTTTCCCTCTGCCTTCCTCCTCACTCAGCTGGCCTGCAGTGTTGACATTATTCTCACAAATTGGCATGAACTGTGTTCATGTGTTTGTTTGTGTCTTTTTCCCCCTGTGGATTTGAAGGTCTCCCTTATTAGTATGTCTTTATCTGCTGCATAATGTGTGTACAATGTACTACTAGAAAGACTGTCTTAGAAATTAAGCCTAAATGGAATGACTCACATGAGAGGCAAACAGTAGCCAGTAGCTGTAATGGCTAAGTTGGAGCACAATATTACCAAGTAATATTATGAGTTATATTCTGAGCACTCATCAGAATAAACTAGAAATCATAACTAGAAATGCACTCTGTCACTTAACTCTTGTCAACTTACTATAGTAACTTAACATACATAGTTACGTCATCAGCCAATCTCTGATTGGCCAAGCGACGCCACCAACATACAGAGCCAATACAATCAGTCGAGGGGCCACCGACATACGCAGCAAGCTACCAAACCAACCTCTGATTGGCCGAGCGACGCCACCAAAAATACACAATCCCTGATTGGCCAGGGATGCCATCAAAAATACACTGATTGGCTGAAGGAGTCACCGACATACGCAGCCGAAAACAGTACTTGCGCTCTGCTTGCGCAAGCATGGTGCTGTTGATCCCTGTCATATTTATTGTCCTGGGAAACAGAGAAACCCCCAATCTTTTACAGTCAGCATACTGGGTTGCATTTTACCACTAGAAACTGCTTTGCTTCTCTCCCACGATCACGGCCAGTGGACACCCGGTAATGCTCCCTACAGTGCTGCACCATGCACAGGAACTTTAATATTGTGCCACCTGAGTGTCCACAAATGGTATTTTACCAAATTAAATGGCATTTTTTTCCACATAAAAAACTATAAAGTATATGTGCTGTGTTAGAAGTATAAGCCTAGTAGCTAGCTACTGAATATGAAAACTATTTGTTTTGCAACCAATTTCTCCAGCAGCCATAAAGTTATGTTCGCTATAGGCCAACTCCATGACATCCATCAAGTTAATGATCTTTTTTCATTGCTTTCACAACCCAAGCATAACATGGCCAGTCTGGAAACCACTATGAGCTCACTGTCCTCCTGGGGTTATGAGTCTTATGACCCTGTCCAAACAAGCACTTCAGATCAGCAGATAATTGCACAAATGGTTTAAATGATTATGGTGACATTTGCCAGGTGTCAAAGATCAGCAGCAAGGGGAAGAGGAATTGTCTTGTGATTGTTTTTATAAGATTAATTGGCTTGGGTTAGCATTTAGGAAAATCTCTCTTAAGACCTTTTGCTGCCTGTACAGTGTTTTGTGTTAGTGTCACGATTTGTAAAAACTGGCAGACCCAAAAGCAGAACACAACAAAGTCAAAGTCCAAGGGTGTTTATTGAAAACACACAGGAGGAAAAAAGGAGCTTGTAGATCTGCTATATTTGTTGTGGTCGAGCAGGCTGAGGCTGGTGGCAGGCACTGGCAGGCAAGGCAACGAAGCTGGTCAGAATATCACTGAGAAAAAAGGATAAGAGCAAGGATCAAAAATCACGAGAAGCAAAAAATCAAGGTTCCAAAAATACTAACACTAAGGATTCACAAGGAAAAATACTAGAGAGGTTGACTAGAAGCGTTACCACACACTGAGGTTGTGAAACGATCTGGCATCGGCGCGGGGAGAAGACCAAACATTTATAGACTGGAGGATGATTAGCTGATGCCAGGCAGGTGAGGGAGATTAACTGGAACCAAGTGTGCCGAGCTGGAGGCAAGCCTACGCCCAAAACACACGCCCACTCACAAAGACACACACACACACACACACACACATGGACAAACACAGACACTGACAGAGATTGTGACAGTTAGTTATTTATTTATTATGGGGTGCTAGCCCCTCCAGTGCATGGCTTTACGAAATGATGTCAATGTGGCAGCCAAGTCTATGGACTTTGAATGTTTGTTTAGAGCCTAATTATAAAATCCCAGTCACCGGTAAAAGTCTATCATGACTTTATTGTTTGTTTAGGGTAGTTATGATGTAATTCTTTTCCGGCCAAGTTTATGGACTGATGTTTGTTCATTGCAGTAAATGACGACGTAAAATATTGCTGTTGCAATTCACGGAACATGACCAGATAAACATGCCCCTAAAGTCTGGGTGCCCCTCACTTCACACGAGTGTGATTTTTTGTTGATATCTTCCTTTGTGCTTCTCTTCACTCCAAAAATAATGCCCAGCCAGTTCTTCAAGAGATATCTTTATCAGTGCTTATGGTTGGTTAATTATAGTGAATGTACAGATCTGACTAATAACCGTCTTGGGCATCAGATACTGTATGATCAATCATTTCTCAGTCATAAAAATCCATGGCCAACAACACTCTCCCTCATCTCCACACACTCGTTAGCGATGAAAGAGCGTGGAACATATTTTCCCCACATTGTAAAAAAAATAGATTATAGTAGTTGTTTCTTGAGCTCCCTTACTAAGTTGCAAATCAGAGGCACATATTAATTTAAGATGGAGTAAGTGATTTCCTTTTATTAAGAAAACTGTTAAATGATAGTAATCATTGCCCCTTGTCTCTCCAGCTCTTATGTAAATAGAAAATGCATTTTCAGGTCAGGATACCAATTATATCCAATCAGGAGAAAAAACTCATACATACGGGATTAAAATGTTGAATTGGAAATGATGATACGGTACAAAGAAATGAGCACACAAATGTTAAACTTGAACATTATGACAAAATAGTGAAACAAAAACCCCTCATCTGCCAGTAGACTTGGTTGAGGTGGAGCCAAAAGGAAACCAAATGAACAATTAAAGGGAGCCTCAGCACACTCTATCACGCTATCGGTCATAGACCTTGCAGGATACTTATTATAAACCTCACCTCACCTATCCCGTAACCCTGGAGGGTCGTTGGTGCACCACAGACGATCTGTTGACCAGGTCTCTCCATCCCTCTTTGTCCTCTGCAGCTCTCATTGCCTCGCTGAGTTTCAAGTGAGTCCATTCTCCGATGTTATCTTCCCAGCTCTTACCTTGCAGGCCTGGTCTTTGCAAGGGCTGAGGATTTGGTGATGTGTCCGTACCACCTCAGTTTACGCTTTATGGTAGTGGTAAGAAGGTCATCATGTGGGCCGATGGCTTCGCTGTTATTTTGCTGTACTTCCTTGTTTGTGACATGTTGGGTGTAGGAGATACCTCATACCCATGAGTCTTCTGCAGCTCAGCTGTAAGAGTCCAAGTTTCACAAGCATATAGAAGGATTGAGATGACAAGTGACAGCAGTAGTCTCACCTTTGATGCCAGACTGATGTTTTTGTCTTTCCATATGGGCTTGAGTTTTGCCAGGGCAGCGGTTGTTTGAGCAATTCTGTCAAGGACTTCCTGTTTGGATCATTCACCGGACACGATTGCTCCAAGTTATATGAAGCTAGACACCGTGTGTATCCAGTGCCTGTCCATTTCTTCGATGTTTGAGCGGATGCCACACTGTTGTTGTTGGTCATCATTTTGGTTTTTTCTACATGGATTTCCATTCCATAGTCTCGGGAAGTGATGTCAAGCCTTTCCACTATGGCTGGCAAGTTCTTTTTCTTCTCCAGCTCAATATCATCCGCAAAACGGAGGTTGGTGAACATTAAATTGAACCAGATATTCTCTCCTGATTGGATGAAATTGGCAAACCACCTAAATGTGTTTATTTAAGAGTTGGAGAGACAGGGAGACCCATACTGAACAAACACTATCTATAAAACAATGATTACTAGAATAATATAGAGCTTTTGTTTTAATGAACATATCACTTAAATGTAGGCGTTTTGTGTATTTTCCCTTTTTTCTCCCAACTGGCTCTGTGCCATAGACTGTAAAAAATATGGACAAAGCGTTCCCCGGGTCTAACATGAACGTAAAATGAAGCCTGTAATAATATGCTAATTCCTGATGTAAGTCGCCATCTTTGGTACCAGCTGGCCATTGGCTGGCTCCGTTTTGTATACCAGCTGGTCATTGGCTGCCCAGACAACGAGGCGGGACTTCCCCCCTTCTTCTCCGTTGGTTTTTATTTTGACTCGAGTGGGAGGGGAATCCCGATCATAGACTGTAATGGTAGCCACGCCCCTCAGAACATACGCGATGGTTTTTTTTTTTTATGGTCATTTTTTTAATTAATGGGACCATAATTTTCCAAAAAGAATATTATGACATTAGAAATGAGACTTTAAACTAGTGACTGGAAGAAGATAGTATTCATGACCATGTTTATTAAGGTAATACAGTCTAGGTGAAGTTGGGCCAAAATACATGGGCCTCTATGGAGCTATGGGGCTTTTTGGGTCCGGTCCAGCGCCACAACAGGCCATTATATGAACTACCGATTTCAAATGAGGCTTCACGAAATATCTGGCTGACTGCCCCCCTGCTCTGTGCATAACATTTCCAGGTTTCCAGAAGTCAGCATACCAGTGTCCTGTTAGTCGCCCCATAGCTTCATTAGACTGGCTCGGCTGTAGATTTACTGAACTTCCGGTTCATTTGAACTACCAATTCAAATCTGCTGCTGAGCCAGTTATCCCATTCTGACCCGAGATCAGATTCTAAAAATGTCTTCTACATCCTGACAGTTTTCTGAAAAAGCTATGTTTCTATGTCAGTCGTTCTTTGATTTTTCAAAAATAGCAGACCTACAAGCTCGTAGCGTGCCACTCAAAATATGTAAGTAAAAAAACATTTTCTAAGGGCCCTAGAGATGAATACAAAATTAATATCAACATCTTAAAACTAAAATGTTGAATTGTGGGTTTGAGCTCACATGCCCTTTTTTCAACAATGTATTTATTTTCCTTTTTTACACACACAACTGACAATACAAACATACAAAAAACAACAATGAACATTACAAGACAATTACTGGTATAAAGAAAGCAAAACAACACTAACCACAAAAAACTAACAACAACAAAACAACAACAACAACAACAACAACAGCACTACTCCTCTTCAGCTCCATCCATTAAATGTGACAAATTATTGTTCTTTATGTAACTTATAAAACGTCCCCACACCTCCTGAAACTTTTCTTGTTTGTCCTTAAGAATGTATGCAGTCTTTTCCAAAGGTAAACATAAACATAATTCCTTGAACCACTGTGTAAAAAATATTATTTATTAATTGTATTATTTTTTTTGCAACTGAATGGCTAGAAAGTGTAAATTAAGAGTTTGCATAGTATGTGGTGCATGCATAAACTTTCCGGACGATTCTAAAAACGCCTTCTAAAGACTGACCTAAGATTTTTGAAAAACTTCAAATATGTATATAGCAGCATACATTTTTTGTAATTTTTGAATACTGTAAAATACTGTACAGAACCCAAATATGGGTTCCCGGCCTGAGGGGGTAAGACACCAAAAGGGGTTCCCGCCCAGAATGGGTTCATGATTATATCTGGTTTCAGTATTAATTTGTGATATATTTTATCTATAAAGTTATTTTTGCAGTCAGTTTGTATTGGTGGTGGGGAGGAGGGCGGGGGTCGCGAGACATGGCCAAAGCATTTCCGGGGGTCCCTATAGCCAAAAATGTTGAGAACCCCTGCTCTAGATGCAGGAGTGGAGAACAACTGCTATGATGGCAGCCAGGAGGCAAACCGGGAACATTCTGCCCAGTGATTATATTGTGCTTGTCCTTCAGTGTACCGTAAATATGTATTCACACTCACCACACACACGTGCTCTCTCTCTCTCTCTCGCACGCACACACGCACGCACACATGCACACACACACACACACACACACACACACACGCACACATTTCAGTGAATTAACATTATCCCAGGGACCTGCTGGCACAAAAGACTGTTTCATATTTGATTAACAAACACAGAGCTGAGTCTCTCTCGTTCTCTGATCTCCACTAGACAATCTCTATTTATCTCTATTTATCTAGCACAATGCATTCACACGTGTGTGTGTGTGTGTGTGTGTGTGTGTGTGTGTGTGTGTACTGTACTTAAGTAACATTTTCAGGTTTCAGTATTTCAAATTTCCAATACTTAACTTTTACTTCTACTCCACTACATCTCAAATATTGTACAGTACTTTTACTAAAAAAATAATATTTGAAACCCTTAAGTTACTTACTTTTTTAGTATTTCCACACAACAACTATAGGTATATTTATGACATAGTAAAATGTTGAAAATGAGTGTTATATTCCCCTTTAAGTAAATGTTGAATTCCAATATTGATTGTAACAGTATTTATTTTCTGCAGTAGGCCTATTGATACTTAATTTGAGTACTTTTTCCACCACTGGTGGACGGAGTAATATAACATTTGTTTTGATTGTATTGTTCCACTTTGGCAATGTAAACATATGTTTTCTGCCAATAAAGCCCCTTGAATTGAATTGAATGGATCCTATGGTAAAGGGTGAGGGAGGTTGGTTGGGTTTGGATTAACCATGCTGGATCCAAACAATTATTCAACGGGGGGCTTTAAAAAATATATATATATATATATATATATATATATATATATATATATGTATATATATATAGTTATATACACACTCCAGACATGTTAAAGGAACTATAACAATAGAGAAACTCCACTGAGCTTGTGGCTTACCCAAATGCCATTGTCTAATGCAATCCATAAAAATGCACTAGGCAAAACTATGTATGTATGTATGTGTATGCTATGTAAGTTTATAAAAGAAACAAGTGAATAATTATTATTATTAGTAACATCATCATCATTGTAACAATTGTCACTAAGTTGTAGATAGTGATTTTTTACCAGTTTTTTTTATCAGATTGATTTTTTGATTTTTTTCTTTCAACATGGTTGCGTTTAATCCTTTCATTAGAAATGCAGCAATGTAGAAAACGGATTTCTCTATTTATTTTTCCTTATGAGATTACTGAAATCTCAAAAAGGTGGGCATAATAAGCTTCGGCTTCAGCCCTTTCCTTTTCGGTCAATTGTATCATGACAACCCCTTTTCCTTGCATGTAATAATGTTGGATAAACCATGACCGAGACAAATAACTATCTAATCTATCTAAAACTAAAACTGTGATAAGAATAAAGTAACTGCGACAAGCACATGCTAGTTAATTTTTTTGGAAAATCTATTTTTTTATTTCATTAATATCGATATACGATATATCGTTATACATGCCTAGGAGCAGGACCGACATATCGTGCAAATGGCAGCCCCTGCCCAACCAGAAGCCAGGGTGAAGATCACAGACTATGCTGAGAGGGTCGTTCCTCAGTACAGGGATGATGCTTTCAAGGAGCATTTCAGGATGACACGCACAACCTTTGCAGTCCTAGCACGTCCTTAACATGCCATTTATGAGTTTTAACTATTTGTGCTCTTGCACCTTCCTGCGGTGTTTACTCGTCATGATACTGACCAAAATTATGTTAGTCTTCCTGGGGTCTACTACTCTACTCCTGACATGATTTTAACCAATATATTGACCATGCCGAACTGACCTGTACTAAATACATATTAAGATTAGTCATCTTTATAGATACGGTCATAGGTTAAAGCTCTATTGTGCTAAAGGATGCTCGTTTAACAGATTAAATGTAATCAGCAGGGCGCAGCAGGGAATCGAACCCCATCCCAGTAAACCAGGAGCTCCATGCCTGTGCCAAAGTGCTTAGTTTGCGATGCAACGCAAAAACCTACCCTAGTAGGAGCCCTACCCTACCAGCCCTACCCTACCAGCAGCAAAGAATACAAAAACAGATCCTTACCGTGAACCATCACGTTCTTCTGCAAATGACAGGCGGTGTCCACAAGTTATGGGAAATGGTGAAATGACAGAACCGGACGAAATTGTGGCAGTCGACGCAAAAGACGCAACGCAAACGAGCGCAACAGCAGGCAGCCCGACGTGACGCAACCGCAGGAAGCCGGAACGCAAACGCAAACGAGAGAAACACCATCAGTACCCTGCAGAACCACACCAGCGACAGCAAAGGACAATAAACAAGATTTGTACTCACTGCGCAGCAAGCAGCTCTTCCCAGCAGCAGCTATAGCGTACAGTTCCTACCTCAATGTCTTGTGCAGGGGGGTATCGAACTGGGAAACTTTACATGGGCTCCAGCCTCCAGGGTAGGGGTCCTCGGAAGGCTAAATTGGTGGGGCTGCGGGGCCCACGGAGATGGCTCGTCTCAGGGCCTGGTGCTGCCTACACCACTGGTCTCGTGACTCTGAAGAGAAAAGATAAATGTCATTAGTGTTATGTAGGCCTACATCACATTAGAAACACATGTGGCTGTATAGCCTTGTCAGCCCCCACAACCCACATTTTACAACTTAACGTCCCTCCCCCAAGGTTATACTTTAATATACATTTTCCCCCAACTTTTGAAATATGTTTTTCCTTCAGCTTTGAATTAACTTTAAGCCCAACATTGTATTGTGACAATACCAATTTTACCCTGACAGGTCTGTAACATGTTTAACCAAATGAACCCTTACAGCTCTGAGAGTGTACAAATGGAACCAAATGGACCCTGTCCATTTGTACACTGTCTCAAGAGTTAAGAGGAGATCTTGAAATGCAAGAGTTTGAAAGCCATTGTGAAAAAGACACTATGAGAACTATTGGAACAGTTACCTTAACCCTTGTTATAAAACACAACTCCTCAGTGGCATTCATTCACAGATCAAGTTCCCCAAACAGAATCATTTCAAACAAATAAAAAACTATTAAATGAGTAAAGAGTTCGATGTGATCAGTATCGAATCTTTAATCATTTTTCTATTAACAGTTTATATCATTACATGCATGCTTTTAGAAAATAAAATTAAAGTTATTTTATAATATATATATATATATATATAATTATATATAACATGATATATATATATATTATAATATAATACGCCAATATTAATTATTAAACCAAAAGGTCAAACATAATTCATAAATCAAATACTTTCAATATAAACAAACAGTTAACCAGTTGATCCAAGTTAAGATACTAAACTTATATAACTCACCGAAGAGTAACCAAGGATTGTCACAGTGAACAGGAACCTGCTGCTGCTGCCAAACATTTCGGCCATCTTGCATGAGGTGGGAGTGAGGAGTGTAGGAACTGATGTCACCTTTATACTGCCTTGATTGACAGTTGACATGGGTTGCCATTTGCGGGTTGCCATGTTGGCTGGGTTACATAAAGGTTTAAGTTTAACATTTAGTTACCTTCTTGCTACAGACAGACAGTCAGAATATTCAATAAATCAGTGTCACACACACACACACACACACACACACACACACACACACACACACACACACACACACACACACACACACACACACACACACACACCGAGGGGTAAACTTTCTAGTTTTTTTTCTTCTTCCTGAATCATTTGCTGACAGGGATAAATGGGGGATGTGATTGCGAATGCAGTGAGCACTAACTATAGAAGCTGGCCTGTCTAACAAGTACTGTACTTTTAGGCACCCAGCCAGCACACCGACGTGGGTCCCATAATGGTTTAGAGGTGGGCTGCCTATGTGGGAGCCAGGTGGGATTACTATATGGGACCCACATGGAAATGTCAGCGGGCACCAGATGGTTCTCACCTGGGTTGCCCGTGTGGGCTTTAAGTGGCTTCTACCTGGGTCCTAGGTGGGCCCCACCTTGGCAATTTATGTGGGGCTGACATGGGTTTCAAGGTGGGCTGAACTATATGGGCCTCAAGTGGGCTTGTCAGCGGGCACCAGATGGTTCCCATTTGGGCTTGCCCATGTGGGTTGTCAGTGGGTTCTACATGGGCGCTATGTGGGCCCCAACGTGTAGACCATGTGGGACCCTCATAATTTGCCCAGTTCAAGCCCATTCCCACTTGGTACCCATGTATCCCGCATTGAAACCACATGGGCACCAAGTGGGCGTGCTGGCTGGGCAGACATAGAATAGTACAACAATAGTACAACAACAATTAATTTCAGTAATGGAGGAATGGAACACCTTTCCAGAATGGAATTTCCAGAACAATGGATGGGGGTGTGCCATTCATTATCCATGCATAATTTTCATTTGACCAACAACAACAACAAACTGGTTCTAAATGTTCTCCTTTGACAAACAACATTGATTCTAATATGAGAAATAAGGTAAAATAAACATGGGGCGAGATATCCGTGCTTTGGGGCGAGATATCCACACTGTGGGGCGAGATATCCACGCTTTGGGGGCGAGCTATCCACGGCTTGGGGCGAGCCACTTTTTGAAATTCCGGGGCGAGCCGTCTTCACTTTTCGCGGGGGTGAGTTGGCAAAGTAAAGGGGCGAGATGACCTGTTACCCTTCCGGGCACTTGTCAACAAACATGTATGATTTTGCCAATACTGAGCTACAGATGCAACCTCCGGAGGTAGGCTACCATGCACCTTCAATAATAATTCAACCTGTTGGATCCCATGGGATAAATTCAGTTTTCAATTTGGTGTTAAGTGTATTGCATATGTAAGGTAGTGGCCTTTTGGTCAGCAGGTGTCACTGTTGACTGTCAAGGGTTTTCACCTGTGGGTTCAGCAACTCACCTTTTTGTCCCTCACTGGCCACCGTAGTTCAGGCAACTAGGCAGCCATGGGCGCTATCTTTGATTATGTACCATACTACAGCCATTACCAGCAGCAGAGCCTGTGAACCTGGCAGCTAATAAATACACCAGTCTCAAACACAACGCAGAGTCCAAGGGTGTGTAGAGAGGCACGTAACACTGTGGGTTACACCTATATAGGGACCCCTCACTATTGTCTTTGCTTCCATGTTGGTCATCACAGAATGATGGCTTGGTCGTCCATGTTGGTCATCACAGCTTGATGGCTAGGTGGTCCATGTTGGTCATCACAGCTTGATGGCTAGGTCGTCCACGTTGGTCATTACAGCATGATGGCTAAGTCGTCCACGTAACCATATTTACTATTTTCTAGATGTTATATCAGGTAGGTCATGTAGATGTTAAACAGATCATTGGGGACAGAAGGGAACAGACCCTTAGGGGACACCATTCTGCAGACTTCTGACACTGCTGTGCTGGCCATTGCTGGTCGGTTGACTATCATACCATGTTCGCTGTGTTCATTATTTATATCATGTAACCAATTAATCATAATTAAGGCAATAAAAGCAAAGCACCATATCAATACCGTTGTGTGTATATATTTAAAAATATATATTATTAACCCCATTGCTCATAATTAAAAAATAAATGCTTTTTCATGGACAATGACACTGTATTAACCTTCATTCAAAGCACAATAAGATTTTGCCCTAAAGGTAACTTCTATTAAAAAAAATCACTAGCCCTAAACCCCAGCAGAATATAAAAATCCTAATAAAATGTAAAAAATAAATAAATAATGCAATTTCTTTTCGATGGCCTGCAGGGCTCGGCCCAGGTCCTCCGCGCTGTACGGCCCGCAGGTCCAGGTGAAGTTACACAGGTATCTGAGGAGATCGGACGCAACCCATAAGAAACGGCATTCAAAGCGACGCAGGTACTGAAAAGCAATGTTAATCATAGTGATTCTAAAACCTTTTAATTTCAACCCCAGTTGAAACTGGACCCCCAGTTTGTTATGCATTAGGTCATAGACCCCCCATAACATAATGTCCCTGCATACCTGTAACTGAGTCACAATGCTCTGTTAAGCAAAGCAAGACAAATGTTATTTGTAGAACACATTTCAATAAGGTAATTCAAAGTGCTTTACATAGACTAGGGTTGAAATTAAAAGGTTTTAGAATCACTATGATTAACTTAGCTTTTCAGTACCTGCGTCGCTTTGAATGCCGTTATTATGTGCAATGTGGTTAATAATATATATTTTTAAATATATATATACACACAACGGTATTGATATGGTGCTTTGCTTTTATTGCCTTAATTATGATTAATTGGTTACATGATATAAATAATGAACACAGCGAACATGGTATGATAGTCAACCGACCAGCAATGGCCAGCACAGCAGTGTCAGAAGTCTGCATAATGGTGTCCCCTAAGGGTCTGTTCCCTTCTGTCCCCAATTATCTGTTTAACATCTACATGACCTACCTGATATAACATCTAGAAAATAGTAAATATGGTTACATGGACGACCTAGCCATCATGCTGTAATGACCAACGTGGACGACCTAGCCATCAAGCTGTGATGACCAACATGGACCACCTAGCCATCAAGCTGTGATGACCAACATGGAAGACCTAGCCATCAAGCTGTGATGACCAACATGGAAGACCTAGCCATCAAGCTGTGATGACCAACATGGACGACCAAGCCATCATTCTGTGATGACCAACATGGAAGCAAAGACAATAGTGAGGGGTCCCTATATAGGTGTAACCCACAGTGTTACGGGCCTCTCTACACACCCTTGGACTCTGCGTTGTGTTTGTAGTATTATGATAGGGGCGGCGGTGGCTCAGGGGTAGAGTGCCTGGATGGTAACCGTAAGGTTGCCAGTTCGAACCCGGGCTCCCCCAGAGTTACTGTCGAAGTGTCCTTGAGCAAGACACTGAACCCCTAATTGCTCCCGATGTGCTAGTTGGTGCCTTGCATGGTTTCCACTGCCATCGGTGTATGAATGTGTGTGTGAATGGGTGAATGTAATGCACAATCTCTGTAAAGCGCCTTGGATGAAGGCGCTATATAAATGCACCATTTACCATTTACCATTTTATGATCTGGGGTGTTGTGCGGAGAGAAGGGACACTGGACACAGCGGTTCTGGATCGTGGTTGAGACTGGTGTATTTATTAGTTGCCAGGTTCGCAGGCTCTGCTGCTGGTAATGGCTGTAGTATGGTACATAATCAAAGATTGCGCCCATGGCTGCCTAGTTGCCTGAACTACAGTGGCCAGTGAGGGACAAAAAGATGAGTTGCTGAACCCACAGGTGAAAACCCTTGACAGTCAACAGTGCCACCTGCTGACCTTACATATGCAATACACTTAACACCAAATTGAAAACTGAATTTATCCCATGGGATCCAACAGGTTGAATTATTATTGAAGGTGCATGGTAGCCTACCTCCGGAGGTTGCATCTGTAGCTCAGTATTGGCAAAATCATACATGTTTGTTGACAAGTGCCCGGAATGGTAACAGGTCATCTCGCCCCTTTGCCAACTCACCCTCGCGAAAAGACGGCTCGCCCCGGAATTTCAAAAAGTGAAGACGGCTCGCCCCGGAATTTCAAAAAGACGGCTCGCCCCAAGCCATGGATAGCTCGCCCCCAAAGCGTGGATATCTCGCCCCACAGTGTGTATATCTCGCCCCAAAGCACGGATATCTCGCCCCATGTTTATTTTACCTTATTTCTCATATTAGAACATTTAGAATCAATGTTGTTTGTCAAAGGAGAACATTTAGAACCAGTTTGTTGTTGTTGTTGGTCAAATGAAAATTATGCATGGATAATGAATGGCACACCCCCATCCATTGTTCTGGAAATTCCATTCTGGAAAGGTGTTCCATTCCTCCATTAATGAAATTAATTGTTGTTGTACTATTGTTGTACTATTCTATGTCTGCCCAGCCAGCACGCCCACTTGGTGCCGATGTGGTTTCAATGCGGGATACATGGGTACCAAGTGGGAATGGGCTTGAACTGGGCAAATTATGAGGGTCCCACATGGTCTACACGTTGGGGCCCACATAGCGCCCATGCAGAACCCACTAACAACCCACATGGGCAAGCCCAAATGGGAACCATCTGGTGCCCGCTGACAAGCTCACTTGAGGCCCATATAGTTCAGCCCACCTTGAAACCATAAGGGACCCATGTCAGCCCCACATAAATTGCCAAGGTGGGGCCCACCTAGGATCCAGGTAGAACCCACTTAAAGCCCACACGGGCAACCCAGGTGAGAACCATCTGGTGCCCGCTGACATTTCCATGTGGGTCCCATATAGTTATCCCACCTGGCTCCCACATAGGCAGCCCACCTCTAAACCATTATGGGACCCACGTCGGTGTGCTGGCTGGGTGCCTAAAAGTACAGTACCTGTTAGACAGGCCAGCTTCTATAGTTAGTGCTCACTGCATTCGCAATCACATCCCCCATGTATCCCTGTCAGCAAATTCAGGAAGAAGAAAAAAAACTAGAAAGTTTACCCCTCGGTGTGTGTGTGTGTGTGTGTGTGTGTGTGTGTGTGTGTGTGTGTGTGTGTGTGTGTGTGTGACACTGATTTATTGAATATTCTGACTGTCTGTCTGTCTGTCTGTAGCAAGAAGTCACACACCGTCTGTCTGTAGCAAGAAGGTAACTAAATGTTAAACTTAAACCTTTATGTAACCCAGCCAACATGGCAACCCGCAAATGGCAACCCATGTCAACTGTCAATCAAGGCAGTATAAAGGTGACATCAGTTCCTACACTCCTCACTCCCACCTCATGCAAGATGGCCGAAATGTTTGGCATGGCAGCAGGTTCCTGTTCACTGTGACAATCCTTGGTTACTCTTCGGTGAGTTATATAAGCTTGGTGTCTTAACTTGGATCAACTGGTTAACTGTTTGTTTATATTGAAAGTATTTGATTTATGAATTATGTTTGACCTTTTGGTTTAATAATTAATATTGGTGTATTATATTATAATATATATCTATCTATCTATCTATCTATATCATGTTATATATATATATATATATTATAAAATAACTTGAATTTTATTTTCTAAAAGCATGCATGTAATGATATAAACTGATTAAATGATTAAAGATTCGATACTGATCACATCGAACTCTTTACTCATTTAATAGTTATTTATTTTTATTTGTTTGAAATGATTCTGTTTGGGGAACTTGATCTGTGAATGAATGCCACTGAGGAGTTTTGTTTTATAACAAGGGTTAAGGTAACTGTTCCAATATGGCTCATAGTGTCTTTTTCACAATGGCTTTCAAACTCTTGCATTTCAAGATCTCCTCTTAACTCTTGAGACAGTGTACAACTGGACAGGGTCCATTTGGTAACATTTGTACACTCTCAGAGCTTTAAGGGTTCATTTGGTTAAACATGTTACAGTCAGAGTTACAGACCTGTCAGGGTAAAATTGGTATTGTCACAAACTCTCAATACAATGTTGGGCTTAAAGTTAATTCAAAGCTGAAGGAAAAACATATTTCAAAAGTTGGGGGAAAATGTATATTAAAGTATAACCTTGGGGGAGGGACGTTAAGTTGTAAAATGTGGGGGCTGACAAGGCTATACAGCCACATGTGTTTCTAATGTGATGTAGGCCTACATAACACTAATGACACTTATCTTTTCTCTTCAGAGTCACGAGACCAGTGGTGTAGGCAGCACCAGGCCCTGAGACGAGCCATCTCCGTGGGCCCCGCAGCCCCACCAATTTAGCCTTTCGAGGACCCCTACCCTGGAGGCTGGAGCCCATGTAAAGTTATCCAAGTTCGATGCCCCCCTGCACAAGACATTGAGGTAGGAACTGTACGCTATAGCTGCTGCTGGGAAGAGCTGCTTGCTGCGCAGTGAGTACAAATCTTGTTTATTGTCCTTTGCTGTCGCTGGTGTGGTTCTGCAGGGTACTGATGGTGTTTCTCTCGTTTGCGTTTGCGTTCCGGCTTCCTGCGGTTGCGTCACGTCGGGCTGCCTGCTGTTGCTCTCGTTTGCGTTGCGTCTTTTGCGTCGACTGCCACAATTTCGTCCGGTTCTGTCATTTCACCTAACTTGTGGACACCGCCTGTCATTTGCAGAAGAACGTGATGGTTCACGGTAAGGATCTGTTTTTGTATTCTTTGCTGCTGTTAGGGTAGGGCTGGTAGGGTAGGGCTCCTACTAGGGTAGGTTTTTGCGTTGCATCGCAAACTAAGCACTTTGGCACAGGCATGGAGCTCCTGGTTTACTGGGATGGGGTTCGATTCCCTGCTGTGCCCTGCTGATTACTTTTAATCTGTTAAACGAGCATCCTTTAGCACAATAGAGCTTTAACCTATGACCGTATCTATAAAGATGACTAATCTTAATATGTATTTAGTATACAGAATCCAGATATTGGTCAGATATAATTTCATAGGGTGTAGGAGGGTTATAGTAAATAATAAAAGATCGCCGTAAAATGTTGTAAACTAATACATATTACCCTGTTCGAATGCCCCTGTCCAAAAATCGCGGAAATTGTTGAGAGCAGTACATGAAGAAAAAACAACACCCAACTTTTACTTTATCTAATTTGGTTGAAAAAAACTAAAGTTGTCCTTTAATTTGACCTGAGATCAGATTCTAAAAATGTCTTCTACAGTTTTCAGAAAAAGCTATGTTTTGGTCAGTCGTTCTTCGATTTTTCAAAAATGGAACTACAAGAGTGGCGCATCTGCTCTTTTTCAACAGCTAAAGCATAACATGATGCTAACACCAAAAGGGGTTCCCGCCCAAAATGGGTTGTATAGCACCTGGCCTTACATGCAAGTGTTAAATAGCTGATCTACAAGCTCACAACACATCCCACAGTGGTGTGTTTTCACTGCTGTTACTGCCATACTGAGAAAGTAAAACATAGATGGAAATATTATGGAGATACTTTGGTTTATATGCCTGACAGTGTCAGATTATGTTTTTGGCACAAACCATCAAACGCATCAACTCCCAAGTTGTGGTTTGTTTGAAATAAATCCAAGTGTGTATAAACGCTGCAGTGATATATTTCACCCCGTTGAACAACCGTTGACGTTATTTAGTAGCAGGGAGGGTTAATTGTAAACATTGACATGTGCACACCCGCACGGGAAAAGAAATGCCCCAAACGTTCGGGTACCTATGAAGCACTGTTGCAGGACGCCCAACGGCAACGTTTCACCATGGCGTTATTATAGTATGGATGTTGTTGATACGAATACTTCTATTCTTCTTCGGAAAAACGCAGACATAACAGTCCTCAGTGGAGGATCGCTGATAGTAGGGGTTGTTTGTCCTGCTTAGCAACGGTATCGGCGATACCGTTGCTAAGGGGCAGGTGCGCGAGCGGGTGGGGCTTACCGCAAGGTTAATTGGCTAATTTGGGCCCTGTCCAGACCCTGAGCAGAGGCTTTTGCGCTGGTTCGGGACAACGGTATATCCCACAGACTCAAGGCCGGGCACTGCACTCCCTGTGGTGTGGAACGTGTGTGTCAAATTTGAAGTCGGTGGGGCAAACAGTTCTCGAGTTATATTGGATTACACATGTACAGTATGTACAGGTATACAGTACACGTGTACGTACACGTGCAGAGACGTGCATGGTGCATTTAGAATAGGATGCATATGTAATGACTAAAGGCGAACACATGGTCATTTTCAATGTTATTCCAAGTACTTATTTTTACAAATATTATTTCTGTACATCTGGCCACTGAAGCAGTAAATATCCCTGTGTGTGTGTGTGTGTGTGTGTGTGTGTGTGTGTGTGTGTGTGTGTGTGTGTGTGTGTGTGTGTGTGTGTGTGTGTGTTTTCTGCACACACTGTTATGACACAGGTCTTACCAAGTGAACTTTAGAGCATGCATGGTGTAGCTATACAGGAGATGGAAACATGTTAATTATTTAAAGGATGGACACAGTAGAGCTGTGTCGTGTGTGTGTGCGTGTGTGTGTCACGCTGTGCTAACAACTTGTTCGTGCAAGTTGAACTTCGTGCAGAATATATATACTGTATATAAATTAGGGGGCTAGCGGTGCTGAGCCTTCTCGTGGCGGCCCTGTTTTCACTAATTTTACAGTACCATACACTTCTCAATAATTCGTCATTTATTCTAATTGTTGTTATTGCAATTTACGAGCTGCGTAAATGACCAACAGTCATTAAGACATGTGAATCCCTTGACTCCTTCAAAACCGCTCTCAAAGGGCACCTACGGATGGCTGCAATTCGAAACTGGCCTCTGTAAGATCTGAATCCCCCCCACCCCACCCCCCCCCTTTCCCCTCACTGTATATGTATCTTTTCCCTTTTTGCTTCCTATATGATGAATTCCTGTTCTGTTCTTTAGCTTCATAGAAATGTCTATTTGTATGTCTCTAAATGTTTTGATGAATTGAACAATGTGGACCCTGTTGTAAACAAGTGTAATGCTTAATTGGGTCGTCCACTCACAGTTAACAGTCTTTGTATTGAGTTTGTGCTTGAAATGTACTGTAAATTCTGCAAACTGTTAATAAATATTTCAATCAATCAATCAAACACTCTTTGCTCGCAGGTGAAAACAAGGGCCTTGTGACTTCATGTGTACCAGTGGAGGCATGTGGTAGTACTATACACCCTTCATGTGTACCAGTGGAGGCATGTGGTGGTACTATACACCCTTCATGTGTACCAGTGGAGGCATGTGGTAGTACTATACACCCTTCATGTGTACCAGTGGAGGCATGTGGTAGTACTATACACCCTTCATGTGTACCAGTGGAGGCATGTGGTAGTACTATACACCCTTCATGTGTACCAGTGGAGGCATGTGGTAGTACTATACACCCTTCATGTGTACCAGTGGAGGCATGTGGTAGTTACTATACGCCCTTCATGTGTACCAGTGGAGGCATGTGGTAGTACTATACACCCTTCATGTGTACCAGTGGAGGCATGTGGTAGTACTATACACCCTTCATGTGTACCAGTGGAGGCATGTGGTAGTACTATACACCCTTCATGTGTACCAGTGGAGGCATGTGGTAGTACTATACACCCTTCATGTGTACCAGTGGAGGCATGTGGTAGTACTATACACCCTTCATGTGTACCAGTGGAGGCATGTGGTAGTACTATACACCCTTCATGTGTACCAGTGGAGGCATGTGGTAGTACTATACACCCTGTATGTGTACCAGTGGAGGCATGTGGTAGTACTATACACCCTTCATGTGTACCAGTGGAGGCATGTGGTAGTACTATACACCCTTCATGTGTACCAGTGGAGGCATGTGGTAGTACTATACACCCTTCATGTGTACCAGTGGAGGCATGTGGTAGTACTATACGCCCTTCATGTGTACCAGTGGAGGCATGTGGTAGTACTATACACCCTTCATGTGTACCAGTGGAGGCATGTGGTAGTACTATACACCCTTCATGTGTACCAGTGGAGGCATGTGGTAGTACTATACGCCCTTCATGTGTACCAGTGGAGGCATGTGGTAGTATACTATACACCCTTCATGTGTACCAGTGGAGGCATGTGGTAGTACTATACACCCTTCATGTGTACCAGTGGAGGCATGTGGTAGTACTATACGCCCTTCATGTGTACCAGTGGAGGCATGTGGTAGTACTATACACCCTTCATGTGTACCAGTGGAGGCATGTGGTAGTACTATACACCCTTCATGTGTACCAGTGGAGGCATGTGGTAGTACTATACACCCTTCATGTGTACCAGTGGAGGCATGTGGTAGTACTATACACCCTTCATGTGTACCAGTGGAGGCATGTGGTAGTACTATACGCCCTTCATGTGTACCAGTGGAGGCATGTGGTAGTGCTATACACCCTTCATGTGTACCAGTGGAGGCATGTGGTAGTATACACCCTTCATGTGTACCAGTGGAGGCATGTGGTAGTACTATACACCCTTCATGTGTACCAGTGGAGGCATGTGGTAGTACTATACACACTTCATGTGTACCAGTGGAGGCATGTGGTAGTACTATATACACCCTTCATGTGTACCAGTGGAGGCATGTGGTAGTACTATACACCCTTCATGTGTACCAGTGGAGGCATGTGGTAGTACTATACACCCTTCATGTGTACCAGTGGAGGCATGTGGTACTATACACCCTTCATGTGTACCAGTGGAGGCATGTGGTAGTAAAGTATACACCCTTCCCAGGGGTGATGATAAGATAAGATTATAATCGTCCAGAGGGAAATTCAGGTGTCATAGCAGCAATGGTACAGGCGGTAAATGTATTTAAGTTTAGATACAGGCAATACATATCTTCAATGGGTCTCTCAGTGTCTGCCCAAACATGACAGACTTTGAGATCACACACACCACCCTGAAGCAGGGCCTAACTAGAAAAAGTGACCCTTATGAATGTTGTACGCAGATCGGTGCAGTTGTAGGTTAAAAAGGTGAAAAGCTGCCTCATGGTGGCGCTATAACAGGCCGTTCTGGAAACTTTTGGGCAGAGGTTTATCGTTGGAACCTAGGGAGTGTGTGTGCAAAGTTTGACATCGAGAGGGTTAACAGTACCGGGGATTAGGTGTTAACGGACGGACGGACGGACAGACACACACATGGACGGACGGACGATGGAGTGCAAAACATACTCTCCCCATGCCTTTGGCTGGTGGAGACAAAGATACAGTTATTACATGGATATAACAACATTTGAACCCTACACAACTTAAGTTAAAATCCTATACTACAGGAGGAGGCTGGGGAGGTTTGTCCAAACTCAACACAAAATTACACTTTCAATGACAACTGCATAAGTATTCCCTTCTGCTTCAAATACAAATGTGATGCATATAGCCAGACCCCATACCTCTTGACAGTTTTCAGTGTGACAGCAGTGAGAAATCTTAGCCAAATTCGTCATGTGGCCATCAGTCTCCTGACTTCAAACCCATAGAAAATCTCTGGTAGCATTTAACAAAGTCGGTTGCAAAACGCAAACCCAAGAATATTTGTGATATGGGTACGAAGAAGTGCGTGGGTGCATGCATGGGTGCCCATGTGTGAGTGAGAGACAGGCAGACTTATCCACTCTGATAATAATTCAATTCTCATTGAGCGGGCCTGATGAATAATGCAATCCAGTGAGGCTTTAGACACCCAAAAGATGAAAGGAGGATGATGAGTGCATGAAGACAAGCCTCAGACAGGGGGTGGAAAGGACAAAGGCACAACAAAGGACTGCTAATGAATAGCACAAAGAAAGCACTGCTGTTTGCATAGACAGTTTTGATATGGTAACAGTTCCATTCAATGGCTGCATGAGACAGTCATATTGAGAGAGAGAGCATTGCACACGGCGCTGGGAGTTTCAAGGCTGTGACTGACTGACATACAGACAGGCATCATTGCCAAGCAGCCAGCCAGATTGTGATTGCGGTTGGATGAATGCTGTGGAGCTGAGAAAAAAGGTGGCGGGGGGGATTTATTACAGACATGATCAAGCTGCAGGTGCCTTTCTTGAGAAGTCATCTCTCATGATATTTTTGTATCCTACATGCAGGTTAACAATTATCTAAATAATTTGGGGATAGGGGCTAAGATCACCGTAAACTGGACTGGAATCAGTTTGCTTTGCCAGTTTCTATATCCGGTTTATAGCGAATCAGGGGAGATAAAATGAATGGTAAAGTGTACCTTTATCCAAGGCGCTTTTCATAGATTACATTACATTCACCCATTCACACACACATTCATACACTGATTGCGGCGGAAACCATGCAAGGCACCAACCAGCACATCGGGAGCAATTAGGGGTTCAGTGTCTTGCTCAAGGACACTTCGACACCAACTCTGGGGGAGCCCGGGTTCGTTACGATCCAGCCCCTATGATAATGTCTTTGTGTGCGCACTGCATGTGGGTGTGGAATTACCAGATACAGCTTTGAAGTAGGCAGACTTTAAACCAGATGGCACTGGTTAAAAATGGAATTGAAAGCAGACAGCTATATTGACACAAGGTTATTCTGGACACATGTACTTTCTTGGGCAAAACCCTATTGGTCAATCAATCTGTGTGTCTCCAACAACCTGATGTGCTAATATTATCATATTAACATATACCATGCAGAGTGGTTTAAATTATTTAAAAAAAGTCCCGGATGGTAACAAGGGATATCGCCTTTTCTATTCAAACACATATCCATGTCAAAGCAATGTGATTGGTTAAAAAAAGCTACATGTAGCTATGTCTCAACCATAGACTGTAAAAAATATGGACAAAGCGTTCGCCGGGTCTAACATGGACGTAAAATGAAGCCTGTTATTCCTGCACTGTAAATCGCCATCTTTCTAGATCCGTTTGGTACCAGCTGGCCATTGGCTGGCTCCGTTTTGGACCAGCTGGCCATTGGCTGCCCAGACAACGAGGCGGGACTTCCCCCCTTCTTCTCCGTTGGTTTTTATTTTGACTCGAGTGGGAGGGGAATCCCGATCATAGACTGTAACGGTAGCCACGCCCCTCAGAACATACGCTATGTTTTTTTTTCTTTATGGTCATTTTTTTAATTAATGGGACCATAATTTTCCAAAAAGAATATTATGACATTAGAAATGAGACTTTAAACTAGTGACTGGAAGAAGAAAGTATTCATGACCATGTTTATTAAGGTAATACAGTCTAGGTGAAGTTGGGCCAAAATACATGGGCCTCTATGGAGCTATGGGGCTTTTTGGGTCCAGTCCAGCGCCACAACAGGCCATTATATGAACTACCGATTTCAAATGAGGCTTCACGAAATATCTGGCTGACTGCCCCCCTGGTCTCAACCCAGACCTCTGGTCCACTAGGGGGCTAGTGGTGAGGGTAATGCCTGATATGAGAAGTCAAGGGTTGACACTAAAGGCTCATTCATAGTCTGGATTTTTGGTGGTGAGTAAAAACAGAGAGAAGGGCTGGGGCGGTGGCGGTGGTTTGCTCTTCACCGTGGCTTTTGACGTCATGTTGTAGTTCGGTGGTCACCTCACCACCGAAAATCCAGACTATGTATGAGCCTTAAGGGTTGCCGACTGGCTGGGCGAGTCAATCAAACGTTCGGGCAATTGAAATTTGCTTTCAGGTTGCCCGACGGGCAAGTCTGTTTGAGTGGGGAAGAAACTGTTCACTAAAAACAGATGGAATTTACAATCAGTTATATTGTACAGCTATTGAGATATATGACACAAATTTTAAGGTATATCCATACAGCCCCAAAAATATGTGTTAAAATGAACAGTAATTAAATTTTTACCTATCACAATTTCATTTTCGGGCAAGTTGATTAGGGGTGGGGGTGGGGCAGGATGGGCTATGAGTGCTGGACCAGGGATCAAATAAGGCAAAGCTGGATAAAGTTTATGTTACTGCTTTGTCATCATTAATGGGCTGCATGCCTTTGGCATGCACATAGCATGCATGCATGTCATTTCTTTTTTTATATACATTTTTATCCAGCGATTGTTGTAACCCAGCTCTGATTTACATTAGGAGCAAATCAGCAAATCACTTGAAATGACTTCATTGAGCTTCAAGCTGACAAGAGAAGTCATACAATCAGTGGGCTAAGAAAAATCCAGACGGGCCTCATAGTGGACACTGGACAGCCATGCAGGATGTGTAACAGATGGGTAGATGGAAAGACAAGCAGGTGGGTACTGGCAGCTGGTCAGACAAAGTGAGCGACAAGCCAGTCAATCGGATGAGTGAACTGGAACAGGATCAGTTGGGCTGTGATATAGAACTTTCTCTTCATCTCTCGGCCTAACTTGTATGATTACTGCTGGGCCTGGGGGTATATTACAGAACTACTCCAGAGTCCCATATACTGGCATCCAGTAGAGATAATTATTAGGCTACTAACTCTGCAATGCATTCCTGATTTGTTAAAGGAAAATATCAATGCAATCACCCTGCAAAGCACGGAAAAAACAATACCCAATACCCACATTGTGAAATTTTGCACTTTGGTCCTATGGATATGGAATCCTGACATTTGACATTAAGGCGTTACCATAGGCTGTTAAATGAAGATTACATACAGTAACAGGTGTAGATATAATTATGTCATAGACCGCAGAGAACGAGGAGAGATGCTCAGGTAGGAAACAAAGTTGACATAGCCTACAGTAACTGCATTGTAAGTAGTAAGAACTTGACTAGCTATATACCTAAGCCACTGGCTGGATGTCAAGTAGCAAGATCACTAAATAGAAGAACAGTTATGTACAGTAAATGTAAAGTCACAGGTTAAATCTCTGCCACAGCCATGAAATCTGTAACAATGTTTCGCTTAAGTTGTGAGATGCACCCAATTATTGAGCAGTGGGAACACAGTCCATCCTGTAGCTTTGTGTGTCCGTACCCCCCTTCTCCCCCTTCTCGAAGGGGGATCTCCCTTCTGGCTCCAAAACTATGGAATGCACTTCCCATTACAATCAGATCTGCAGCCTCACTCCCTATCTTCCGCCGTAGTCTGAAAACCCACCTTTTCAGACTCCATCATGGCCCGCAGCACTTGCCCTAGCCCCTTAGATAAGCACTTTATGTAGACTTAGATAGCATTTTATACAGACTTAGAATTAGCACTAGAATTGCATTTTATGTAGTCATAGCACTTTATAGTATATGTATAGTATATATATATATATATATATATATATATATATATATATATATATATATATATATATATATATAAGGTATAGTATGTACAGTTTCTATGTATAGTTTCATTATGTAGATAGTCCACGGTTACGTTCTTAGCTTACGCATGATAACTACTTTTATGTATGTGATGTATTGCCATGCTTTTTGTTCTTGCTTAATGTAAATCGCTCTGGATTAAGAGCGTCTGCTAAATGCCTAAATTGTAAACTAACTCCTCGCCACTTGCCCTACACACTTCCACTCGGTTTGAGCATAGATACTGTATATAAATAAATAATAGAGACGGCACCGGAATTCCCCTCCTATCCACTTGCATTCCGGTGCCGTCTCTATATATCATATACATGTGTGCACGCACATGTGCACACATCGCAATCACAGTTAAAGTTCTTTCCACCAGACTCAATATTTCCATCTGGTTCCCCAGCACTCAGGTTCCTCATTGCTTGCACCACACCACACCACACCACAGAACAGATCACTGAAACACTGTCGCACATCTAAGGATGTACATAGCACGTCACCATAGAATAGTGGATCTCAATGGACATATCAAAATATCTACAGTGAACATGTACAAACATTCCAGTGTCTTTTCAGATTCTGTCCAAAAAACATGCAAATCAGTACACACTCTATAGTCATTTGATCAAGACGGATCCGTCCGATATTTCATATTCCATCCTAATTGGCTATTGGCTTCCACAGTTTGCAGGATTTGTCAGTTTTGAACAAAAATGTCTCAAATCATGAAACGGCGTGCAATTAATGTGAAATCTTGCACACACATTCCCACTAGATCGAGGAATAAATCCCATGCACCCTTTTCACATTGGAAGTCATTTCACCCACACGATGGATGTTTGTCTGCAGCCCTGAAGTCACAACTGCTACAACAACTGAACATTTGTTCAAAGATTGTTGGACAACCACTTCACACTATCACAAGGTGTCCCAGCATACAATAAGGTTGTTCTAAAGAGGTCCTTTGTCCACCAATCGACTTTGAGGCTTAATCAGGAGTTGTAGCAAAGGGGTAAGCTGAGTGGTGAACATTGCTCTTGTCTTCATGTCTTTATGTATGTAGTGTACCAGTAAGACGCACTGAGGGTGAGAATCTCACGACCTCGTCCATGCGCTGTTCTGACATGGAATGTCAGAACAGCGGAATGTCAGAACAGGAATGTCAGAACAGGTCAGCTGTATATATATATGGAAATCTAAGGGTGGCAGTGGGGGCAGTGTCTTGAGTGTACAGGGTTTGATGAGGGCCCAGGTAGAGACGGGCCTTAACTTTCGGGCCTGTTGAGAACTGTAGTTTTCGCCGGCTGCCGGGCGCATCTGCACTAATAACTTTGGGGCAGGCCCGTCTAAAGTTTGAATGGACAGGTATCAGTCAAAAGGGAGACATCGAACAGGAAGTATGGCGAAGGATCAACAAATGGAATGTCAGAACAGCCCAGATATGGAGATCTAAGGGTTTGAGGTTTTTTAGTTCAGATGTAGAGTTGCTGGCCAGCAATATGCAGATCTAGGGGATTATCCAGTCTTCTCCATGTATGGCTATCCAGGGTTTGATGAGGTCAGTGTCGTGATCTTCATATATGGAGACTGCCATATATGGAGCATGTCACGAGGTGTGACAGACTGACGGCCATATATGGTGGCGTGACGGACAGATGGACTGACTGACTGGTTTTCATAGTAATGTGCGACCTACAGTCGCAAAAATATTGTTTTGTTCTTGTGCTATGTCAAATGTGTGTATATTTGTTTCTGCATACAGTACATGACTGCTGGGTCGCAAGACAGATTTCAGTGTGAACTGACAATAAAGTACTATATTATTATATCATATCACTCTACAGAGCAATCGCTATTGACGATTACAGACGACAAGGATCTCAAAATAGAAATGATTGCCCCAGCCCAACCCTATACTTGGATAGGCTTAAGCCTCCCACATATCTCCGTCTATACTGTACCTTCACCCACGTTCTTCTTTCCTTTCACTGTCTGCCAAATGTATACCCATCGTCTCATTTGCACTGTGGTTTGTTGGGCAGAGTGAGTCAAAATCTAAGTGAGAACTTACAGTAGGTTGGGTATTTGAATACGATCAAATGCATCAAATAAAGTCAAGTAACCAACACACTGAAACAAAATAAGGTTTCTTTGAGGTCAAAATAAACATTGTGCTGTATAGCACTTGAATTGAACCTACCTCCTAAAATGACAATGCTGTACTAGACTAGAACTCTTATTCAGAAAACTATTAGGCCTATGTTGCCAGTTGGGTGGGAAATGTACTGGCATGAATATCGGTATTAGCCAATGAGTTGGATTTTGCCATGTGTACATTATGATATAAGTGAATTGACAGCTGACTGTAATTCATATGTACTTTGCACCTTACTCTTAACTTGACAAATAAAATGTTGTTGTAGTGCACTTATATTCTGTTAAATTCATGTTTTCTTTCAGTCTAAAACGTCAAGTGTAGCTAAAAGAAAATACAAATAAACACTACAAACCCATACCCTCCAATAACAGTGATCACACTCACACACACACACACACACACACACACACACACACACACACACACACACACACACACACACACACACACACACACACACACACACACACACACACACACACACACACACACACACACACACACACACAATCAGTGCTTTCTGACAAAACTGCTATAACTGACTATAACCTTTGAGAATAAACCTATACAATTACACTATGTTCCAAGTTACAACATACTTGGAGATGCCAGATATTCTACTGTTAGACAGATGTTAGGCTCTTAGCTTACTTGTGATCTTTGATGATTATTTATATGTATTTGATGTATTACCATGTGTTGTTCTTGTTTACTGTGAGTCGCTCCGAATTAAGAATGCCTGCTAAATGCTTAAATTGTAAATTTAGATCCTAGAAGAGCTTAAGCTATTTAATAAGCTTCTACTGTTTGTGTAGCTAGAAAATGCATTTTGTTTAAATGTATTCACGAAAAACCTCCATCAGTGACTCAGTGGTATAAAGACATCTACAGAGTACTTCCAATGGAAAGGCTCAGTGCCAAATTAAAAGAGAGAGAAAATAATAACTTTATGAATATATGGCAGCCGCTGATAGATTACTTGCCCAGGGATCTATGCACTCTGATTTATAAAGGAAGTGATTCATTGGATTGGCCCCAGCTGTACTCAATAAGGCAATTTGCCTTAAGTTCTGATCTGCCCATGTGTGTTGTGTGAATAACGGACTGTATTGTGTATCTATAGTTTCATTCATGATTAATGTGATGTGCTGCTTGCCCTTTCCTCTTTTAGTTTTCGTTTAGTTTAGTTTTTCTTGTCTGTTTTCTTGTATTGTGCTTTTCATTTATACCTTTCTAATTAATAATAATTATTTGTACGATTCATCTTTATGCAGAAACGTAAAAGTTCAATAAAAAATCACACACGTGTGAACTCTCTCTCTCTCTCTCTCTCTCTCTCTCTCTCTCTCTCTCTCTCTCTCACATTTATTTCCTGTATGCAACTGATATTCACTAAAATCTGCATCATTAATGTATGGATCTATTTCCGGTCAGTGAGCTAGGAATATAAGGAATATATGCCCAGTCACCATGCTGCACATGTGATGTTCCTTTTTACTGACACCAAGTATGAAATAAGAATTGACTGCACAGAATATCAATATGAAGCAACTGAAAAACATGTTGTAAACAAGTGTAATGCTTAATTGGGTCGTCCACTCACAGTTGACAGTCTTTGTATTGAGTTTGTGCTTAAAATGTACTGTAAATTCTACAAACTGTTAATAAATATTTCAATCAATCAATCAATCAATGTTATTTCAATGGTAGTGGATGGAGAGAGAGGATTTTTGACAAAGGGTGAATTGCATTGATATTCAAAATATGTTTTACTTTGTAATTTCTACGTTTGAATACTTTTTTACAGTACACATTTGACTACTTTCACTTGTGGTTGAGTAATATTTGACCAGGAGTATCTATACTTTAACTCAACGATCTAAAGTAGGCCTACTTTGTCCACCACTGGTTAGGATTGACATGGGCTATATACTATTTCTCCAATGTATGTTCACCTACATAAAGTGGTCTGTTCTGTTCTATTAAAATGTATTCACTTCTAGTGTGGGGAAATAATAATGTGCTTGCCTTGTTGTCATAACACCAAGTGTACCTCTTAGCTAGTGGAAAAGCCCCCATTCAGCCTATCCAAAGCTAGCCCATGGCCATTTTCAAATTAGTATTAAAGATCATTGTTCAAATCACACCTGTGTGAAGTGAGGGGCGCTCTTAACTAAGATATATGAAATGTAAGCTGACAACTGAAATGTATGTGATATATAAGCCCCGAGCTGAATTAAAACAGTTGCACTGTGTTTAGAAAATCTCGGACACTTATGACATAAATTATCCTTTCATTGTCAATGGCATGTAATGTTTGTGTTGACACAAAAAGCTGATTTGTTCAGACACGTACATTCTTTCATTGTCAATGACAAATGTGACACGTGTTGTGACGAAAAGCTGTATAGACTGTAGGAGGGGCTAGCGCCCCTCAAAAATGTACTGTAAAAAACATTTTTTTTTACTATAAATACAATTGTAGCACTGTTATTCATCATGGAAGGCTGTTTTTCCATCTCCAACTTTTGCCAAATAAAGCACATTTATGTGTTTGTTTGTTTTCTTCAGTAAAACATTTTAGTTTATGATAAGTTATGATCCAACTATCCTTTTTAAGTTTGCATTTCCAAGCTGTATGGTGTGCCAATGTAGCCTATCTCTGACGAATGGAGTCCATGATATCCTCAGAACATCTTGGGTGCAAATACATCTGGAATCTATTTATGTTTATTTCGATTCCAATACAATCAGATCAACTTATGATATATGAGATATGATAAACCTTACAGTGTACGTAAATTGTCTGTTTGTATATCCAAGATATACAGCAGAGGGCAGTGTCTACCATGGTAACCACACAGCTTTCAGAAATGAATAATGTCTCTACCTTCCAGGATTATAGGGCTTGCCAGGAAATAAGGGCCAAGTCAAATAGGTAGCCTTTACCATCAGGATGAGCTGCTATGACACGATGGATAAAATAAAGACACAATATAAAATAGCCAAATAGCAATTAAAGCATCTGTACGGACCATAGAAACAATGTCTACAGCAGTATACTACTGTGTGTGTGTGTGTGTGTGTGTGTGTGTGTGTGTGTGCAGCCGTGCGTGTGTGCGTGCGTGCGTGCGTGCATGCATGCGCATGTGCGTGCGTGCGCGTGTACACACATTCAGACTCGCTGCATTACTAACCCTGTCCCTAACCCTAACCATACGTGGAAGCAACGTAGTCGGAATGGCGCTGCGTCGGAATGCCACTCTGTCGCCACACAGCATGTTTAGTACTCGGCAGTGATGCATCCAGATGACAAACCAACTGCATACAATACATCAGATTCCATGCAGAACCTCTTCAAACTGTGGAGGAAGAAGCATTGTGTGTAGAGTGTAGAGGGAGGGAGTCGTTGATGACTGTATGTGGTCAGGCCAGCCCAGGTGCTCTCTGATGTGGACCCAGAGGAGCCCGGAGCTTCTCACTCTCTCCACTGCAGTGCCATTAATGTGAAGGGGAGCTTGTACTCCCTGCAGCTAGCTAGCTAGTTAGCTGACATTGACATGGCGGTTTATCCTGACAGCACATTGTCGGGGTTCTCACTTGCTCTCTGCGGGCCTTCTTGTCATCGTTTGTGATCAGGGGTGTTGTTGCCAGCGAACTTTATAATGGTGTTTGAGCTGTCTTGTGGCCACAGCCAGTGAGTGAAGGAGGGAGTACAGGAGGGCTGTTTTCGATGTTATTTCTGGTATAGGGGCCGGCACCCTCCCCTCTATACCAGAAAGCAGGCTACCTGGTATAGGCCATCTGTGGAAGTAGTGGTTAGGAGTGTGCATCTGCCCTGAGAGACTTTATTTTCTTAGGGACAGGGACAAAGGTGCAGTCTTTTTGAAATATGCAGGACTGCATGTTGACTGTCAAAGTCTGCCTTGTGTAGATTCTTTAGGTTTAACATAATTCTTCCCCTGTTCCAGTGGGCAGTAAAGTGTGCACTGATGCCCGAAATATTCTAAAATTTTAAATAACCGGTAAATGTAGTGTAGCCTTCCGTGTTTGTGAGCCCGATGCTGTGCAGTGGTTCTGTATGTGTTGTCGTTGATTCGAATTGTCACTGCTTGAGTTGCTGCAAGCGCCACAGTCAAACAGACGGGCGGGCATGGTTAGGTGTTTGTTGTTTTTGTAAAGCTCTCTGATCTTAGTAGAACCATAACGGAATAATTAACATAATGAAGTATGCTCACTCCAATGGTTGCGGTAGCATTCATTTCAGAACGCTGGTGGTGATGATGACCTGTGAAGGGCAGGGCTCCACTCTATCGGCAGGCTGTGACCCAGACAGACACTATACTCGCACACTTCAATCAACAAACAGCGGTTATCTGTCCCTCCCATCCCTATGACACCCTGGGAGACACTCCAAGGGACCTGCATGCTGGCTTCCAGGCTGATGACCCCCAATCAGGGGGCTGCAGACTCACCCCCCCATCTTCTGCTAGTCTGACAACTCAGCTCTTCATACTCCACCTCACCCCCTAACACTCTTGTATCAGTACTAGTTTGGGTACGGGTGGAAATTGTAACTAAACCCTGAATAACTGAGTGGAGACACATAAGGAATATATCTGCTTTTATTCAGGTTATGTGTGACTGGTGGTGACTCCATGTGTATCAGAGGAGACATGTGGTTTTCTACTCTACACTACACCCTCCCCAGACCAAGCACTAGGGATTGGCAGTGATAGGGATAACACAAAAGATATTGTGCCACAGATTGAAGGAGCTTCAATCACAAAGACTGCTCAACTGGCTTGTATTTCAATCATGGCGCTTTGTGACGTGCATCTGCATTTGGATCTATACAGTATGTAAAATACTTCAGTAAATAGGGTTGGAAATTGTGGTCAAAAGTGCACTGTGATGCTAGAGAAAATTCCTATTTTTGAGGGATGAATAGAAATACAAATTCAAAGAGACAGCCTTTGTGGTAGCATAGGCTACTGATCAGACATTGTTATACACAAGTAACATGGAGCCAGTGAATCAATCCCAAGCATTAAAAACGACATAGGCTAAGGCTACTGATTATTACTATTATTTAGTGAAATATTATAATAACATACTCTCCACCCTACTCTATGGTTGTGAGAGCTGGACACTCACAGCGGACACTGAGCGCAGGATACAGTCCTTCGAAAACAAGTGCTACAGAAGGATGCTGTATACATATATCATAAAGAACACCGGACAAATGATTACGTTAGACAGATAGTCACCTCACCACCCATGCTGGAGAACAGGAGCCTCTACTCTCAACAGTAACGCGTCGCAAACTGGCCTGGTATATGGTCATGTTACAAGGCATAAGTCGCTGTCAAAGACCGCATCCTACAGGCGACAGTGGAGTCCTGGATGGACAACATCAAGGAATGGACTGGCCACAGCTTCCAGACCCCGCTGGACTGGACTGGAATGGACTGGACATAGCTTCCAGACCCCGCTGGAATGGACTGGCCACAGCTTCCAGACCCCGCTGGACTGGACTGGAATGAACTGGCCACAGCTTCCAGACCCTGCTGGAATGGACTGGCCACAGCTTCCAGACCCCGTGAATGGACTGGAATGGACTGGCCACAGCTTCCAGACCCCGTGAATGGACTGGAATGGACTGGCCACAGCTTCCAGACCCCGTGAATGGACTGGAATGGACTGGCCACAGCTTCCAGACCCCGTGAATGGACTGGAATGGACTGGCCACAGCTTCAAGACCCCGCTGGAATGGACTGGAATGTACTGGCCACAGCTTCCAGACCCCGCTGGACTGGACTGGAATGGACTGGCCACAGCTTCCAGACCCCGCTGGAATGGACTGGCCACAGCTTCCAGACCCCGCTGAATGGACTGGCCACAGCTTCCAGACCCCGCTGCGCACAGCTGAAGAGTGAGAGCACTGGAGATCCCTGACTGCCAAAGCATCCACCATGACACCCCTACGGCCCCCTAGGCCATGGGATGACACCCCTACGGCCCCCTAGGCCATGGGATGACACCCCTACGGCCCCCTAGGCCATGGGATGAGTAAGAGTAAGTAAGAGTGAAATATTCCACTGCACTAATAATACGGAACTAACATATGTGTCGAGGCCGGGTGTTGCCATCTTCCTTTCCACCTGGCCCAAAATGCACCTGACAGAAGCGCTGAAATGGGTGCAATAATATAGTTGTGCCACCAGGGGGCAGGCAAGAAACATAGTGAATGGGTGTGTGTGCGTGTGCATCAGAGAAAGAGAGTGTGTGTGTGGGGGGGGGGTTAACTTCTTATGTATTTTGAATGGCTCTAGTCTACAGAGCCATTCGATACCAGGTGATCCTGGTATACAATGCACTTTCTCTTCGCCAATGTGGTTTAGATGTAGTTAGAACTTTGACCGAAGGAGTGTGAGAAACAAACTGATTAGGAAAACTAACCCCGCGCTGACGATGCCTCATTGATGCTCATCAGCGGAGAGCAAAGGGGAGGTCTGACTCATGATTTCACAGTCTTTCTGCATCTCCCCAGAGCCCAATTAATCTCTTTAGATCAGAGGCATTAGTCAGGATGAGCCAGAGGGAGGTTGGCACACACTGATGATAGCATCCTGGAAGTGAAGAGACACATACGCAGAGAGAGAGAGAGAGAGAGAGAGAGAGAGAGAGAGAGAGAGAGATGACCAGTGATTGTAGTTACCAGTACCTTTATCTCGAGAGAGGCCAACAGTACATACTACTGGTTCACTTTCTCCCTCACAGACAGAACCGAGCGTGTATCCTTGGGAGGTGGGGCCCAGTCCTCGGCCGGCCCCACCCCCTTCACATGAAAGATATCAGGGAAATCTCAAACTGTGTTTGAGCATGAAATGCAGATGTCGTAAAAGTTTTTGGGATGTCACTGCCTGTCAGTCTGGCAGCATTTATTTTTCTCACAGTCTCCATGAGCAGCTCACCTCAGTACTGGGAGACAAGTGTAAGTGAATCTTGTTATAGACACAGGAAGTCTGCATGCGTCTTCAGCAGTCCTATCCCACATTTTTGACGGGTCCAGATCAGAACAGCTGCTGTTCTTAAATTGCAGTGGGTTATGTTTTTCCCCCGCAATAAGTACAGTCTATGGTCTTTTAAAAGCTGCAGAAGAAACTTGTTAGTCTTGTAAGTCTCTTGACGGTGACCATGTTCAAATTATCTATCCTCATGTGAATCTCAATCATGTATCGTAAGGGCACGTAGTCTATTCCAGGAAGGTCATGTGCAATGGAGCTGATAAAAGCCTTTTCTTCTAAAAAAAAACAATTCAACGTAAACATTGCACAGCCAGGGTTGTAACAGGTCACCCAGGACCAGCTAATAAATAAGTCAGCTCTCTTCCCGGCGTCTGGTTTTCCACTAGGACCTACAGTATACAGTACAGGGAAACAGGTGAAGGTGAACCTTATTATAAAGACATGGCTGTCAGCAGTGCACCATTTGTCATGTACTACGGGCATCATATGATATGACAATATGATGCTTCTACTATACAGTGCTATACATTTGACTGCATGTGGTATTCAAGTACAGTATACTCACTTCCCCATATCGTCACACTGTGTAAAAGATACATTGTACAGCTGCCTACAGTATGGTATTAGCAGTAAGACGCGTGAGGGCAAGAAACTAGCAAGCATCCGCGCTTTGGAATTGGCGGTCAGATCAACATATCCGCCGGGGTGACAGCAGACTGCTGGGCGAGTGCTGGCACTTTGGCATGGGGGGTGAGATCAAGATATGGAATGAATTCTGTACTGGCCATATATGGAGTGTGTCTTTTTTTTTTTTTTTAAGTAAATTTTATTCAAAGAGTTTGATCATGCATGCAAACACAGGTATAATAAAATAAAATAAAACAATAATTTGAGTACAAAGTTGGAGTGTGTCTTGAGTGTACAGGGTTTGATGAGGTCAGATCAACATTTGGAATTTCAGAACAGGTCAGCTCCATATATGAAGATCTAAGGGCGGCAGCGGGGGCAAAGGAAGGATGGATGGCGAAGGATGTCAGAACAGGTCAGCTCCATATATGGAAATCTAAGGGTTCGAGGCATGACCTATGTGGTCATGCCTGGGGGTGACTGACTGACTGACGAGGAATGCACCATTTCATAGTAAATGCGACCTGCAGTCGCAATTACGGTATTATACCATGTTCTGAACAGGGTGACGGTGAGAGGATACAAACATCTGCTCACTGTTTTATAGATCCAAGGAACTTACTTTGTATTAATTAAGTATTTTTGTATTAAAGTAAGGGCCTTGGAGCTATGAAACAGTGTGCAGATGTTTTTATCCTCTCCTTGATCCTCGCCTTGATGCCTTGATGTCCAGCACCTGGCCTAAATATAGGCATAAGATGTGCACACAGTCTTCTACAGTATGTGCCTGGTAACAGTGCCACCTAGCAAACCAACTGCATGTTCCTTGCGAGTAAAGGGACTTGAGTTTTGAATCTAGCTCATGTCATGTCTCACATTGTGTCTCCCATATCTCTCTGCTCTCTCTACACTGGCCAAACACAACGTTTCTTGTTTTGTTTCAAAATGATGTGTGTGTGTGTGTGTGTGTGTGTGTGTGTGTGTGTGTGTGTGTGTGTGTGTGCGTGCATGCGTGCGTGCATGCGTAGCCTACATTGTTGATTAAGATGTTTATCTGATGTCATTTCTTTTCCTTCTACACCAAATCTCTTGGCCAATATACAAACTCGTAGTACGGCTTGTAGACATGCAAAATACGCGAAACAATTAACAGTGTGCAGACTGTCTACTAGACAGCTAGGCTACATACTGTTCTACATTAATTATGAAGATTGGAATCTTTGAGAGAGAAAACTAAATCGGTTGATATCAGCCTATGGGCTTTCCTGTTCTCGAAAATATTGAAATCAGTATCAGCCTTGAAAAATCCAAGTAAGACCTATAATTGTCTGTGGGACAGGTTCTGATATAAAAGCACCCAGAAGGTTTTCCTGGCAACGATGTCGTTAACAGCTTAGCAAACTGAATACAGACGTACCTGACCTTTTCCACATCCAAGATCTTGAAAAACAACTCCTTTAGGGGATTTAGAGTGACATTAGTATCCCTACAAGTCATATACCGGTAGGCCTTAACTTGGTCCCCTTCTATGTTCCCTCTACTTTAAACCAAATCTCTTTGCTGAAAATATCCGATCAACAACCTCACAATGCATCATATTAAATGTGACTCATTGTGAGCAAATTGTTTTGAAACACACTGTGAGCTTAATTGTAGATTGGTTATTTTTGCCGAATGTTCATCTATTTTTGCATTTATGTTTGTCTGTTCCCATAATAGGGACACTAGGTCCATTGGATAACTTTCTGTCTCGGCTTCATAGTGAGGAATGCTTAACACTGATTCAAATATCAGATCTTGAAGTGTTCATGATAAGAATCTCCCCGGGTGGGGTTTGAACATTGCATTTGCAGCTGGAGCAGTCACTGTTCGCTCTGACATGATTTTCTCCAAATCCCTTCAATTGAATTTCCTCACCTCACAGAGGAGGAAGAAGCCGCTCTCTTTCCAGCAGCACAATATCCCTGTGCAAACACTTGTGTCAGCTGTATTTGCCAATACATTATGTCTATGAATATTTTAAGCGCAAAGCAGAGTTTACTCAGGTAACACTGCCGGCGTTGACTCATGATATTGAGGTTGTGAACAACCTCAAAAACGCCTGCTTCAGATTCACATAATTATATTTAAGACGGACAGTTCAATATCACTGGACAGATCGAACGCTGTGTGTGTTGATTTTAGTTTGTTGCCACTCAGTTAGAAATGGTCTCTCCCTCTCGTTTCTTTTTCTATGGTTATGACAGGGAAGCTGTGAGACTTGACAACACCTTATGTCTTACACCGTCCTACACCATACCACTGTTGCAGCCATATACAGTATGTTACACCATCCTACACCATACCACTGTTGCAGCCATATACAGTATGTTACACCATCCTACACCATACCACTGTTGCAGCCATATACAGTACAGTACAGGGATCTCCTTTACAGGCTCAAGCCCCATTTATACTTTGACGTTACAATGGTGCCACAAATAGACGATATATACATTATACAAGATCACATCATTTTGCTTTACACATTCTGAGCTTGTAGTTCGGCCAATGTTCGGTACCATAAATTATCTTCTAAATTATTAGATTCTATCATTCTAGAATCTATTTAGATTTTTTTTTTATATCTGTTTAATGGAAGTCATGCCTCTCAGTGGGTTGGAATTATATTCTCAGTGCAAGTCAGGTTCTATTGGGTTTGTGACTGCAGGAAACTGATAAGATGTATAATGCTGTAATCACAACCGCTGCGATGCTGCCTGTAACGATGAAGCGTATCAGTATCAGTGATGCTGCAGTAATGGTTATTTTCTATCACCTTATTTTGTTACACGATGACTATCAATCCTTCCACATAATATACTGCAGTTGTTTGGAATGGAGATGGGCTGTGCGAGTGCATCTATTTTATAGCGTCACGTTGCATCAAACCGATATGAATTGATTGAACTCAATTGATTTCGTACAGATGTGTAATCTGTCTTTCACAATGTGGAGAGAGATCAATACCTCAACACTGGGGGAAAAGAAAGGCAGAGAAATGTGTGTGTGAGCGATAGAGACCGATATTTATTGTAATGACACTGTGTAGTCTCTGCTTATGTATTTCACTCATACCACAGGCTGCAATTTTGTCCAATATAAACACATGAAGAGGAATGGAAAATATAGCCACAGTGTAAAATATCTTGGGACGTAATGGTTAACGGTTAATGGATAAATGGTATAGGAACAGTGTCAGTCACATGACTACCAATACAAAACTAATGCAAAATGTATTACAAGTCTATTTTCTCCAATTCCAATACAGTATGTAATTTGCTAGAGTCAAAGGTTGGTCAAAGTAAAGTGTACGTTCCTCATGCTCACCTGATCAACATTTGTACTGTGATGAGAGATGCTTGTTCACGCCTTTATTTTACAGGATTTATGTTGGGGGACCTGCTCTATAGTCTACCCTTTAAGAATTTCAAAGAGGAATGTTTACCATTTAACAACGTCACAAACAATTATGTATGTTTTAATAAAAGTGTTATTTTTCAGGAAATGTAAAAAATAGCCTATGTTCCAATAGACCTGTAGTGTAGTTGACAATTATTTAGTCACATGCTCTTTTACATTTGTTAAATATTACATAAAACCCAGACTTAAAGGAAAATTCCATACTAAAATGCTTTCTTACCTTTCTTTGTAGTTGTTACGTCCCCACCAAAGAGGTCCAGGTGTTATTTCGTGCAAAAGCTCCTTATTGGCTAGTTCCCGTACCATAAGCCCTAAATGAATTGCATTGAATGGGAATCGAATGGGGCTATGGGGTGTTGTGCTAATTCGCTTATTTCGATCGCTCAAAAATTTCATTTTTTTGTATATATCCTCTCTTCATAATGTAAATAATATCCCAAGTGGCACACTTTACTACTTATTTCGATGGAAATAAGCGAATTAGCACAACACCCCATAGCCCCATTCAATTCCCATTCAAGTCAATGCAATTCATTGGAGGGCTTATAGCCAATAAGGAGTTTTTGCACAAAAAAACACCTGGACCTCTTTGGTGGGGACGTAACGACTACAAAGAAAGGTAAGAAAGCCTTCTAGCATGGGATTCTCCTTTAAGTATGCACTTTCAACCCAAGCCCCTACTGGTCAAAGATTGAATTGCAGGCGGGCGAAATACATGCACGAGCGAGCAAGAGAGCACGCCGCTGGGTCTTTGCTGTGTGAACACGTGAGGTGACATGACGTATAGAGGTACAACAAGAGCAGCGCGAGGGGTACTCTCATAGGAGACAATCTTTCCTACTTTTGCGCTCCTTGAGAAAGCACATTTTTTCATTCAACCTTTATCTGTTTTATCGGAAACACATTGAGGTCAGGACCCTCATTTTCAATGATGCTGAGAACAATTGATTGATATCGTTGTCAAAGTGGAATTGGGTACCGCCACATGAGGGGAGATTGATGCCACCTGTGTCAGAGAGTGACACTATGAAAGGCCTATACAAGGTCTGCAGACAACATGTGACAGGGTATATGAAAGGTCTGACTGGCTATACATAAAAAAGAGTGACATGGTTTAAAAGGTTTGATTGGCAGCAGACAACAGGTGAGAGTTGTCTACCCCAATCAACAAGGTCTGATTGGGGTAGAGGCAACAGGTGCAAAGGAGTTTTGTCAGTGCTGCGTGATCTGTCTGAATAACATTGTTCTGGAAAATCAATGCCTACATGCTGGGCCTTCCTTCCCACTCACTCTGCCAACCATCATCAAGGGTAACGAATTGAAACAAAACATTAAGTGCGGTCAGCAGCAGTAACTAAATGAGGTGTGACAGAGGTGGAGGCATTTTAGAAAACAGACGTCAAAGCTATGTTTAGCCGAAAACACAACGTCAACCGTCCCAGAAATACAGCGGAGTGAAATTGATACTGTATATGTTTCAAAAACCTAATATTCATGTAAAGTACAAATCTTATATAAAAATTGCCTAGATGGGTTAGTTGACGGTGGGAAGGTGTACGTCACAAACCTATGGACTTGCGCCGCTGCTCCGACCCACATGAAACTTGCCACAAACACTGTTCAGGGGTCTGCCTTGACAATAGTAACATCCCCCATGAGCCACATTAGGGGTTCATCTGTCCACCGGGGAGCTCCAGCAGTCATTCAGGGGTTCCCAGCATGCTACAGGCTCCAAACAGACTTCCAATTCCATCACATATTATGATCACGTCCTACTTCCGGTTTGTTTCGGATTGCATTGAAACTACAGCAGTGTTACAGCAGTTTCTGCATTTCAAATGGCCATAACTCTGTGACAATAATAGGACTAGATTTTCAGGCCTGAAAATCTAAAATAATTGCTCAAGTAAACCCAAAATATGTATTACCTCGATCTTCAATCATGCAAACACAATAGAAACAAATGTCACCTTATATCCAGCCTGATAAGGGCTAGCCTCAATCTTTACCAGTATACAAGCGACATCATTAAATTCACTATTTTCATTTTTTCATTTACACTGAATTATTTTGTTTGGCTAATAGCATTTTATATCTGTGGTGCTGCTTGCAATGGCAGCACTTTATGCTGCATCAAAGAAATGTGTTTGTTCCTTTTGGGAGAGTTCAGTCTTTTGATGTTGTTTTATATTAACCTTTTCTGACTTACATTTCCCCCTCATTTGATTAGCTAAGCGTTAGAGCTTTCATCTATCCATTCCTAAACAAACAACTAGCTTTTGGGGTTTTTACGTTTAGTTGTTCAACCTACCAACTTCAAAAACTAGTGATTGAATCTAGGAATATAGCTTAAACCATTATTACATTATGGCTGGTTTTAGGGTACATTGTTCATTTCATCCAGCCGTTTTGCTGGAAAACCTTTTCAATTCATCATTCGATTGTCAGTTGAAGGCCCTTCGAGGGCAAGGCCCGTTTCAATTGGAAAAGAGCCAGTGGCAATGGGTCACATACAGACACTAAATGGGGTCAACAGGGACTATCATTCTCTTGTGAGATACTAGCCTATCTTAAGCTTAGTTTATACTCCACCATTTATACTCCAGCCAAGAATAGCTGATCTGGCCCAGGCCTGCCTAACGGTCCAGGCACCTAGGCTGCTAATCCAGCCGGACAGTGTGTCTTGGTTCGAGTCCCGATCCCGACGGCCTTTGCTGTGTTTCACTCCTCATCTCTCTCCCCTCATTTCCTGTCAGCTTACTGTAAGCTACCAAATAAAAAGGCAGAAAAAGGCCCCAAATACTTAAAAAAAAAAAGAACAGCAATCAATCATTTTGGCGAGTTGCAAGCTTTACAGATTGGGTACTTTTGGCACGGGACACCATTGTACAAAGACATATAAATCAGCTTTTAGGAGTTCTCTCAGACTGTTCCAGTTTCTACTAATAGAAAAATCACACTTGTGTGAAGTGACGGGTGCCCACTGTATTTGTATACAGAGGACGTCTTACATCATCATTTAGTGCCCTAAACAAACATTTAAGTCCATAGACTTGGCAGAAAGCTCAGGCAATCTGTGAAGCCGATAGGGAATCAATCAGGGAAGCTGATGGGATGGGGTGGCCAATCAGGGAAGCTGATGGGATGGGGTGGCCAATCAGGGAAGCTGATGGGATGGGGTGGCCAATCAGAGAAGCTGATGGTTACACCGTTTACTTTTATTTTGTTTTTGATTGCTTGATTGAATACTTTTTTATTAGTCATAAATGTAAACAGCACAAGGTACATTTAGGCTAAAAAAGCCTTGAGTACTTGTTTCCATTGTGGTCCATTACGCCCGGGACAGTCACAGTCACACACAACAGGTTTTCTGGATTTAAAGATATATATAGACATTCCACTTACCATCCTACCCTTTGTTCACAAACATCAGTTTCTAACTATACATTGCTACTGTATCTTCTTTGCTGTCCACCCTTGCAAATGTAGTGGCAGCAAGTTCCTCAGAACAAGATGTAGCCAGGCAAAAACTTACTTTTACTTACTTATGACAACCTATTGCACTGGATAGATGTAGCCTACATGCTTGTGCAATCCCTGCAATGTCAGCGAGCTAACACACCATTGCCTGGCTTCACTCTCATAAACAGTAGCCTATTGATAAAGAGCACGGCAAATTTTAGTGTCCAATAATTGGGCGTCTCTCAGCTGATTTATAAGCCTCCTTAATGGTGCCAGAAAGGTCCAGCATCATTATGGTTCGCAGGTCAGTGATTAATATCTCCCATTATAATGTTCAGGGAGGCTTGGGGAGATAGATTCCTGCTGCTGAATCACAATGTGTGTGTTGTGTTCACGCAATTCTCCCTGGAGATTTGCGTGATAAAGATACACAAGTTAAAACGAGCTTAGGCCTCCAGTGATATCATTCTACCTCATCACATCATTAGTAAACATTCCTACACATTTCTGGTCACGTCGCTGTGTTGTTGTTGGTGCAGAAGAAGAGGAACCCCCACAGGCAGACGTCATTTAACAGCTTTGAATAGATATACTCGTCTCGCACCCAAAATGTGCAAACATGACTCCTGGTCACAGAGCCCTCCTCTCCACGCTTTCTGATTTTCTTACTATCATGGTTGGTCTTGTTCAAAGTCAATAGCTGTGTGTGTAAACAGGATAAAGGATTCTCCACCTTGCAGTTTAAATTCCCACAGCCCTGGTATACAGTGTGTTTCTTCATCGACTGTTCTTACTGTAGCTCTTCATGATTTCACAGCTGTCAAGCTGCTGCATAGGCCAGTGGTTCCCAAAGTTGGGTCCGGGGACCCAGAGGGGTCCTTGAGGGAGTTCCAGGGGGTCCATAGAGCTAGAGCTAAATGATAGTTAGGAACCAAATGGACCCTTATGGGTCTGTAACTCTGAGAGTGTACAAATGGAACCAAATGGACCCGTTCTCAAAGTTAAATTAACATTGATTTTACAATATAGAAATTGGGGGTCCCAGAGATAGAAACACCATTAAATGGGGGGTCCGTAGACTAATGCATGTCAAACTGGGGCTCCTTGAAATTAAACAGGTTGAGAATCACTGCTAGAGCCGTAAAAATCTTCTTATGGGGGCATTATCTCTTCAAATGGGGGTCTGCGGGCTAATTAGTGTAAATTTTCCTTAACATGAAAAAGTTTGGGAACCACTGGTATAGGCTACTCATTCCTAGCATTCCTCTCAGTACTACTAGCAATATTTAACGGGTAGAACTTACGGTGCAAACCAAGTAGAAAACAGTACAGTACTGTATAGATGTATTGTGTTGTATGCATAGGAGGCCTTAAGTATGTTTCACCAGTTTCAATTGAAACGGGCCTCCACCCTCAGGGGGGCCTCAACAAAATAATGATGTCATAGGTATGTGGGGGCCTCATATTTGGTCTTGAAACAGGCCTCCAGATTCCTAAGGCCACCCCTGAACACACAAACACACCAAGCTGGCCATAGGGGGCGCTAGCTCCCCTCAAAGAGCCAGAATGCAAAATGCTTGTCATTCAGCCTCACTTTGAATTGCTCAGTGGACTGTCTCTCACACAGCGATATGGAGAAAAATATCACACCCGCGTGACGTGAGCGGCACTGTTATCACCATACATCACATTCCGTGCTCAGCCAGTCAGCTTGAGCACATTCCGCGCACACACACACACACACACACACACAGCCTCAAAATACAACACAGCTCAGTGTTAGGGAACGCTGTAGCAATTTACAATTTAGGCATTTAGCAGACGCTCTTAATCCAGAGTGATTTACATTAAGCAAGAACAAAAAAGAATGGGAATGCATCACATAAAAAGCATTTATCATGAAACATGCGTAAGCTAAGAACGTAACAGTGGAATATCTATATAATGAAACTATATTATAAACTATACTATTCTATGCTATATGTGTGGAAGACCCATAGATCCATAGACCCATATATCCATAGATCCAGACCCCAAGGTAGCCGCAATGAAGTAATAAATATAGCAATATAGTTCAAAGGTTGCACTAATTGGCGCCGTTAAGGCGTGCATGGCAACAGTTTGTGTCTCGTGTGATGTCACACCAGAAGATATAAGATGATGCACCGTGTTGAAAATGACTGTAGACGTCGAGAGAGAGAAGAGACAGACAGACAGACAGACAGACAGACAGACAGACAGACAGACAGACAGACAGACAGACAGACAGACAGACAGACAGACAGACAGACAGACAGACAGACAGACAGACAGACAGACAGACAGACAGACAGACAGATGTTGTCTTGGACCGTTTCCAAAGCAGGAGGACCAACGCGATTCTATCATGCTGCTGTAGCAGTGAGGAACAAACTGTTTTCCTTTGGAGGCTACGGTGATGGAGGGACCTTCAACAACATGGAACAGATGGATGTCCATGTCTTCAACACAGTGTCTTTATGCTGGAAGAAGTTACCTCCAGTGAAACCAGGAAGAGGGTACGGTCACCTTGAGGTTCCATTCAGGCGCTGCGACCACACAGCTGTGTTGGTTGAAGATACAGTCTACATCTGGGGAGGGATCCCTTACTGCAATGTGCTTTATTCATTTGATGTTGACTCCCACAGATGGTTCCAACCCAGGGTTTCTGGGACTGTTCCAGAGGCGAGGAGGTACCACTCAGCCTGTGTGTTGGAGAAGGTCATGTTTATCCATGGAGGACAGACCAAGCTGACTGGATACACAAATGACATGTACAAGTTGGACACCAGCACAATGGTCTGGTCTTTAATTAACACCAGAGGAACTCCACCTCCTGCTTCATCAGCTCACTCTGCCACCATCATTGGTACCAAGATGTTTGTATTCAGGGGCTGGAGGCCCCAGTGCTACAACACCATCAGAGTGTTTGACATGGAGACAAACGCCTGGCTGGACACACCTTCTGCACAACTTCTACGAGAAGGACGCTGTTATCATTCAGCATCTACCTACAATGGAGAGCTGTACATATTTGGTAGCTGGAACGGTAACCTGTACTTCAATGATGTGTGGAAATTCAGTCCAGAGACCATCTCCTGGAAGAAGGTTGAGCCCAAGGGGAAAGGACCATGTCCAATGTATGGTATGTGCTGTTGCATTGTGGGAGATCGTATCTTCTTCTTTGGAGGAAGAAAAGGATATCACACTATCTATGATGAGCTGTTCATCTTAGACTTGAGTCCTTGTCTTAAGACGTTATGTAAGCTAGAAGTTATTCAGTACGCTCTGGACCAATCAGAACTCCCACACAACATCAGGTGGGAACTGGCAGCCATGGCAACCAACGACAACAGACGACAACAACAATAACAACCGAGACCACATTCCAGACGAAGGAACAGCAGAAAGATCAAGAAATGATGGATCAACATCTCATCCCACCTGATGGTGAGCCACCTCTCAGCATCTCTTACTGAGATTCAAACCTCAGCAGACTCCTTCTCTCCAGACAGGCTCTCTAACCATTCAGCTAGGCATCAAACAATGACAATTGTTCCGTCCAACACAATGCGGTGGAACTGAACACAGTGGAACTCTTTATTTCTATTATCTTTTTTTATTTAAAGGACCAAGCAGTCCTGAAAGGACTTGGTCCTTTATTGTTATTGTTAGTTTTTTTTTCCTTCTCCTTTTGCCAAAAAAATAATAATTGCGAAACTCGGCCTACAGAAAAAAATATTCTTAAAGACTATCTGGTACACAGCAAGCTAAAAGGAATAAACACACCAGCACGCCAGAGACTAGAATACTTCAAACCCAAACAAATAGTTAAAAATAGAACTACAAAACGCATGTTGGAGATTAAACAACAGATAACAGCCAGCACCAGCAACTGTGTTTATTTAATCACATGTGAAAAATGTGGCTTACAATATGTCGGAGAAACGAGTAAAACAATAGCTGCAAGGCTGAGACAACACAAATACAATATTAACAATGGAAAAAAGACAACTAAAAGGATAGTTCAACATTACATGGCACATGGCATTGAAGCTCTAAAAGTATCTGGACTTCAACACAATCCCAACTGGACAGTAGGACAAAGACGTTTTAATGAAAAACAGTGGATCAAGAACCTCAACACGGATTTTCCTGGATGTTTAAACATGCCAAAATATTAGACAAGTTGTTTTGATTTTGTACCAAAACTCCACAGCCATATACATGCTAAACACAGCCAACAATCAATGGAAATCAGACTTTGAATATAGGGGACAAATTAGCACATTCCACACCAAGCCAACCTGGGACACGAAGCAAGAGTGTACAGTGCACTGAAGTCCCCTCAGTCAACCCCCGCCACTCTTGGCCCTCTCTCTCTCTCGCTCGCTCGCTCACTCACTGCCTTGCTCTCTCCCACAAAGTTAATGTTAGTAAAGTTACACCTATTTCATGTAAATAACATGGTAAAATGTGCAGCATTGGGGGGTAAAGGGGAGACACTTTAATTGTGAAGGGACGACAGGATGAGGAAAGGTGTTGTTGCTAATTGTCGAGAGTAATGGCTACGTGTGATATTGAACAGTCAAACTATTCGTATCAATATACGGCTGTATCAACAAAATAATGATGTCATAGGTATATATGGGGGCCTCATATTTGGTCTTGAAACGGGCCTCCAGATTCCTAAGGCCGCCCCTGGTTGTATGCGTGCTGCATCACCTCTTATCTCTTTTTAATGTGATCTTAAATGGGATATTGAATATAAATTCCCAAGCAGCAAGATTAATAGTATTAAATATTGCGCTTGATTGAACAAAAGCCAACAGCCTAGATGTCACTAAACCTACATTTTGCACAATAATAAGTTTCATTCAATATAACTTGATTCCATATTTCATTAGAATATTGTGTGTATGTGTGCGTGCGTGCACACACACTTTATAGAATAGTCCCCTAACCTTTGGGGTGCTATTTGTCTCATATGTCTGTGTGTATATATATATACATATATATATACACAGTATATGCACAGGTGAAATTCGTCCTCTGCATGTACCCATCCTATAACAACTACAGTAGGAGCACTGAGCACTGAGCAGCCATTCTGCGGCACTCAGGGAGCAATTAGGGGATTAGCAATTAGTGAACGCAGGGACAGTAGGCTTTCACTTCTAGTGATTTTTACTAGTTGACTAGCCAACTAGCTTTGTATACATTTAAAAACTGTACATTGGTGACTATAATATAGCATTCTACTACAAAGAAAACGCCTTTTTTGATCAACTAGGTACCAACAAGGTCAACTAGTGGATTAGTCGACTAGTTGAATAGTCGACTATTGCTTAAAGCCTTATATAGACACATTGCTGGCCTGGCCTGGAATAGAGGGTATATGTATATGCCCGTGACATCATCATCATACCTTTGTCACGATGTGGTTCTGGAGGTGTAGGATGAGGTGCAGAATGAACCAGGCACAGGCAAGTGGTTTTACCGTAATTCCCAAAAACGCACACTGTGAAATAACTTGGAATAACTATGAATAAACTAGGGAAACACAAGGAACAGACCACATCATTCACGACGACGAACTGACAAGGAACTGCAAACACTGGGGCATATAAAAAGACAAGACTAACTACACACAGGTGAACTGAAACACACAATCAATCAACACTAGGATAGGCTAACAGGCAACAGAACACAGGTGGCTAGGGTTACACTAATACAGGGAGGTGAGACAAGGCAGACAGGAAATCACAGAACACTACTACAAAATAAGGTACAGAACACAAATACAAGTAATAAGTACCAAAACACAGACAAAGTCCAAGGGCAGAGGAGCGTACCGTGACAACCTTAAGTATGCGGGAACGCCTACTGAGTGGCAAAAACCTACTCTCTGGCCTTGACAGCCCATACATCCAAACAGAGAAGTCCTATTTGATTGCATTAAATGACTTTAAACAACATTAAATTCACTTCGTCACTCACTTTGCCACTCGATCTGCCATTCACTTTATGCATGTGCATACCCTCTGCTGGGACAACCCTTGGCCCTGGCCCCCCAGGCGGGCTAACCACTCAGTTGTGCCCCTACCTACAGTATACGTGTACAGTATGCAGTGTTAACATTCTGTTATACATAAGCAGCATTCATGTGTCTGCGGGATGTTATTCATGATGATGCTGATGGTGGTGATGCTAGTGAAGGCAGAATATGAGCTGTCTAGTTAGAAGAAGTATTTTGGTACGTGGGTGCCACACAAACACATGACATCCGTCACACACCCACCCAACACACACACACACACACACACACACACACACACACACACACACACACACGTGTGTGTGTGTGTGTGTGTGTGTGTGTGTGTGTGTGTGTGTGTGTGTGTCTACTACTCTTCTGGCCACGTGTGTGCATTTGTGTGTGTGTGTGTATATGTGTGACATCCTCAATTAGCCATGGTTCCTGGCAGCAGACCGCATTGAGCACTGCCAAATACGATGCAGAGCAGACAACACCATGCAAGTGTATCACAGTTAGATGAGGACAACAGAACAAGAAATCGGGTGACTCACACATCTTAATTAGATGCATTAGTATGACAAGCCTGTCACTGCATGTCACACACGCACGCACGCACGGAAATGCACCCCTACTGTACACTGTATCAACCACCCACACATAAAATACACCCAGCGCCATAAAGCCAAATTAAAGTGAATATAGTTGAGGCGAGTCTCATAATTGCATGGGTATGTGTGGGTGTTGTTATGAGTAAGGTTTGTTTGAGGAGTTACAGAGACTGTTTAATGCTTAGAAGAGGAATTATAAATAGGAGCAGACAGTAGTAGTGGAAGTGGTAGAGAAGTGGTTCTCCAACATTTAATGTTTAGCACACTAAACAGCACATAGCACACTAAACAGCACATGATAGCACACTAAACAGCACACAGCACACTAAATAGCACATACGTATAGCACACTAAACAGCACATAGCACACTAAACAGCACGTATAGCACACTAAACAGCACATAGCACACTAAACAGCACATGATAGCACACTAAACAGCACACAGCACACTAAATAGCACATACGTAGCACACTAAACAGCACACAGCACTGCACTAAACAGCACACAGCACACTAAACAGCACACAGCACATTAAACAGCACACAGCACTGCACTAAACCGCACATACTGTAGCACGCTAAACAGCACACAGCACTGCACTAAACAGCACACAGCACTGCACTAAACAGCACACAGCACTGCACTAAACAGCACACAGCACTGCACTAAACAGCACATACTGTAGCACACTAAACAGCACACAGCACTGCACTAAACAGCACATACTGTAGCACACTAAACAGCACACAGCACTGCACTAAACAGCACACAGCACTGCACTAAACAGCACACAGCACTGCACTAAACAGCACACAGCACTGCACTAAACAGCACACAGCACTGCACTAAACAGCACACAGCACTGCACTAAACAGCACACAGCACTGCACTAAACAGCACACAGCACTGCACTAAACAGCACACAGCACTGCACTAAACAGCACACAGCACACTAAACCGCACACAGCACACTAAACAGCACACAGCACACTAAACAGCACACAGCACACTAAACAGCACACAGCACTGCACTAAACAGCACACAGCACTGCACTAAACAGCACATACTGTAGCACACTAAACAGCACACAGCACTGCACTAAACAGCACATACTGTAGCACACTAAACAGCACACAGCACTGCACTAAACAGCACACAGCACTGCACTAAACAGCACACAGCACTGCACTAAACAGCACACAGCACTGCACTAAACAGCACACAGCACTGCACTAAACAGCACACAGCACTGCACTAAACAGCACACAGCACTGCACTAAACAGCACACAGCACTGCACTAAACAGCACACAGCACTGCACTAAACAGCACACAGCACACTAAACCGCACACAGCACACTAAACAGCACACAGCACACTAAACAGCACACAGCACACTAAACAGCACACAGCACTGCACTAAACAGCACACAGCACTGCACTAAACAGCACATACTGTAGCACACTAAACAGCACACAGCACACTAAACAGCACACTAAACAGCACACAGCACACTAAACAGCACACAGCACTGCACTAAACAGCACACAGCACTGCACTAAACAGCACATACTGTAGCACACTAAACAGCACACAGCACACTAAACACAAACAGCACACAGCACTGCACTAAACAGCACACAGCACTGCACTAAACAGCACACAGCACTGCACTAAACAGCACATACTGTAGCACACTAAACAGCACACAGCACTGCACTAAACAGCACACAGCACTGCACTAAACAGCACATACTGTAGCACACTAAACAGCACACAGCACTGCACTAAACAGCACATACTGTAGCACACTAAACAGCACACAGCACTGCACTAAACGGCACATAGCACACTAAACAGCACATAAGTAGCACACTAAACCGCACACTATTTCCCATGAGCAGATTTGGTGGATACAAGTACAGCTTCATCAGGACTGCCGGTCAACAAAGTATGTACTGTAGAGCTTCAGTTGTTATTCAGTTAGCCTAAATACACTTAGTTCATGCCCTTCCACCCCATGAAAGGACCCTTATGCCTAAAAGTTTCTTTGCATTTCTTTTTTACTATATTGAAAAACATTTTAAAATTGTTCCAAGAGGAATTTACTGTACTGTATAAGCTCACAATGTGTTGTTGTTTCCACAGTTTTCAAATGTGGCACGCAAGATGGGGCCCCATAATGCTTGTATTTCCATCTGGCACATTTCAGTGTGTTTGTTTGGCATGCTGGTTGTTTGGTAGCACTTGGTTGGTTCTTTTACTTTACTTTACTTACATTATTATTGCCCAATGTACCTAATGTTCTACATTCATGAATATCTTTTGTGTCAACAGAACCACATAATATTGCAGCAATTATTTTCTTTTCGGAGCACTTGCGGCGGTAGTTATACACCAAAGAAAATATGTTGGAAAAAGCTACAACTAAAAAGTCTGTCTGCATCAGAGTTTTGGTGCTGCCTCGTTGGGTGGCACCTGGCATCCTGGCACCGCTCGGAGCGATACGCCATGTGAACCGAGCTAAACATGAGATGTCTCGGGTAATCTTTGCTTCTCCCCTTCGTTTCTCTGCACCGCCAACCCCCTCCCCGCCCCGCCCCGTCCGCTCCCACTCTACCCTCTGATGAGTATGGGCTACCATGCAGCCCATACTCATCACACTGCATGTCTCTCCTCGCTGCGTTCTTTAACACTTGTAGAAATGGCCTGACACATCCAATCTGAGGTTATTACACAGATATGAACGCGCACGTACGCACACGCATGTGCACAAACACACATGTAGGTCTGCAAACAGATACTTGCAAAAAATGTACACACACATATATAACCATACACGTGCCTGCCGCATAGACATATACACGCAAATGTGCACAGCTCACACACATGCACTCAGATAGCACAGATACAAATACGCATCCGGCATCGCACACACACACACACACACACAGACACACACACACACACACACACACACACACACACACACACACACACACACACACACACAATACACACGCACTATACACACACACACACACACACACACACACACACACACACACACAATACACACGCACTATACACACACACACACACACACACACACACACACACACACACACACACACACACACACACACACACACACACACACACACTCCCTCTGGCCTCTACACACACAACCTATTACAGGGACCCAAATGAAAATGAATTATGCATTCTGTCCTGCCATTTGTACAAGTATGTGATACATCCCCTGTTTCCACCCAATTGGGCACAGAGACCCATGCACAAAATGGAAAAAACGGTTTGCCCGCAGACATGCGCGCACGCGCACACGCACACACACACACACAGATCTACAAGCAAACAAAAAGTCATGGTGCAAAGCGTTGTGTGCTTGTAGATCACATTTTTTGGTGCATGTATAAATCAGACATAACTCTATCTCTAAACCTAACTTCTAAATGTCTAATCCTAATTCGCTCGCACACACCCAACACGCACACGCACACAAACAACACGCACGCACACACACACACACACACACACACACACACACACACACACACAGTGCACACACACACACACACACACACACACACACACACACACACACACACACACACACACACACACGCGCACACACACACACACACACACACACACACACACACACACACACACACACACACGTACAGCATGTATAGGCTACACAAAGTAGCAGTAGAATGGGCATGAATGCATTATTAGGCTATCTACACTAAGGCAGGGAAACACGCCTTCAGGTTCAATGAATGCCCTGCATGGATTTTTGTTCTTTCTAAAAAAGAAATCGATAACACAGATGCACACCGGCCGGATGACACAAGGACGCGGAAAAGTTTCCGTGCTTATGTGTGCTGATTGGTGATGTGTCATCATCACTTGCTACCTCCGCCCGCCCCCTTTACATCCGCCTCTCCCTCTCCCTCTCCCTCCTCCCCTCCTCCTCCTTCTCCTCCTCCTCCTCCCCTCCTCCCTCCTCCCTCCTCCCCTCCTCCTCCTTCTCCTCCTCCTCCTCCCCTCCTTCCTCCTCCTTCCTCCCTCCACCTCCTCCTCCCCTCCTCCCCTCCTTCCTCCCCTCCTCCTCCTCCTCCCTCCTCTCCCCTCCTTCCTCCTCCTCCTCCTCCTCCTCCTCCTCCTCCTCCTCCTCCTCCTCCTCCTCCTCCTCCTCCTTCCTCCTCCCCTCCTTCCTCCTCCCCTCATCCTCCTCCCCTCCTTCCTTCCTCCTCCCTCCTCCCCTCCTCCTTCTCCTCCTCCCCTCCTTCCTCCTCCTCCTCCTCCTCCTCCCCTCCTTCCTCCTCCCCTCCTTCCTCCTCCCCTCCTCCTCCTCCTCCTCCCCTCCTTCCTCCTCCTCCTCCCCTCATCCTCCTCCTCCTCCTCCTCCCCTCCTCCTCCTCCTCCTCCCCTCCTTCCTCCTCCCCTCCTCCTCCTTCCTCCTCCCCTCCTTCCTCCTCCCTCCTCTCCTCCTCCTCCCCTCCTCCTCCTCCCTCCTCCCTCCTCCCCTCCTCCTCCTACCTCCTCCTCCTCCTCCCCTCCTCCTCCTCCCCTCCTTCCTCCTCCCCTCCTCCTCCTCCTCCTCCCCTCCTCCTCCCTCCTCCCCTCCTCATCCTCCTCCTCCCCTCCTCCCCTCCTACCTCCTCCTCATCCTCCTCCTCCCCTCCTACCTCCTCCTCCTCCTCCTCCTCCTCCTCCCCTCCTTCCTCCTCCCCTCCTCCTCCTCCCCTCCTTCCTTCCTCCTCCCTCCTCCCCTCCTCCTTCTCCTCCTCCCCTCCTTCCTCCTCCCCTCCTCCCCTCCTTCCTCCTCCCTCCTCCCCTCCTTCCACCTCCCTCCTCTCCTCCTCCTCCTCCCCTCCTTCCTCCCTCCTCCCCTCCTCCCCTCCTCCCCTCCTCCTCCTCCTCCTCCCCCCCCTCCTTCCTCCTCCCCTCCTCCACCTCCTCCTCCAAGGCCTCCCTCCTGGCGTTAGCATTCCCCTCCTATCCCCCATAATCCTTGGCGCTTGAGTCGCAGATA
>NC_139703.1:43260989-43305989 GCF_964188405.1 Protomyctophum parallelum | reverse complement strand
CACTGTTCTGTGCATTCAGCGACCGCTGTGGAGCGAGTGTGGACAGTATAAGTATGTCGCCAAAGTGTGGTTAACAGAGAGGGAAATGACTGAGGCTGAGCAGTGAGCATGCAAAGTGCAATAAATGCGAGAGTTGCTAGCAAAGGGTTGTTGCAACTTGTACCACGTGAACATAGAGGAAACATCTCAAAATCAATATGCCTACACATCGCGTTTGAGAGCCATGCGGAAAGCCGTGCCTGCTCTCCCCGCAGCTTCACCACAGCCAGCGGGGGACGATCTGATGCAAGGCTGGTTTACTTTCCCAGGCTAGTAACGTAATGGAAAATAAAAACTACTAACGTGCTTTTAATTTGTCTCTAAATTAATTGCGTGGCTGTTGAGAGCCCAGCGTTTAGGTGCATATACCGCCATAGATTGATTACTTTATAAACAATTTGCAGAAAAAAAGCACAGGAACGTAGCCTACAGTTCAATACAAGGTCTGCTATAATCCAAGAAAGCACTATGGCTTGTTTCCATTAGGGTAAGGGGTCCTTCATATTAAATTAATTTGAACATTAAAGACAACATTTGTCACTACAACAATATCAATATTGTGTACTGTATATTTAATATACAGTACAAATTGCAACAATGATATTGTTGTGGTGCCTAGCTGCTGCTGCTGGTGGTTGGTGAAGTTTAAATAATAGTGCCACCTCATAATTGTAAAGTGCATTTTCAATAATTTAATTAATTAATTTGTGTTTATTATGTACTTGGTTAGGTTAGTTATAATATAAGCATAATCTATGTCAGAAAAACGGGGAAAAAAATAATATTAGGATCCGTTAAGGGAACCGTTAGGAACCGGAACCGTTAAGAGGGATCCGGGAAGGATCCGGAACCGTTAAAATCCTAACGAATCCCAACCCTAGTCATTACCCAATCAGGTCAGCCGGTGGGAGGGCGATGGAATACCAAGGAGCAAGACGTGCCATTGGAGGTCAAGTCTTTGACAGAACACTGGCTGTGTGCATCAGCATGTGTCTTTACGTGCATGCATGTGTGGTCATTATCGTGTGTGTGTGTGTGTGTGTGTGTGTGTGTGTGTGTGCATCGACCAACTTTGAAGGAAGTTGCCCTGATTAGATGTAAGCTCTGCAGCTCACCTCCTCCTCCACCTCCTCACAAGGTTTCTTGTCCTCCATCCCCTCCCTCCATCCCTCCCTCCATCCATCTCTACCTCCCTCCATCCATCCATCTCTTCCTCCCTCCTTCCCTCCCTCCTTCCTTCCCTCCCTCCCTCCCTCCCTCCATCCATCCATCCATCCATCCATCCCTCCCTCCCTCCCTCCCTCCCTCCCTCCCTCCCTCCCTCCCTCTCCCTCCCTCTCCCTCCCCCTCCCTCCCCCTCCCTCCCTCCCCCTCCCTCCCTCCCTCCCTCCCTCCCTCCCTCCCTCCCTCCCTCCCTCCCTCCCTCCCTCCATCCATCCATCCATCCATCCATCCATCCCTCCCTCCCTCCCTCCCTCCTCTCCCTCCCTCTCCCTCCCTCCATCCCTCCCTCCCTCCATCCATCCCTCCCTCCCTCCCTCCCTCCTCCCTGGCTGTAAATGCGGAGGAGTGGAGGAGACCCTGCCGGTGGCTTAATTGGTATCTTCGGCCCTTTTGTTTATCTTTTTATCTCTGGCCGTGTCAAGGTAGGGATAGGCGGAGGAGGTCGGCGAAAGAATTAAAAGATTTCTCACCCGAGTCTAATTTCAGCCTGCGAGCCCGAGGGTGTTGCTGGGCTGAGGTGCCCGGTGGTATACTGCTGGGCTGCTGCAGGTTGAGGTAGAGACGCTGTATTCTGCCTTTTCCAATCTGCTCCTCCAGGGAAAGGCTATGAACCAATTAGAGGCAAGTTAGAATGGCATATACTCTCATTACAGCAGTGTAATCAATCAATGTGAGTGTGCGTGCGTCTGTGTGTGTGTGTGTGTGTGTGTGTGTGTGTGTGTGTGTGTGTGTGTGTGTGTGTGTGTGTGTGTGTGTGTGTGTGTGCGTGTGTGTGCCAGTGTGCCCTTTTGACATTTAAACCAGCGCTAATGTGAGGGAATTTATGCATATGTGAGATTCTCACTGCTGTGGAGGGCATGAGGTATAAATGATTACTCTCACAGACAAGTCTCTCTCTCTCTCTCTCTCTCTCTCTCTCTCTCTCTGAGGCCAGGGTGGGCATTTTGGAAAGCTGCTGACAGTCTTTGATCACTAATCCTTTCTCTGGTCCCCCCGCCACCCCCCCGCCCCTCCAACCACCCCCCCCCCCCCCCCCCCTCTCCCTCTGCTTTTTTTTCCTCTTTATCTGAAAGAACTCTTTGCCAGACTGACTTGCGTTCCTCGTTCAAGGTATTATTCCCTTCTCTCGGTTGGTTCTCTACATACTGTACCTCCTAACTCTCTCTCTCTCTCTCTCTCTCTGAGAGCACTGTGACCTTTCTGTCCTTTTCTCCTTCTCTTTCTGTAACTTTCTTTCTTTTTTTCACCTCTCAGTTTCAGGTAATCTGCCCAGCCAGCTGAGGCCAGAAATCAGTGGCCTGATAGAGCACACGCACCACACGCACACACACACACACACACACACACACACACACACACACACGCGCGCGCGTATACAAATCTCTTATCACATCATGTGAGGATTCGTGCTGGAGACCTTTTCAATAATGCTGCCATGTTCATGTGTCCGCGGCGGGAGATCAATGGCAGCCTTAAAGAATAGCAGCAGTGTTAGCGAGACCTCATAATCCCCTGCTCTCCGTGTGACTGAGTGTTGTTAAGCCTTATTCCCTGTCCAGGGACAGAGGGGTTATAATTAAACTATAACCACTTCCACACACACAGGCATGCACATCCATCTCCCACGTCTCTCTGTCGCTGTGAGTCCACCGGCCACTAGGGGGCCAGACAGACAGCAGCACAGCAGCATGTTGCCATGTTGTCCGCTTATCATAAGTCGCTTGTAACTATTTTGTAGTTGCGTTGCAGAGGTTTTTAGTTTTTTTCCTTTTTTTTGGGGGGGGGGTTGTTTCTAAAGTGCAGTTGCAACAGTGGTTCTCAAACATTTTAATTTTAATGTCTTGTGTTGTGAGCTTGTAGATCGAAGGGAAGGGACTAGTGGACAAGAGATCCAGTATAATGTCATTTTACACTTGGTTGCATGCTGAAAATAGCTTTTTTTTTTCAGCAAGGTCCGCCAAAATACATTAACTAGACTAACACTAACACTAAAACATTCCAGGTGACTAGAATGTGACTAAAACCTAATGAAAACCATTCAAGAGACTATGACAAAATTTGCTGTCAAAAACAACACTGGTCCACAGGTGGTGAAGTTGTAAAGTTATCCTCTTTTTGGTGTGATCCTTCCACTGCTGGTTTAACCACGCAACTACAATTACTGGTCTTCAATCTGTGAGGTCGCAACATACAGTATATGGTCATAGAACTGCCACTTTAGTCACTTCTGACAATATGGGAAATCTGTGAACATTGCCTCTACGACAGGCCCAACATAGGCATATATCAGGTATAGAAAGTGGTTAAGAATCAACCGACAGTGCAGCGCATCAATGAAGTTACGGGTGACTTTGTAAAATATTGAGCTGTGTTTGGCATATCCAAGTGCAGGTGGGATAGCCTTTGGGAAGGAGGGGGGGTGATGGGGAGCACAAAGCACTGGCCTGTGGAGGGAGAGAGAGAGAGAGAGAGAGAGAGAGAGAGAGAGAGAGAGAGAAAGCGTCTGTGTGAGACCAAGTCAATGGAGTCTTTGTTTCCCCACCCTGGGAGATAGTTAGTCATGAGAGAGAGTTCTCTGACCACACAGTAATATGTAATATACCTGGCCTGCACGCACGTACACACACACACACACACACACACACACACACACACACACACACCCCTCCCTCTGACAGAATGCCATTCAATCTCTGCCCGTTTCTCTCTCTCTCCACCTTATCGTTTCTTCCCTTCCTCCCTATACTATACTGAAACCCGGACACTCTCTCCCCCCCCCCCCCCCCCCCCCCCCCCTCTCTCCAGTTTTGCCGTCTAGGTTATCTCCAGTATGGCGGGGTGGTGCTATAGTGGTGGCGGCGGGGTGATGGTGGTGTGTACCTACTACCTGATCGCCCAAACAGAGGCTATTTTGTGTAGAACAAGGTGGAGGGGGAGGGGAAAGACAGAGAGAGAGAGAGTGGTGGGGTAAAGTAGACCCTTCAAGCAGTTACCATTACTTTCAGAGTGTGCCGCCTGAGCTGTGTGTATGCAAGGTCACTTCAGTGAGATTGCGACTGTACTGTATATATTGTCAGGGCAGAGAGGGACACGTCAGAGTTCTCCAGGATAGACAAGCTCTCTGTCCTGTGCTTCGCGGGGCCCCCAAATCTGTGGACTGATAATGATCGAATCCGAATTCGTGACGTAACAGGTCGTATTTGCTTTCATATATGTCTTTGCTGTTCACATGTATATATCACATGACCATTCAATTTGGGATAATTGTGGGCAATCAATAAATGCCAGATCTTGTGAATCCATAATTTTAAGTGTACAGCCTGTTTATTGGACTATTAGATAACCCTCTCAACAGGATGCCGCATCAGCGTGACGACCCCGACGTGATTGAAAGCGGTTATCTTGTCCAGCAGGTTGGGTCATTTTGACCAGTATTGTAGTCTAGACATGGCCCCATAGCTGGCTAGAAAGGGCCTTTAAAAAATGCATTTGGATGCAGATTTCTACCAGCTTGGGGCTGTGTGTAGGTCGGCTTATTAGTTTTATCTAAATGGGGAATCAATTTTAAGTGATAATGTTTGGATGTGATACCATTGTGAACACGCTATGCTCTGTTTGTTGCCAACTGTGTTGTGTTTGCATAAGTGAAATATCCTATACCCGCTGGTATAGCTCTGTTGATTTTGATGTTTTGCTGAAAAAATAATGGCGAAATGGAGGCTGCTTAGAGCTCGCTGTAAAAGTTGTTAATAATCATCATAGGCCTACGTGTGTGCGTGCGCGCACGGCGGAGCGGCTGCGTATGTATGTGTGTGTGTGTGGGGGGGGGAGCGATGGAAGCCTGTGTGCGTGCAGCGGGTGTGTGTAAGAGTGTGTGCGTGCGTGTGACTCGGTGCGTGCAATGTGTGTGTATGGGCAGTGGGGATGACGGTGCATGTGTGTGCTAGTGCAGTGTGTGTGCGTGGGTGCGTACCGTGCGTATGTGTGTGTGCGTGCGGGCAGTGTGTGTGTGCATGCGTATTTGGATGTGTGTGTGTGCTAGTGCAGTGTCGTGTCCCACACACCCTGCCATAGCGAGGCGCTTTTCTTATCAGTGTGTGTGTGTGTGTGTGCGTCGGTGCCGGAATGAGATGGGAAATGTGTTTATTGTGTCTTCGCCTGGCGCCAGTTTAAAAAATATTGATAAATTGAAAAGTACACCAAGTCCTGCCACTCAGAGGAGAAATCTACGACAATGAGTGGGTCAAAAATGCCAACCTGGGACATGCACAGTGGTGGAATAGGTACTCAGTTATTTTGCTTAAGTGGAGGTACCAATACTGCAATTTAGAACTACTCCTTCACAAGTAAAAGTACGGAATTGAAAAAGTACTTGAGTAAAAGTGCAAAAGTATCGGCATCAAAGTTGTACTTAGGTACAGTACTTAAGTAGAGGTACTTGGTTACTTTCCACCACTGGACATGCACAAGTTGTCCCGTTATGTCAAATCATAAAATACAACCTCCCCAGTTTTTGGGGGACACAAATTACCCAGAGAGAGAGCAAATGGAGTCAGATAAGAAGTCAGTGAGGTGGGTAATGTTGTGTAAACGAAGGTTGTGTGAATACCCTCCCTAAAAACCCGGCTGGGAAAGAATTGTAGATTTCACCATTTAACACATTGACAGCTCCAGACGAGACCGTTTTCAAAGGGGAGCAAACATTTTTCCTTGGGAAACTGTAAGCGCCATGGTTACAAAAATATAATAGGAGTGTCATAATAATTATGAAAATTAATTGGAAAATAAGTACACAAGTTGGCCACATGGTGGCACTATAAAAGCCCATAATTTTGGTTTGATTTGATTTAATATTTATTGGTTTTATTTTGACTGACAAACATAGACCATGTTCCTCTTCTGACGACCAGTAGACAGATATGATGACCAACTATTCCCTCTGCATTGGACAGTAGGAAACTGATAGTTACCTGACATGGACTGATTGCTCGCTTATCTTGACGTATAGACAGGTGACATTTGACTTAATTGACTTTTATTTTTACTTTTAATAAAAAGGTTATAACCATTCCATTTCATCATAAAATTGGAGAGGAGAATAATAATAATTCCGAAAAGTTAATTGAAAAATTTCACAAGGTGGCCACACGGTGGCCTGGTAACGGCTTATTTCATGTGTTTGTTTAATAATTATTGAACCGAGAGGCATAAAATCATAATTTCCTTTTCTCAAGTGTTATCTGGGCGCTTCCCCAGATAAGCCACGCCCACATGCATATTATATACTTTTTGCTGCTTGGAATTTTCTTTAAAAAAGACGCCTTTGTGCACTGTTGTGCGCTTCTAAAAAGGGGTTATAGGTGATTTAATAAATATATAAATATAAAAAAACCAATCAATCAATCAAGTGGTGCTGTGAAAATAATAATAATATCCACAATATTTTCAGTTTCTCACCTGGCCAGTGGGAAACTAGATAGAAAATAATAGTCATGATAATAGAATAAATAATAATAATATTATTAATAATTGCCGACCACCTATATAAGGGGTCTGGTGAATAGAGTTACTAGGTGGAGTTCACTGGGGAAACTGTGGTTCAAGGATGGAAACTTAGGGCTCCATGGTTGAACCTCAAGGTCCTGAGTGTCTAACGAAGGGAGATATCCGGATAAATGTATATTATGTAAAAAGTTATCTGTTTCTTAGACACAGAGGAGCCATTAGGCCATGTCCTGATCAGACAGAGAAGGGGTGAATTCAATAGGTCCTGATCAGACATTATTGTAGCACCGAGATGCCAGGGAAGGCAAAAGCCAGGGGGGGCTAAGAGATCTGTGGCTTTATAAGCACAGATATGCCAGGGAAGGCAAAAGCCAGGGGGCTAAGAGATCTGTTGCTTTATAAGCACAGAGATGGTGAATTCAATATGTCCTAATCAGACATTATTGTAGCACGAGGCTTGGGTGATATTGATTTTTTGATATCGGTATTATCAATTACCTTTTTTAGGTTGGCTGGAAATTCGGCGTCGGTGCCAGTCAATGCATGGGCACTGAGTTATTAGGCAAATTATAGTTGTTTATAGATATTGATTTCAAATATCGCGGTAAATGGTAATATCGATACATCAACCAAGCCTAAGGGAAGGAAAAAGCCAGGGGGCTAAGAGATCTGTTGCTTAGGGCACAGATATGCCAGGGAGGGCAAAAGCCAGGGAAGGCTAGTCATGACAAAAGAGAAAATTAAGGATCCAGAAAAAGACAAAAAAATAATAAAATAACTGTACATTTTTGATTATGTTCTTCTGTAAACTAATTTGTATGTATATTAAAATGGTTGCAGGTGAATGAAGTGTAAAATATTCGCCACGCATATGCACGTGTGTGCACGCGCGTGCATGTGTGATGGTTTGTGTGATGGTTTGTGTGATAGAGAATGTGTGAAGTTGACGTCACGTGATACCCAGTAGCGCTCAAGATACTAAAATTTGTAATTAAGTAAAAAATACTCCGGGGAGTAGAAATTCACTCTTCACAAAACAAAGATAGCCTTTCTGTCAATACTTTTTGCCATCTGGACTGTGCGCGTTTGTGCGCTTCTAAAAGAAGGGGGGAATAATGTTCTAATATTTGAGCGGTAGACAGGCCTTAAGCTTGATATCTGGGAAGAAATCAATTTACAAAACCATAAGCCCCAATAATATTCAATTTCACATGCAGTGGGTGGGGGGGGAGAGAAAGGTATCATAATAATCGAATAAATAAAGTCAAGTATAAAACATAATAGTACGTGAACTATGGGAGGGTTGGGTAGGGTCTGATTAAAATAATAATGACTGAATAAATTGCAAAGTGTGAATTCAGTTCAGGGGAAAACCCCAGTGTATTCAATACATGTAAACCAGACTAAAATAAAATGAAACGGTAAGAGGGGTGGGGTTCACATTAAAGGGGATATTGTAAGTGTACACCATCTAGGAGGGATTTTTATATTGATTTTACCTCCCTCCATAAGAGAGAGATTAAAGGGGGGGGGGGGCAGAACGCAAGTGACAGAACGCTTGGGAAAATTTAAGTACAACTACTGGAGGGGTGGGAGGGGGCTGACTCGGACTAAATAGTGGGGTATTTGAATGGGGGGACAAAAAGTATGTTGTTTTCAACGTGTAATTAGTGCAAGTGACCAGAGTGAGTAAATAATAAAGTCCAGAATTCAAAAAATATATACTTAATAAAAGTACACCAGTAAAGCGAATCAAATGGCCTGTTCAGTAATCAAACATACTCAAAGTAAAAGTAAGACTCATTGTGTAGAATGCAGAAGTGCAAAGGGAGAGTGTACATTTAAAAATGAGTGTAGGGACAAATAGCCAATCCACAAGCTTGAACGCCCAGTATAGTCTAGGTATATTTGCAAAATAAGTAAAATAGTTCAAATTATGTAGTGGTGAAGTAATTGTGAAACAAGTGAATACTCAAACTATATAGAAACATCCCAAGATTGTACTGAATTGAGCTAAGGAAGTACGTGTTTACTTTCCACAAGTGAAATATAGTTTAGGGTCAAATTATGGGAAAGACAAATTGTGATTTTGTACAAACGCCGCATAGTAAAGTTGCAATCTAGCAACACCAGAACTTAGAAGGGGACCAGGAAGGAGGGGGCATAGTCTAAAAATCAACAACACAGGCGGGAGGATATTTGATTTCATATGCATCAGCCTACTGTCGTATCTCCAGAGACAGTTGTACACTCTGTTCCACCAAAGAGACATTGTCGACTGCAGCAACCAGCCAGCACAAGACCACCACCGCTGCTCCAGAGTTGGGGGGGGGCACTTGCTGAGAGACATTGAATTGACCGTGCTGCACTGGGTTAAGCACATGGGCCAGACACACACAGCCACCAGACTGCTATGCCACCTGCTATGGAGAAAAAGAACTGTTCCGAGTGCTGGGGAGTCACTCACAGAGACACTGACCACACTGCTCAAGGTCATGGGCCAGGGGTGCGTTGCCTGCACCACTCTGCCCAAGTAGAGGCCCAAAGCCATTTAAAATCAAATATTGGACCTGCCACAGTTGTACACAGTAGAAGCATGAGTGTGGATTTACACACTCTCATGACAAATTATAAATGCACGATTGCGTAGGGTTCGGGCGCCGTTGGTACAAAAACACAATACTAAAGACAACTAAATTAGGGTGATTAAATGTAGTTACACGCAATTGAAGTACCACTATCAAACTATATATTTTTTCAAAAGTAAGGGAAGGCAATTGGGCAAAACCATAGTGTAAGGTAATTGATTGAACAGAGAATCATCCCCCTATCCCTCGCCCCTTTGAAGGCCTACACAGTATATAGGGTATATACACGTACTTCATGAAATACATTTATGGAACGGAGTGGGGGCACGTTCAGCAAAATAAATAGTACAAGTGTGATTAAAAATACACAAGTTGTGTCAATGTAGTGTTTCACATATCGCTTAATAAGTGTTAAAGCAGAAAACAATAAGTGAGATAACATAGAATAACAAATGTAGGTGTCATCAATGACTTCAACATAACTCCAAAGTGTCCAATACTTAAGTGATAGAAGAAACTGGAAAATCAAATAAGGCTAAATATTAAGAAAAAAACAAATGTTACGTGGGTCTACATTCACTTTGAGTAATCATTTCATATAATAGTCATTAATTGGAACAATTGGAAAGGACTATAGGCTTAGACGATCATACACTCGCACCATAGGGGATAGTTTTCTCGTTTATGCTAATCTGACATAATAAGTAACTGCACAGGAAAGTCATATATATATATATACTAAATGGAGTGAATAAAATTGAAAATAATTAAAATCATTTGGAAAAACTAAAGCTTTGTCGGGCTTGTGCCTTCAAGGGGCCGACCATTTGTTTTGGATCAGATATGAGAGAGGTTCAGGAATTTTGGAACAGGGCCACAATTCGGGTAACATTATAGTGCACTCTGCAGCACGTAATAAACATATGTTTACCCCCACTTCGACTAGGTTTGAGCGTGGTCACGCTTCAATGATTGACCAGGGGGGGGGGCAAGTATTTTTTCCTAAAGGGCCAAATGAGATATAGAACTCCAAAAAGGGGGCAGGGCCAAAAGGTTTAACTTAAATATAAATCTTAGTGGTCTTTGAAAAAATAGCTCAAATTGACCAAGTAAGTACAGTACTACAAATTTAAGTAAGTTTACCTTAATGTAAGTAAGATGTAAAGTAAAATGTGTCATTATTCAGTGTCTATGGGGAACTTTGTGGAGTTCCAGGCAAAATACAAACAGGGAGCAGATCTATAGAAGATGCACCAAATAACGATCCCAAAGCAGTGTCCCAAAAGTGTCCACGGACACCTTAAGCAGGGTCCCCATGATATTAATGCATGAGGAAATAATGCAAAATTTCATTAATAGGCCTCATGTTGGTATGGTTGTCGTGTAATTAGATAAATGGAGTCATAAGTAGCCTAAAGTAGGAGTCAATGAGATATTATATCAAGAGATATGTGTTATTATAGTTAAACTCTGGCAGATCAATGTTATGTCTTTTTTATCTTTTATTGACCATCTTTCTCCTGGGTCTTCTGCAGTGCGCTCTAAACTGTGTAAATGCGTGCAGGGGGGAACATCTGTTCCTCTAGGTACCCTCCCTCCATAAAAAGTGCATTTTTGCGGAACGCTCAGGAGAAATATAAATATCTTTAATTATTCTTAGTTTCTCCTTCGTCGATCTCCCTAGGCCCTCCCTCCATCTTGGTTATGTGTAAATGCGCCATGGGGAGAACGCTCAGGAGAAATATGAATATATATATATTTTGTTTCTTTAGATACTTTTCTCTGCCTTTCATCTGCCCTCCCTCCATCTTGGAAATGTGTAAATGCGCAGGTGTTAGAACCAGTTTGAAGTGTTTGACTTATTTGGATATTGTGGCACTGAGATAGCAGAGTTTAAGTGAAAACATGTAGGTTATTGCATAAAAAGGCTCTTGTAACAATGGAGCTGAACCATTTTGGGAAAAAATTCTGTACTGTAATGCTGTTCCTGGTGTCTTGAATGTCAATCATGTTGTCAATGGAATAGGGAGTCTTGACTAGCCGCGTCTAGCGGTCAGTACTGATCCGATGCTTTGACACGGGTTTTCACTACAGTACAGTCGGAAGTTTGTTTTAGAGAGCTCCTTTCTCTATGGTTTAATTAGATTAGGTGTAGGCTACTTCTAATATATGACACCGGTGAACCATAAAATTGTGTACAAAGCCGCAGGAGGGAGAGAGAGCAGCATGGACTTCCATACTAGTAGCAACTGTTGGAGTAAGGGAAGGGGATTGGGCTCCCCAAAACCTTTGCTCCAAACAGGGGACAGTGGGACCGCGAGGTTCCGAGGGCACGTTAAATCACAGTTATAGTGCAGGGGAGACGGAACTGAAGGCCCCCGTGTCTAGTGAAGGGTGAGCACACCCTACTGTGGTTTCCCCTAGTCGGCGCCTTTGCCGCATTGTATACATCGGACAAACGCGTGTATGACAAGAGGTCAAAGGAAAATGCCTTTGTCACATGTATATGATGTTGGGGGTAAACGCGTGGTACGTGGATGACAGTCCACACCTAGCAGAGATGCCGTTAGGAAGTGACGGACTCTGTGAACAGGCAAGGCTGGTGAAAACGGTCAAAGTTTGGGTATCCCATAGCGAAGTGGGGCCCGGATCAGACCGTCGGGTTCCTCCTGGGTGGCCAACCATCACTACGGGGTCAGGAGCTCGCTATCGACTGCGTCACCGGTCGGTGGAGTCGCAATGACAGTAAGTCCATTCAGATGGAACTGTTGGCCGTCGCGCTCCGCTCAATGTTCAGTCAGGCCGCTGTAAGCCAAAAACGAATGAGTTAGTAGGCGAGCAGTGCTCTTTGTGATCGGTGGGCTCTGAAAAGGAGCCGCCGGGAAGCAAAGACTTGAAGTCTTCTCTCCAGGGTAGCCTGGGTGGTAGACCTCAAGAGGAAAGGGGTCTAGCCCGGGACTGCGCCCTCAAAGGAGAGCTGGAGGGAGGTCCGAAAGACTCAAGCGGTTTGTGTTATGGTATGAATGCACGTTGGGCCATTATAAGGCCATGTCAAAAGGCCATGTCAACGCAGCAGCATGTAGAGCGGCTATTTTCGGGGGAAAAAGTTCCCTCTGGGAATCCAAATTACAAATATGATTCATTTCAAGTGACCTTTCCCAAAGAACGGAGAATAATTGAATACAAATGGAAACAGTTGGGGTTGACTACAACAAATATATTTAAGGGTCTGCTGCAGACCAAGCGGGGAAAATTAGGTTGAAGGTTCAATATCAAATCAAGTTGAAATTAAAATGAAAACACAGAGCGCAAAAACACGGGGTCAATATAAATTGGTGCAGTTACGAAATTAGGAATATAGAGTATGTAGCACAATAAAAATAGTGAACAAAAATCAAATACTGAAAATAAGCGTTCTTTCAATATTATCTCCCCAAGAGAGGTGGGTAAACTTGAGTGAGTTCTAGGAGGGTCATTCTGGCCTGGTATGTGTCAAGGAGGGACTGAGAGCATGCGAGAGGCTCATGTCTTTGAATAATTGGTTTGCAATGTCTGGGTTAAATAACCAAGCCCCCCAACAGATGGAATAATTGCCAAAATGTATAATCAAAAGTAACTAACTATTTGTCCCACAGGAGGTGTCCAGGAGGGAGTTCTGAAAGACTTAAATGTCAATAATATGTTTTAATGTGTCAATAATATGTCACATGAAGGAGGGGAGAGAATAACCCTGAGAGTAACCCTAATCCTATAAATTCCCTAATAAATTCTCTACAGGATCAGGGGGACGTCAATGTCTGAAGGTGTAATAGCAGGGGGTACACTCACATACAAGGTCAGGATGCAACACAGACCCAGACTTTCCAGACTTTCCAAATTTTACTTAAGTGGACTACAGACCAAAATTAAGACCCTCATGGACAACAAGGTGTCAAGTTCATATCCAGGAGGGACACCTGGTTGGATTCAACAAATCATTGGGTAGGATGACCGAACCGTGACCGAGCCGTGACCTATTCCGTTTTATTGTCACTGAATAAATGTATCTGTGATTCTGTGTATGTCAATCAAACCGAAGGCGACCTAAATAACTAACTTACTAACATATGCAAAAAACCCAATCACATAACCTCCTTGAATGATTATACGTGCCGGCAAAAAGAATGTTGTGTGCTTCTGTTATCTTGCTGTTGTCCTTGTTGTGGTTCCTCTACAGTTGTCAACAAAACTGTAAGTATGACAACAAAAACACAGCTACACCCAGTGTTGAACTTCAAATATGTAAATATGAGACACACCAGGAGTTCTAGAACCTTATGTTTAAAAATATATATATATGTATTGTCGATGAAGGGGGGAGGGGAACTGTTTTGCGAGCTTTTGCTTCCATAAACAGGTCAGTCAGAGAGTACCCAGGCGGGGTTCATATACCCAAGCACCAAGGATTCCATCACAACTTCCACCTGGATAGGCTTGCAGGCTCGCAGACGCTGCGGGACGCTGCGGGACAAGGAGCAGTGCACCATCAGCTCGTGCCACCGCCCCTGGAGCAGAGACGGCCCTGTCTCTGGTTCGAATGGGGGATACGAGTTTGGTCCTAAAATCACCTGATGGGAAGTGCGAACTGCCCTGTCACCTTGTGCCTTGCATACCGGAGCCTAAGCAGTTCAAGGCCTATACGTCGGGTTGCGACTCGCGATAACAATTACCCACTGGACAACAGGATGGATGGGCAAATAAACAATTGCCCATCCCTCCCCCGCGCGAGAACTCTGCCCCCCAAGGGCATCCCGGAGTACAATTTTTGTCAACATGTTTTCAGTGTGCAGGACATGGAACAATGCCGAATGGTAGGAACAAAATGAACGTTCCTAGTGGTTGGTTTCCCCAAAAAAAAAGGAGTGGTTTTACTATTTTACAGGTTTCCACACGCATACTAACTTGGTTTTCCTCACCACCAGTGTCCACCTGCACGATGCCTCAAAATGATGTCTGACAATAAGTAAAATACTACAAGAAGTTTGATATGTACAATGTGATTTATGGTTGATTTGATTTCCGCATCCGCGACGCAATGTACTTCTATTCATATGATTGACCTGACTATTAATTGTCATTCTTTTTTATTTTTCATCTTTTGGAATTCAATGTCTGTGTACCACTAACCCCTGAATGCAGTGTTCTACCGTCCCTGAATTGGTGTGCCCCTCGAACGTCTGTATGATATCTGGTAATTGATTACTCATTACCAAGGAGGGCTGGTGGGGTAAAGTAGACCCTTCAAGCAGTTACCATTACTTTCAGAGTGTGCCGCCTGAGCTGTGTGTATGCAAGGTCACTTCAGTGAGATTGCGACTGTACTGTATATATTGTCAGGGCAGAGAGGGACACGTCAGAGTTCTCCAGGATAGACAAGCTCTCTGTCCTGTGCTTCGCGGGGCCCCCAAATCTGTGGACTGATAATGATCGAATCCGAATTCGTGACGTAACAGGTCGTATTTGCTTTCATATATGTCTTTGCTGTTCACATGTATATATCACATGACCATTCAATTTGGGATAATTGTGGGCAATCAATAAATGCCAGATCTTGTGAATCCATAATTTTAAGTGTACAGCCTGTTTATTGGACTATTAGATAACCCTCTCAACAGGATGACGCATCAAGAGAGACAGAGAGAGATTGAGTAAAGGAACAGGAGTGGGCAGAACAGGTTGAAAGGGTTCCTCATCAGATACAGGAACAGACCCCGTGGCATAACCGTGTACGTTAGTGCGGGCATAGAGAGAGAGAGAGAGAGAGAGAGAGAGAGAGGGGTTGCGGTAGAGAATACAAAAAGGTGAGGTGGTTTCTATTGGTTGGTGCAACACGTCAGTACAGGTCAGGTACGGTACGTGGTTTAGAGCTCCATCTTGGTGTGGACATAAAGACCCTGAGAGACACATGTCCACCTGTCCACATGTCCACCTGTCCACCTGTGCCATCGCAGGCGGACAACTTGAATGGAGCCACAGAGACTCCCAGTGTGAGTTAACAACGTTTCTCTCATGTCTCTCTCTCTCTCTCTCTCTCTCTCTCCCCTTTCTTTTTTTTTCTTTTGCTGGTGGTGGTAGTACATTTATAGGCTTAAATAATTGCGTCATTTAAAAAAAGGTTGTCTGTATAGTGAGAGTAAGTGTTTTTGCCTGAATCTGTATGTGCGTGCGTGCGTGTGTGCGTGCGTGCGTGCTTGCGTGCGTGCGTGCGATAGGAAGCGCATTGTTTGGGCATGGTTTTGTCGCGTGTTTCTGTGTGTGTGTGTGGGGGGGTGCATTTCACTGTAGGCTTTTGCTGGCATTTACACTCACATTAACGTAAAACGTTGTCACGCAGATGAAACAGGCTAGTATGTCTATGACTATGGAATGTACTGTATTATATGTGCATGGTGGCTTTATCTGTCGGAGGCTATAGCTATGGCTTAAATAATGGATAGAGGACTAATAGGCTTTCTCCACAACGCCCGTGGACTGTTGACCAGAGGGATCAGCATCACCATCCTGCCACTCAAACTCAAAAGGCACTGTACACAGATTATCTATGGCCGTGCTTACGCACGCACGTACACACACACGCACACACACACACACACACACGCACACACACACACACACACACACACACACACACACACACACACACACACACACACACACACACACACACACACACACACACACTGATCGCCTTATCTCTTCGTGCAAACAAGAAGATAACAAACAAACAAACAAACCATATTGTCTGTTTCCACAGAGGATCATGATAAGACACAAATCAGCTTATGCACACAGACAGGCATCTGTGTGTGTGTGTGTGTGTGTGTGTGTGTGTGTGTGTGTGTGTGTGTGTGTGCGCGCGCGCGCGCGCGCGCGTGTGTGTGTGTGTGTGTGTGTGCGAGCGCGCGGGCGCACACATGCATACAAATACAGAAGATGCAACACAGATATACAAACACATTCACGCTAGATAGCAGTGAGGGTAAATTACATTTAATAACCAGATTAAACCTTAGGGTGGCTATTATTCCTTTTGAAAGAGGAGACACTCACATCTGAGTTGAGTTAAAGGACTGTACAAGTACCTTTTCCTTTTGCCTTTACATAATACACCAGTACGTATAACAGTCTCGGTCCCTTGGCTAACCATTTAGCTGCCATGCTGATCTGTGCAAAGACGGTGCTGTAGTAGAGAGCACTGGTTATACGTATCTATAACTACTCTGATGTACTTTAAAGAGACAGACATACGGGTACAATGGGTATACCCGTATTGTACCCGACACGTTTGTATTGTGCGAACAAATAAAGGTAAAAACAAAACACTATATGCCTCAGACATAATAGTGCAGGCCATGCAGCAGCCTGGAACTCCAGTATTGTAAACTCTTCTCCTCACATGCAGTGAAGTGAATCCATCCTGGAGAACACAATGTATCTGCTAGGTCTCTGACAACAACGTAAAGTAAACTCAGTAAATTAATCCATCCTGGAGAACACAATGTATCTGCTAGGTCTCTGACAACAACGTCAGTCTGTCTGCCATGTGTCAAGGCACTCCAAAGAAATGCTGTCTCACAAAATGACAAAATAGCTCCATTGTCTGCAAGATGCATTTCTGGGGATAGTGGAAATGTAATGCCTACAATTAGTGCTCCGTAAAACGACTGTGTCACAACTATAGCTGAAAATAACGGATCTACAAGCTCACAGGGCATTGTGAATGTGACGCGTTGTGAGCTTGTAGATCTGCTATTTTTGGCACGTATCGTACGACCCACTATAGTATATCTGTCTTAGGCATACTGTACTGTACATGTGTTCCTAATTCCATATAGATGTGGATGTGGACATGCACCTGTGACAGACGAGTGCATTATCAGACAGACTGCATATGGATACGTTTCGATATAGTTACCAGTAAGACGCCTGAGGCTGAGAAGCCACGCATCCGCCTGGGTGACAGCAGACTGCTGGGCGAGCGCTGGCGCTTTGGCATGAGAGAGGGGTCAGATCAACATATGGAATGAATTATGTACTGGCCATATATGGAGCGTGTCTTGAGTGTACAGGGTTTGATGAGGTCAGATCAACATATGGAATGTCAGAACAGGTCAGCTCCATATATGGAGATCTAAGGGTGGCAGCGGGGGCAGTGTCTTAAGTGTACAGGGTTTGATGAGGGTCCAGATAGAGTTGAGAACTCTAGTTTTTGCCGGCTGCCGGGCACGGCTGCATTAATAACTTTGGGGCAGGCCCGTCTAGAATTTAAATGGACAGGTATCAGTCAAAAGGGAGACATCGAACAGGAAGGATGGATGGGGAAGGATCAACATATGGAATGTCAGAACAGGTTATGACATATATCCATAATGAGATCTAAGGGTTTGAGGTCAGTTGCTGGCCAATATTGATGACATCAGGGATCTCTTATATGGGCTTAATTGCGACAGCAGGTCGCATTTAGGTCGCAGGGATCTCCGTCAGGTGATGTCACGAGACTTGGGCACCATATATGGGGGCTTTCCCATGTATGTGGATTTTGAGTGACACACTGACCGACAAAAATGTACGATTTCATAGAACATCATGTGCCATCATGTGTGCAAGTGCTCTTGAATCGTCATCGTTGTGGTGACCTTATAAAAGGACACAAGGTTGAGAAAAATGAAAATGTAGCTTATAGCGTGTAAAGGCCAGACCGCACCAATGCAACTATAGTCGCAACTCGCAACTCCTTGTAACAAAAGCGCTTTGAGGTCAGCCCACACCAATGCAACTTGCAAGGAGTTGCATTGGTGTGGATTCTGTGTACTGGCCTTAAGGTCACGTTTGTGGTTTATGATAATATGACATGGGATAAGCGATATACAGCAGTCAGTGGAAGACTTCCTAGTAGTTGTGAGTGTGTGTGTGTGTGTGTGTGTGTGTGTGTGTGTGTGTGTGTGTGTGTGCACATGCATACGCAGCCTTGCTGCTCTCTCTGTAAGCATTGACTCATCCATATTCAGCCACTTAATAATTCAGAGGTCTGTGGGGCTGTTTTCATCCCGGCACTCAGCTTTGAGAAACGCACCCTTAAGTAATTACAAAACACAAGACATAGACACTGACTTCACACACTGCTGGGAGCAGACAAAGGGTTGTACCGACAAGTGTGTGTGTGTGTGTGTGTGTGTGTGTGTGTGTGTGTGTGTGTGTGTGTGTGTGTGTGTGTGTGTGTGTGTGTGTGTGTGTGTGTGAGAGTGATGAGGGGAGGGAGAGAGGGAGACAATGGGTAGATAGAGGAAGGGATTGGATTGGAGGGAAGAGAAGAGAAGAGAAGAGAAGAGAAGAGAAGAGAAGAGAAGAGAAGAGAAGAGAAGAGAAGAGAAGAGAAGAGAAGAGAAGAGAAGAGAAGAGAAGAGAAGAGAAGAGAAGAGAAGGAGAAGAGAAGAGAAGAGAAGAGAAGAGAAGAGAAGAGAAGAGAAGAGAAGAGAAGAGAAGAGAAGAGAAGAGAAGAGAAGAGAAGAGAAGAGAAGAGAAGAGAAGAGAAGAGAAGACGTGTCCATAGTAGAGAGCTACACCCCTGAGCTGTTATAAGTCCTCAACACGGGCCTTGTAAGCTGTCAGACAAGCCGAGGGTATGAATGTGCATGCCGCGTGAAGGCTACAGTACATTCAGACATACAGATGCTTAGATGTACACTAACACTACAGGCACGAACACACAAACGCAGATCGATGCATAGTGGCATGGCTTGCTGCTGCTAACCCCAGTATGACTCGCTGCTGTGTTTTATGGCTTTCTATTCCTATGTGATTTACTCTGCCATGTCACATAGGGTCTAAAGCCATTGGATACAGAGTGGGAAATCACCAAGACTCTGCCATGAAGTACAGGAGAAAGCCCAGGGAGACTTTACAGACATATACACACACACACACACACACACGCCGTAGGCATTTTTGTTTCTGCTCACAGGCAGTCTGTGTCACTTAATTACCCCCAGATGAGACGATATACAGTAGGCCTACCTGTATGGACATGCACAAGCTACACCAGGCAATTTTGTGAGCGTGCGTATGCGTTTACTGCGCGCGTACAGTGCGTTTGGATAGGACCAATATATGTCAATGATACCAGCTACACCAGACGCACGGATACCGCGGGCCATCCTACGCGTGCTCTAAAAATAGGATCGGTTCTATTTTTTTTACGTGCGTATGCCCCCATGCGCGCGTATCTATATATCCTCCCAGAAGGTCCCGCACAAATCTGCCGCGCGCCACAGATCTGGTGTAGCCGGGGCATTTTGCACGCATACTTTGTGCGCACAGTGCGCTTACGTCAAACGCACACATGCCCGGTGTAGCTTGGCCGTCAGTGACACGTCATACACATACACATGGCATGTGTACTGTACACACGACCATGCATGTGCACTGTGCAGAGACTGTTGACATGATGCAAGAGAGCACAGGCACACAAGAAAACGATTTTGACTCTGTCTTATGACGCTAGTGTTATTATACACGCACTTCAACGTTCTCAAACTCTGCCCGAACCTGACCTGGCCCGACCAGTACCGACCCGACGTTTTCGGGCCGAGCCGGGCTATGCTAATTAGTCGGGCCGGGCCTCGGGCTCAGTGATTTCTTTTTGATTTTTTCTTTTTTTCCCCCTTTTTTCCAAGAATGTTATAATAAAAATAGCAATTATGTTATTTGTGTAATGTGTAGGCCCATAGCCTACATGTATGTATTTATTATGAAGAGGGCTGCGCTATAGGCGATTCACTTGTGACAGGAGAAGGACGAGGCAGGGGGCCGAGGGCACATCGCACTGGCATTTCAGACTCAGAGCAGCAGCACGCACTACACGCAGGCAGCACAGCAGAGAGTAGTGAACCGGTGTTTATACCGCTGGCTGGCCTCTGGTTTGCGCACCAAATGAGTTCTAACCAGTTAACTTGCCATGCCATATGCTTAAATGTTTTATAAGGATCGGATTATCACACGATAGCTGAAGGCAGCGTCGGGTTTTCGTCATGTTGCACTGAGCTACTGTATCTCGTTAAACCCAGCTGGCTGCGATGAAGGAACTAATCATTAATCAACGTCACCATTCACCAAACGATCCATATAAATGATATAACTCTGTAAACGACACACGTAAGAAGTGATGATGACCACGCAATGTTACAGTCCACTGCAGGCTACTACAGGATTTGATTTCCAAAATGCTTATAGTATAGTCCGTTATATGTGTCCAAAATAACAGATCTGACTGTAAGCTGTCGAGACACACCATGAGCGGTTTGTAAACTTTGTAGGCTATGTTTGTTCTTTTGTATTTGGACACCGAACGGGGACAATACTTGGACATAATTAACTGCTTCACTTCAGACTATAGGAAACTAAGGGGAGCTACTCACCACCACTGGAAATGGAATCCATTAAAATGATGGAAATGGAACATTACGGGCTATATCTTGCACCACCCCTTAACCCTTATCCCTAAACGTGTTTGCCATTTTTTTATATTTTAAAAAACCTTTAAAAATAGTTCAAATAGCTGATCTACAAGCTCACAACGTGTAGATGTAGATCGGCTAGTTGAACTATTTTAAGATGATTTTCAAAATAGTAAAAAATGGCAAATAAGTTTAGGGATAAGGGATAATGGTGGCGCAAGATGGACCCCTAACAGTCTAATGTGAGTTACATAAATCCTTTATTTTGGCGAGTCCATTTCGGCAAAACATTATGGTAATCTTTAGGGTCGGGTCGAGCCTCGGGCCCACACACACACACTATTGTGTATTGCTGACTCAGCCCAGTATTTAATGACACTCTCAGTTTCAGCACTGTCTCCTAATCTAACTGCTCTCGTGTGATTGGCTGATGGCAGATTGGCAGTGCACAATGGCAGAAATGTTAACGCTGGAGTTTCTCTAGTGAGCCAAGACTATGGCTTTGACTCTGCGTGTGTATATAGGCTGAAGAACTCAGAACTCAGAGTGGCTCTTCCTGCTTCATTAACCCTTAAATAGCCTGTAACGATATAGTAACTGCATCGAAAAATCGTTTGTAATTTCAAGAATCGAAGTACAGTATATCAAAATGTAAACAGCAACATTGACTTTGTATCGTATCGTTTTGCATTTACAATGATTGGCATGGGGTTTAATTACTTTTCCTGTACAGGTGTTACCACTAATTAAGCCTCAACAGAGTCAGGATGCTGATATTGTGCATGCTCGAAACATGGCTCACTGGAAACATTCTGCCACACCAGTGGTTCCCAAAGTGGGGTCCCCGGGGACCCCCAGGGTCCTTGAGGGAGTTCCAGGGGGTCCCCAGCTAAATTATAGTTTGGAACCAAATTGACCCTTAACTCTGAGTGTACAAATGGAACCAAATGGACCGGTAACATTGATTTTACAATATAAATTCGGGGTCCCAGAGGTAGAAACACCATTGAAATGAAACGGGTTGAGAATCACTGCTAGAGCCGTACAAATCTTCTCTTATGGGGGTCCCTGGCATATCTTTTCAAATGGGTGTCCGAGGGCTAATAAATAAATGTCAATTTGGGGGTCCTCGACATGAAAAAGTTTGTAAACCACTGTGCTACACCAGTGGATTTCAAAGTGTGGTCCCCGGTACCCTCCTGGTTCCTTGAGGGGGTTCCAATTCCAAATGCCCCCCTACGGCTACGGGCGTGTAACTCTAACGTGACCCATTTGTACACTCTCAGAGTTACAGTATATGGGGGTCCTTGTACACGGTCAGTTATATGGAGGTCCTTGTACACGGTCAGAGTTATATGGGGGTCCTTGTACACTCTCAGAGTTATATGGGGGTCCTTGTACACGGTCAGAGTTATATGGGGGTCCTTGTACACTCTCAGAGTTATATGGGGGTCCTTGTACACGGTCAGAGTTATATGGGGGTCCTTGTACACTCTCAGAGTTATATGGGGGTCCTTGTACACTCTCAGAGTTATATGGAGGTCCTTGTACACGGTCAGAGTTATATGGGGGTCCTTGTACACGGTCAGAGTTATATGGGGGTCCTTGTACACGGTCAGAGTTATATGGGGGTCCTTGTACACGGTCAGAGTTATATGGGGGTCCTTGTACACGGTCAGAGTTATATGGGGGTCCTTGAAATAAAATAAAAGTTTGAAAACCGCAGTGCTACACTAAATGCAACAGAGCCTTAACTAGAACTGCACTCTGTCGAGTGCATACTTGCTTGTTGCACACTAGTAGGCCATAAATGGCCAACTAGTGCGCAAGCAGAGCGCGCAAGTCCTTTCGACCGCTGTAAACTGTCAAATCTCAGTATCTCTGTGAAGGATACTGTCCCATGTTTATGCAAGAAAACAGCAAATCTGTGCCTGGTTTGCTGGGACCAAATGACCACAAATGACCATATTTCTTACGTCATCATTAAGAGCTAGTCATACACATACACACCACGTACTCTGGTCCCAGCAGATCAGGCACAATTTGCTATTTTATTTTTACTGATTATGTATATAGTATACGTATGACTAGCTCTCAATGATGACATAAGAAATATATATAGTATATATATAGTATATAGGCATATACTATATACGTATACATATATACTCTATACTCTATACTGTATAAAGTGTGTAGTTGTAAGTTGATTAGCGGTATACAGTGGTTACTTTGCGCCAAAAACCGTGACAGCTGTTCCGCTATTTGATGTTTATGCAAGAAAACAGCAAATCTGTGCCTGGTTTGCTGGGACCAAATGACCACAAATGACCATATTTCTTACGTCATCATTAAGAGCTAGTCATACACATACACACCACGTACTCTGGTCCCAGCAGATCAGGCACAATTTGCTATTTTATTTTTACTGATTATGTATATAGTATACGTATGACTAGCTCTAAATGATGACGTAAGAGATATGGTCATTTGTGGTCATTTGGTCCCAGCAAAACAGGCACAGATTTGATGTTTTTCTGCATAAACATCGAATGGCGGAACAGCTGTCACGACGGAAGAGACCGGGCGAAAACATTACTTGCGCGCTCTGCTTGCGCAAGTAATTAGTATAAGATAAGACGTGTGAAGGAAGGAAGGAAGAGACCCAATTTCTGTCCAATACGGTGGCAGTTTTCAGATTTTATCCCATTCTGGAACCCTTCTGGTGTTTTAAGCATATACTTTAGCTATTGAAAAATAGCAGATCTACAAGCTTGTAGCACGGCTGCTATTTTTGAAAAATCGTGAAAATGTGGCACAAATCTTTGAATATATATTCTTTCACAGTGAACGTTTTTAACTCAAATCTTTGCTTCTGGGGGGGTGGGGTCCCTGGAACAACATATTGTCAGATGGGGGTCGGCGGCCAATTACATATAATTCTGGGGGTCCATGACGTGAAAACGTTTGAGCACCACTGGCAGAGAAACATAGGTTTTTCTGAAAACTGTCTGAAAGACATTTTTAGAATCTATAGTCTCAGGTCTAAATGAGATAAGGACAGTAGATGATAGAGAGCTGAAGCCTGCCATCAGTGCCACTACAGAGGCTATCCCCCTGGGGGCACAGAGTTATTCTGTTCCTATTGAAAGGGTCATCTAAGAACTGTGGTCCACTTGGTTTCATTGTTTCATCAAGGTCCCACTGTGCCTCATAGGAGGGCTGTGGGCAGCTCAGAAACCCGTCCACCAGTGACATCATCGATGTGTCAAGCTGCAGTCTTCCTATTCCTCAAAAGTTGCAATGGGAAAATGGAAGCCATCGTTCTCACGATAATAAAAGTCTATATATTTTTTTTATCTTGTTTTAAAAAAAGAAAATCTGCCTAATGATGATGTCACTGGTGGATGAGTTTCTGAACTGCCCACAGCCCTATATGAGACGCAGACTGAGTAAAAACTAGAAAAGGTGCCCCTCAGGGCACAGGTCTCCACCAGGGCAGGTCAAGTTGTGGCCTCCTGGTGGCGCTATAATAAGCCAATGTGAAAAGGGTGCCATTGGATGGCAATTGGATGGTTGGTGGCGCTATAACAGGCCAATGTGACAAGGGTGAGATATATTCCTCAGCCTAGTAGGAAAGTCCATTAAATATTCCACGTACATTGCACACTGCGTTCATGATTTGAGGCTTTATGTTCAAAACGGGCCAATCCTGCAAACTTTGAAAGCCAATGTTAGCCAATCAGGATGGAATATGAAATATAAGACAGATCCGTCTTGAACACATGACTATAGAGATAGGCTACTGTGTAATGATTTGCGGGATTTTGGGACAGAATCTGGAGTAATATCCAAATATAAAAGTAATATTCAAAAGTCGGCCTCCTGGTGGAGCTATAACAGGCCGCTCTGGAAAATTTGGGGCAGAGGTTCATGTTGGCATCCAGGGAGTGTGTCATGTGTGCAAAATTTGGCATCGACCGGGTTAACAGTGCTGGAGATTAGCTGTACACAGATGGACAAACACACCCACACCCACACACACACCCACACACAGGTTGCAAATTGGTGGAGTGGTCCTTTAAGGTGAAAATAAATAAATAATACAAATAAATTAATGAGGGAAGTGAAAGTAAAAGCAAAAGCAAAGGGAAATCGTTTCATGTCCCGACTTTTAGAATGCCCTCACATCAAACTAGGTGCAGGGAGAGAGGCAAATCGTTTCATTACTTAAATCACAAACTTTTCTGTCAAACAGTGGACACCTGCTGTTGCTCAAAGGGATTCTTCAAAGCTCCCTGTGTGCCTGGCCTACTTCTAGATGAGCGAGAAATCGTTTAACCACTTTCAAGCTGGCTTCCCAATTTTGGGCGTGCCATGAAGTATAGGCGAAGTTTTTCAAAAGTTTTCAATAACTTTCCAATTATTTTCGAGTTAATTTATTATTTTATTATTCCTATCAGACTCTCTAGAGCTCAAGAGCAATTTCTTGCTTTTAGTTGATTAGTTAGATTATTGCCATGTAAAGCACTTTGAGCTGTATTTTCAGGTCATGAAAGGTGCGACATAAATGTATTATTAAGTGGTTAACAAGTTTTCCACTCTTTCACTGCCCCCCCACCCCACCCCTCACCCTCCCATTTCTTCCGCAGGTGTGAGTGGACACCATGCCCTTCACCTTCGCCTGCTTCTGCGGCCTGCGCGGCTTCTGCCGCAGAGCCAAGAAGACAAAGAAAAGGGCGAGAGGAACGCAGGAGAGGGAAGAAGAGGAAGGGGGGGAAGCAGAGCAATGGAGGGATCGGGAGACAGAAGTGTGAACGGGACACCCCTCCACCCTCCCTCACATTCACGCACACACGCACGCATCGTGCAAGGTCTTCGTCAGATGTTTTCCTCCTCGTCGTCGTCGACTCTTTATCCTTTAACAGACTATGGTGCTGCTCACGGTTGAAGCCCGCTGTTCACTAACAGGCTGCTGTGTGTGTGATCATGTTGTGTTGATGCTACTGAAAAAACAGGGATGTTCTTAACAGTGTGCACAGTGTACCCATGCACACAGGCTTTTGACCGACAAATCACAATCTAAATGGGGCATATTGCTAGTGAATGCTATATTTCTTTTGACACATTTCCACTTGCAGTGTCTTCCCCCCCCCCCCCTGTCTTGACATTTATAACCCTACCGTTTTCCCCCAACAGTTGTCCTCACAGAGAGTTCAGCGTATCCTTTACAATACACCTGACTGAACTTCTCAACAAAGACGAATCGGGCAGAATATAGATGGAAATAAAAAGGCCTTAGGCCTGTGTACTCACAGAAATTGCCCATCTATGAAGGATTCCAATTTTCTCCCTGGCAATTGAGTGAGCATTTTGTTTCTGCTGCTGTGATTCCAAAAAAAGAAAAGAATTGCTCCTATTTCTTATATTCCCCAACGCTCAGCCATGACAGGTTGCGCCGTGTGGGCGGTGCCATCTCTAAGGGCAGCTCTATATGAAACCCATTATTTCTTGGAGTCACACCTTTCAGAACCCCCCCCCCCCCCCCCCCCCCCACACACACACACACACACACAAACACTCACCCGCGCTCTCACTTTTCTTTAATCTTTTCATAGTTGCAGTGCAGCCGAATTGGAACTCAGATTTGCCAGCCGGTGTGTCATCTCAACTTAGCGAGAGCCTACAGTAATTTCAACAAAGTGACGCATGCAGGGCTATTGGGAGCCCATCTCGCCGTTTCACGCCGAGCTGGGTCCGATCTGAAGCCCGGCAGCTGTCCAATCAGCGGCTTAGCTGGAGTGTGAAGATGGAGGTCGCAGGTCAAAGTGAGCGGCAGAATTTGTGACAAGGCCATCGTCTAATGCCTGCATGCGCTGCTCCGACTCATTAATAGGCAGACAAGTAATTACAAACACGCACGCACGCACACACACACACACACACACACACACACACACACACACACACACACACACACACACACACACACACACACGCACTGATGCAGACCCATCAGTTAGAGTCCCCCGGAGGCAACAGAAAGCGGCTGTTCCTAAATGCTGCCATAGTGTGCATACAGCTGTCACCTGTTTGGGGTGTATGACTCCATAAGAGTTTGTATGTATGTGTGTGTGTGTGTGTGTGTGTGTGTGTGTGTGTGTGTGCGTGTGTGTGTGTGCACATTGTGTGTACGCGTGTGTCTGCTCGGATTGAGACTTCACTGAAACAATAGACTTTCAGGTCTGAAGTTATTCGTTAACACTTCTATTCAGCTGCTATAGAATTTCCTTTCATCGGGTGCATAGAGACAGACGTTAGTGTCAAAAGCGCACACTCAGAACGGGCATACCACACGCACGCACGCACGCACGCACGCACGCACGCACGCACGCACGCACACACACACACACACACACACACACACACACACACACACACACACAGGCATGCAAACACAGGTCTCATTAGTGTGTGTGATTATGCATGGCACGTCTAGTCATGGAGCGGAGATGTAATTAACCTTTTCCAGCAGGAAACAGATGCCTGGATGTCTCTCACACACACACAAGTGCACACACGCACGCTCGCACACATATACACGCACGCATATACACATATACACGCACTCACACACGTCTGCTGTCAGGGAAACAAAGCCGACGTCACAGTGTCAGGGAAACAAAGCCCCCCAAAAGCAAGGCCTGGCATTCTGTGATAATCCCCCTCACGCATATTTACATTCAGGGCTTAGAATACCATGCCTCGCTCGCCCGCTCGCTCACTGCCAGCATTTGGAAGCCCCTCATTTGTAGCCCCTCCCCCTAGCTCCTTCCCTCCCTCATCTCTCAGCCATGCGTCTCCATCCCTGCTTCACGTCATGCCCCATGCAGCCCCATGCGTCTCCATCCCTGCTTCATGTCATGCCCCATGCGGCCCCATGCGTCTCCATCCCTGCTTCATGTCATGCCCCATGCGTCTCCATCCCTGCTTCATGTCATGCCCCATGCAGCCCCATGCGTCTCCATCCCTGCTTCATGTCATGCCCCATGCAGCCCCATGCGTCTCCATCCCTGCTTCATGTCATGCCCCATGCGTCTCCATCCCTGCTTCATGTCATGCCCCATGTGTCTCCATCCCTGCTTCATGTCATGCCCCATGCGTCTCCATCCCTGCTTCATGTCATGCCCCATGCAGCCCCATCCCTGCTTCATGTCATGCCCCATGCGTCTCCATCCCTGCTTCATGTCATGCCCCATGCGTCTCCATCCCTGCTTCATGTCATGCCCCATGCGTCTCCATCCCTGCTTCATGTCATGCCCCATGCGGCCCCATGCGTCTCCATCCCTGCTTCATGTCATGCCCCATGCGTCTCCATCCCTGCTTCATGTCATGCCCCATGCGTCTCCATGCATCCCTGCTTCATGTCATGCCCCATGCGTCTCCATCCCTGCTTCATGTCATGCCCCATGCGTCTCCATCCCTGCTTCATGTCATGCCCCATGCGGCCCCATGCGTCTCCATCCCTGCTTCATGTCATGCCCCATGCGTCTCCATCCCTGCTTCATGTCATGCCCCATGCGTCTCCATGCATCCCTGCTTCATGTCATGCCCCATGCGTCTCCATCCCTGCTTCATGTCATGCCCCATGCGTCTCCATCCCTGCTTCATGTCATGCCCCATGCGTCTCCATCCCTGCTTCATGTCATGCCCCATGCGGCCCCATGCGTCTCCATCCCTGCTTCATGTCATGCCCCATGCGTCTCCATCCCTGCTTCATGTCATGCCCCATGCGTCTCCATCCCTGCTTCATGTCATGCCCCATGCGTCTCCATCCCTGCTTCATGTCATGCCCCATGCGTCTCCATCCCTGCTTCATGTCATGCCCCATGCGTCTCCATCCCTGCTTCATGTCATGCCCCATGCAGCCTCATGCGTCTCCATCCCTGCTTCATGTCATGCCCCATGCGTCTCCATCCCTGCTTCATGTCATGCCCCATGCGGCCCCATGCGTCTCCATCCCTGCTTCATGTCATGCCCCATGCGTCTCCATCCCTGCTTCATGTCATGCCCCATGCGTCTCCATCCCTGCTTCATGTCATGCCCCATGCGTCTCCATCCCTGCTTCATGTCATGCCCCATGCGTCTCCATCCCTGCTTCATGTCATGCCCCATGCGTCTCCATCCCTGCTTCATGTCATGCCCCATGCAGCCTCATGCGTCTCCATCCCTGCTTCATGTCATGCCCCATGCGTCTCCATCCCTGCTTCATGTCATGCCCCATGCGGCCCCATGCGTCTCCATCCCTGCTTCATGTCATGCCCCATGCGTCTCCATCCCTGCTTCATGTCATGCCCCATGCGGCCCCATGCGTCTCCATCCCTGCTTCATGTCATGCCCCATGCGTCTCCATCCCTGCTTCATGTCATGCCCCATGCGTCTCCATCCCTGCTTCATGTCATGCCCCATGCAGCCCCATCCCTGCTTCATGTCATGCCCCATGCGTCTCCATCCCTGCTTCACGTCATGCCCCATGCGTCTCCATCCCTGCTTCACGTCATGCCCCATGCGTCTCCATCCCTGCTTCACGTCATGCCCCATGCGTCTCCATCCCTGCTTCACGTCATGCCCCATGCGTCTCCATCCCTGCTTCATGTCATGCCCCATGCGTCTCCATCCCTGCTTCACGTCATGCCCCATGCAGCCCCATCCCTGCTTCACGTCATGCCCCATGCAGCCCCATCCCTGCTTCACGTCATGCCCCATGCGTCTCCATCCCTGCTTCACGTCATGCCCCATGCGTCTCCATGCATCCCTGCTTCATGTCATGCCCCATGCGTCTCCATCCCTGCTTCACGTCATGCCCCATGCAGCCCCATCCCTGCTTCACGTCATGCCCCATGCAGCCCCATCCCTGCTTCACGTCATGCCCCATGCGTCTCCATCCCTGCTTCACGTCATGCCCCATGCGTCTCCATCCCTGCTTCATGTCATGCCCCATGCGTCTCCATCCCTGCTTCATGTCATGCCCCATGCGTCTCCATCCCTGCTTCATGTCATGCCCCATGCGTCTCCATCCCTGCTTCATGTCATGCCCCATGCGTCTCCATCCCTGCTTCATGTCATGCCCCATGCGTCTCCATCCCTGCTTCATGTCATGCCCCATGCGTCTCCATGCATCCCTGCTTCATGTCATGCCCCATGCATCTCCATCCCTGCTTCATGTCATGCCCCATGCGTCTCCATCCCTGCTTCATGTCATGCCCCATGCGTCTCCATCCCTGCTTCATGTCATGCCCCATGCGTCTCCATCCCTGCTTCACGTCATGCCCCATGCAGCCCCATCCCTGCTTCACGTCATGCCCCATGCGTCTCCATCCCTGCTTCATGTCATGCCCCATGCGTCTCCATCCCTGCTTCATGTCATGCCCCATGCGTCTCCATCCCTGCTTCATGTCATGCCCCATGCGTCTCCATCCCTGCTTCATGTCATGCCCCATGCGTCTCCATCCCTGCTTCATGTCATGCCCCATGCGTCTCCATCCCTGCTTCACGTCATGCCCCATGCGTCTCCATCCCTGCTTCATGTCATGCAGCTTTACTCTCCTCCTCCTCCACACACAGTCAGTGTTCATTGAAATCTGAGTGTAGAAATGGACCCAAATGGACCTGCGCTGTGCAGCCTCTTTTTCTATGTTCTCTGCGTCTTAGTTTCTCATTCTCTCACTTATAGGGATGGGCGTTATGGTGATAAGTATTACTTATAGGGGTGGGCGTTATGGTGATAAGTATTACTTATAGGGGTGGGCGTTATGGTGATAAGTATTACTTATAGGGGTGGGCGTTATGGTGATAAGTATTACTTATAGGGGGGGGGCGTTATGGGGATAAGTATTACTTATAGGGGTGGGCGTTATGGTGATAAGTATTACTTATAGGGGTGGGCGTTATGGTGATAAGTATTACTTATAGGGGTGGGCGTTATGGTGATAAGTATTACTTATAGGGGTGGGCGTTATGGTGATAAGTATTACTTATAGGGATGGGCGTTATGGTGATAAGTATTACTTATAGGGGTGGGCGTTATGGTGATAAGTATTACTTATAGGGGGGGGCGTTATGGTGATAAGTATTACTTATAGGGATGGGCGTTATGGTGATAAGTATTACTTATAGGGGGGGGCGTTATGGTGATAAGTATTACTTATAGGGATGGGCGTTATGGTGATAAGTATTACTTATAGGGGTGGGCGTTATGGTGATAAGTATTACTTATAGGGATGGGCGTTATGGGGATAAGTATTACTTATAGGGGTGGGCGTTATGGTGATAAGTATTACTTATAGGGGTGGGCGTTATGGTGATAAGTATTACTTATAGGGATGGGCGTTATGGTGATAAGTATTACTTATAGGGATGGGCGTTATGGTGATAAGTATTACTTATAGGGATGGGCGTTATGGTGATAAGTATTACTTATAGGTGGGCGTTATGGTGATAAGTATTACTTATAGGGGGGGGCGTTATGGTGATAAGTATTACTTATAGGGGTGGGCGTTATGGTGATAAGTATTACTTATAGGGGTGGGCGTTATGGTGATAAGTATTACTTATAGGGGTGGGCGTTATGGTGATAAGTATTACTTATAGGGGTGGGCGTTATGGTGATAAGTATTACTTATAGGGATGGGCGTTATGGGGATAAGTATTACTTATAGGGATGGGCGTTATGGTGATAAGTATTACTTATAGGGATGGGCGTTATGGTGATAAGTATTACTTATAGGGATGGGCGTTATGGGGATAAGTATTACTTATAGGGGTGGCCGTTATGGTGATAAGTATTACTTATAGGGATGGGCGTTATGGTGATAAGTATTACTTATAGGGATGGGCGTTATGGTGATAAGTATTACTTATAGGGGTGGGCATTATGGTGATAAGTATTACTTATAGGGATGGGCGTTATGGTGATAAGTATTACTTATAGGGGTGGGCGTTATGGGGATAAGTATTACTTATAGGGATGGGCGTTATGGTGATAAGTATTACTTATAGGGATGGGCGTTATGGTGATAAGTATTACTTATAGGGATGGGCGTTATGGTGATAAGTATTACTTATAGGGGTGGGCGTTATGGTGATAAGTATTACTTATAGGGGTGGGCGTTATGGTGATAAGTATTACTTATAGGGGTGGGCGTTATGGTGATAAGTATTACTTATAGGGATGGGCGTTATGGTGATAAGTATTACTTATAGGGATGGGCGTTATGGTGATAAGTATTACTTATAGGGGTGGGCGTTATGGTGATAAGTATTACTTATAGGGGTGGGCGTTATGGTGATAAGTATTACTTATAGGGATGGGCGTTATGGTGATAAGTATTACTTATAGGCGTGGGCGTTATGGTGATAAGTATTACTTATAGGGATGGGCGTTATGGTGATAAGTATTACTTATAGGGGTGGGCGTTATGGTGATAAGTATTACTTATAGGGATGGGCGTTATGGTGATAAGTATTACTTATAGGGGTGGGCCTTATGGTGATAAGTATTACTTATAGGGGTGGGCCTTATGGTGATAAGTATTACTTATAGGGGTGGGCGTTATGGTGATAAGTATTACTTATAGGGGTGGGCGTTATGGTGATAAGTATTACTTATAGGGGTGGGCGTTATGGTGATAAGTATTACTTATAGGGGTGGGCGTTATGGTGATAAGTATTACTTATAGGGGTGGGCGTTATGGTGATAAGTATTACTTATAGGGATGGGCGTTATGGTGATAAGTATTACTTATAGGGATGGGCGTTATGGTGATAAGTATTACTTATAGGGGTGGGCGTTATGGTGATAAGTATTGTCGAGACGATACAATGTCTCCACGATATGCCTTTTCAGAGATATCGTGTATATTGTGATACAGTGAATGCACATTCTATGATTCTATGACTTAAAGGGCCACTTCACCCCTTTTGCAACCAGATCTTATTTTAATGATGTTTGGGAGACAAGAAACACTTTCCTGGGGTTTTTACGTGGGTAATATGTGTTTTTAGATATTTTAGTATTTCAAAGTGGCCATGGACACTGGCGGGCTCACTTCCTTCCTGGACTACAATTCCCATAATGCTTTGGTCTACTGCTCCTCCTTGTGGATAGGGGGAGGGCTGTCTTACTGAGACAACATGTAGTCCAGGAAATAAGTGAGCCCAGTGTCCATGACATCATGGAGCCCATATGACAATTTGAAATACTGAAATATCTAAAAACACATATTACCCACATTAAACCACAGGAAAGTGTTTCTTGTCTCCCAAACATCATTAAAATAAGATCTGGTTGCACAAGGGGTGTAGTGGCCCTTTAAGAATTGTAGTCTTAATGGTCCGTTACACCCTTTTCGTTAAGTTTTTGTTACCTTTTAGGTGGTTGTGCTGTTATGTAACTTGAAAAATAACCATACAAAACGCATATAAACATTCCGTGATAATATCGTGTATCGTGACAATGCTTGAAAAAATATCGTGACAACTCTCTATATCGCTCACCGATACTCTCTCTATTCCATTTGCAAATTCGTTTTTTTTCCTCCTCTGCCTCTCCAGTCACTTTTCCCTTTCTCTCCCTCTCTTTCTGTTACTCGTCTCGCCGCTTGCCCGTCTGTCTGTTTATCAGTGGATGGAACACATGCTCTGAGCGCGGGAACACGGCCTCGCATGGCAGCGTGCGTAGATTAGCTCCGCTCTCTCTCCTTCTGAATCTCTGGTGGATTTCTGTGGGCTGGCAAAGCTGCTTTGCCACAGATTAATGGACGGCCTGGATTCCGCGGCGTCTGTGTGTGACGGGTCGTCTGTTTACTCATTCTACCACTATACAAGCGGCCAAATGAGGCAAAAACTGGAGTCGTTTTAGCAGAGACGAGACCAGCACCCATTATGATTCACTGTTACTGCACACCCTTAATGAGAGAAACGAGGGTGCAAGGGAAGAGAGCTGGATGGATGATGAACACTAAGGAGAGGGAGAGAGAGGGGAAAAAGAGATAATGAGAGAGAGAGAGAGAGATAGAGAGAGTCAGGAATGGAAGCAGGGGCGAATGCTAGAGAGAGAGAGCAGTCATGCTAATTGGCTATAGTGGATAACTTTCTGAGGCGCGAGGGCTGGGAAAAGAACAGTGGGGATTTTCTCTGAATTACACACGCTTAGCGCTCCCTCCATTTCACCACTTTAATGAGGAGAATATTCGCTCCGGTAATGGCGGGGAGTTGAAATTAATTTTCAGCGATTTGCTGCTCAGCCGCATGTGCTCACACGCACGCACAACATGTGCACGCAGGTAGGGAGGGGTTCTTTTTCTTAGTCCTTTATGGATCATAGCAATTTTCAGGGATTGTAACTCAAGGACAAACAGCTAAAAATAGAGGGTGGTGCACAACTCCCAATATAGCAGGAGAAAGGAGGAAGGTGCGTGCGTGCGTGCGTGCGTGCACATGCTTGCGTGCGTGCATGCGTTGGGGGAAGGGGCAGCCAAAAACTAACCCTGTCGCATTAGATTTGGGTCAGGAACGAGGGAAGAGCTGGGGAAGCGGCGGGGGCTACAGACGGAGAGATTCATCACTCCCCCCCCCCCCCCTCTCTCTTCCTCGAACACACCTGCATGATGGGGAGGCGGGGGAATGGTGATTAACGATGGCAGACCGGGAGAAAGTCAGACCAATAGAGAAGTACAGCCGTGAAGGGGTGGAGGAAATGGAATGTATACCGTAATTACCGTATGTAATTGGGGGATAGGTTTTTATCAAGTCTGAACAGCAAATACGCATGCACGCACGCACGTACACACACACACACACACACACACACACACACACACACACACATTCCCAGGTGGCTTGAAATACGATTCAGATCTGATTAAAGAATGTGGACAGTCCAACTGTCCAAACACATAATGACAATGTAACAATAACAAAAGCATGGCACAGTGTTGTATTAGCCTCCCCATCTGTGACTAGACAGCCCTAATTCATGCTTTGTCGTACAATGGTTTCGCTCGACCCGAAAACAGCAGATCTACAAGGTCACGGCGTGTTGCATCAGTTAAGGATTACTCACGCAGGCCCATGTCTTTTAGGTTGGGAGGGAGAATTCTGGACTAACAGGTTTATTTACCGCAATCTGATGTTCTTATTTCCAAGAACGAGTGGTACAGGTGAAAAATTACATAACTCCTTCCCGAGCACACCACAGCTCTGAGCATGCGTTGTGGTTTTAACAGTAAAACATCTTTTTACGGCTGCTGAAAGACAGACGTTTACCAAAAACAAAAAAACAACAACATTCAAAATAAGCGATTTGACGTTAAACCCACAGTGTACTGTCAGAGGTTTGATTGATTGAAGTATTTATTAACAGTTTGCAGAATTACAGTACATTTCAAGCACAACTCAATACAAAATACTGTTAACTGTGAGTGGACGACCAATAAAGTACTAGACTTGTTTACAAGAGGGTCCACCTTGTTCAATTCATCATAGTGGGGTGGGCTCGGGAGGGAGTAATGTCATTTTTCACGTAAGAAATGAATTATTATTAAGGTAAGAAAATGGTTGGTCCGGAATTCTCCTTTAAGTGCACGGTTGAGGGTTCTTGTGTATATTTTCCATGTATCTTCTTCTCTTAATGTAATTGGTCTCTCTTCTCCTCGCCCCTTCCCTCATTCACATCTGCTCCCTTCTCCTAATGACGATTGAAGCTAAATGTCTTGCCAAAGCTCTAATGAGTAAAACTGTAGATGGATAGCCATGGAGATGCTTAGAGGAGAGAAGCAATGTTATGGCTAGTTAGAAAAAAAACAACAACAACCCTGCCTTTCCCTTAGAATTAGAGAAGAAAAAAAGAAGAAAAAAAACGATGCTGCAAGAGGTAATGAGAAGGCGAGAGGAGAGAGATATAGCATAATTGAGATTGTAATGGGTTTTGTCAGGAGCACCTGTCAGGGTCGAGCTAAAATGGCTTTGGGAGCAGGAGAGCGAGGGACAACAGGAGCAGAGAAGGAGAGAAAGCTTAATTTATCCTTCAGTTCAACACACCATGGTGTCTCTTACAGACAAGAACTGATTTTCAAGCTTAAGATCTCACCAACCTTTATAGTAGAGTATTAGGCTCCATATAGATATATTTATACGCACACACGCACGCACGCACGCACGCACGCACGCACGCACGCACGCACGCACGCACGCACGCACGCACGCACGCACGCACGCACGCACACACACACACACACACACACACACACACACACACACACACACACACACAGGTGGACAGCAAAGTCTAAGTACATTTACTGCAGTCAGGCACACTTACGTCATACTGTAACCACGGATTGCAACAAATGGAATTACAGTTCAACTTTCCATTCTAATGGCTCTGCACTTTACTATAAAATATTCCAGAAAATGTCTGAAATGTTGCTAAGCAGCATGCTAAGCAAAATCAGGGAACGCTATATGCGAAACCCCCCACAGGTATACAAGACTGCATGGGCCCATTATATAGCAAGAGATTTAATCAGAGACAGTTAACATTAATAACTAGAGTCATGCAAATGTGATGCAATCAAGCAACCAACCAATCAGTCATCAGTGTTAATTTAACTCATGAGAGTAATGTTTTACACTCTCAGAATTAAATGAACGGCAAAGATTTCACTGTGTATATAAGCATCTCAATTGAATATAAGTCTCGTAAGTAACAGACACCCACTGCTCATAAAATAACTGCTGATTCAGCAACAGCCCTGCCAGCAAGGTATCCAATTTATGTCAGTTGTGAAAGTTGGAGAAATCCCAGAGTAAAGCACAGCTAGACATCTAGACGGCGCACCAGGGTGAACTGAGGTTGTAGCGCTACTCCCACAGTGAGACAGCAGACTATTACTTTCTCTTCCTCCACCATGCGTCCCTTCTTATTCTAACACGCTCCTGGAGGCTGGCTAGTACCGGATGTGAGCTGAGCTTGCACAGCCCGTTTTTAGACAAGCTATAGGCAGCGTAATGCTTTTTTAGATATATGACTTTGTTTCAAAACAGAAATTAGATTTTTCACACACACCCATGCGCACCCCCCTTTTTTTAATCCAGAAGAGTTTTTAAGTTAGCGCAGGGAAACTTTTCTAATTGGCCAGGAGGAGGGCTGTAAACAAGTCAGCACCACAACACATCTGATGCCAAATAACCATCATCAATGGGGGATAAATCACTTACTCACCCACTCCTCTCTCTGCTCTGAGCGCTTCACTTTCTGCACCCCGCCCCACCTCCTGTTCCCCCTCATGCATGCACACACACACACACACACACACACACACACACACACACACGGGTCGATATGGGAGAGAGTATTGAGCAGGAGCTGTGATCTAAATGAGAGTTTGATGTCTCAGGGGGCGTTGGGTCTCTGTAACCATGGCGTTGAGTTGCCATCAGAGGCCACTTGCCAAATGCACATTGACGAACTCTGAGTGAGTGTGAGTGTGCGTGTGTTTGTGTGTGTGTGTGTGTGTGTGTGTGTGTGTGTGTGTGCTCGTACCCTGGGAATGCAGTTTTGATGCACACCATTTGATTAAGTTGTGTTTAAGCACAATACTTTTCATTTGTGTCTGTTAGCATTCATTAAGAGCAATTCACTAGGGCCACTAATGAGCTGGTCTGCACTTTACTCTCCTTGAAAGACAATGAGGCACACGCACACGCACACGCACACGCACACACACACACACACACACACACACACACACACACACACACACACACACACACACACACACACACGCTTGTCCAGATTGCACCCTCAGTGAGCACACTTGAAGCTGATCATTTGTTCAAAGTGATGACAATCAGCCTTAAAGTCTTTGTTGCCATGTGTGATGCAGTTTGCAGCGTCTGGCTGAAACATACACATCATCTTGCTGCTGCGGTCTTTTTTTATCACTTAACCCATTCTGGATGGGAACCCCTTTTGGTGTTTGAAGCATTTGTTATATTTTAAGCTGTTGAAAAATAGCAGATCTACGCTACAAGCTTTTTTTTTTTTTTTTTATGTGAGCAAATCTTTGAATATATATTCTTTCACAGTGAACGTTTTTAACTCAAATCTTTTGCTTCAGGGGGGGGGGTCCCTGGAACTACATATTTTCAGATGGGGGGTTGACGGCCAAATACAGATAATTCTGGGGGTCCTTGATGTGAAAATGTTTGAGCACCACTGACATAGAAACATAGGTTTTTGAGTGGTGCAACCACTCCAAGGAACAGCTATGTCCCTATGTTTAGAGTACCAAATGTTAGCGTATCAACAGTTGCACCACTCACTTCAGACTGGTCTGATCTTTCAGAAAACTGTCAGGTTTTAGAAGGCATTTGTAGAATCTGGTCTCAGGTCTGGGTTAAATCCTCTAGACTTGGAAAGGAGTTGGCTCTTTACTCCCCCCCCCCACTCTGCTCTGCAACAATAGCTCATCTACAAGCTTTTGGTTAACGTTTCCCTCAGAATACGGATGCTACGGGTTGAAGTGGTTATATTAGTCCTGTGTTGTTTTGTGCAACTACATTTCATGTAGTTTGCTTGACAGGGTTGGTTGTTTGTAGCATTGCACACACAACTGCTTCACCCCATGTAACATTGAGCCCTCTTACTGGCTCCCGATGCATGCACTGGGTTTGCTTGTGTTCTATACAGTACATGCCGGGGTGTGTGACTTTGTGCGTGTGCATGTGTGTGCGTGTGTGTGTGCGTGCGTGTGTGTGTGCGTGCGTGTGTGCATGTGGTGTGTGCGTGTGTGTGTGTGTGTGTTACAGTATGCACTGTATGTCTGTGGGTCTACGCAGTCATATAACCTTCCATTCCAAGAGATTGTTATATTATTCATACAGTATCTTCAGGCATCTGAGCCGGGGAACGAGGGGGGGGCGGGGGGGGGCATGTGACAGTGGAGCGTGGATGAGCAGCTCAACTTAGCGGGATACATAAACATGAGGTCAGAGAGTTATCACGGTGGGAGATGAGCGAGAGCGCAGGGAAGACGGGAAGAGAATAGCATGTCTGTGTGCGTGCGCACACGTCAGACAGAGAGAAAGAGAGGGGAAGAGAGACAGAGAGAGATAGAGAGAGAGAGAGAGAGAGAGAGAGAGAGAGAGAGAGAGAGACACAGAGAGAGAGAGAGAGAGAGAGAGGAAATAATGCATCAGATAGGTTGTCTCTCATTGATGGACTCGTAAGACTGTGTTGAAGAAAACCACCAATCAATATCTTGACACACACGGTATGCATGCAGTCATTCAAGCTAATGCACAGACACACACACACACACACACACCTACCCGCATGCACGCACGTGTGTGTGTGTGTGTGTGTGTGTGTGTGTGCGTGTGTGTGTGTGTGTGTGTGTGTGCGTGCGTGCGTGTGGTCCCACACAGACTGTCACAGCTGTTAAGGTGTGTGTGTGTGTGTGTGTATGAGACATGTAGCTAGAGATGTGGTGCAGGAGTGTGTGTTTGGAATGCAGAGCACGTTGAGAGGTCCTGGGGCCAGGCTTCTGCAGCAAAGGCTCATTAAAGAGATGCTCGCCTTAAAGCAAGGATATAGAACCAGACCACACACACACACACACACACACACACACACACACACTTCAGAGAGGTTCAGTTGGCTATTGGCTAAGGGAACCTGGCAGATAAACGGAACTTGCATTGAACGGTTAGAAGAGAGAATAGATTGTCTATAAAGGAGAAAGTGTGCAGTAAGCTTATGAAGGCGATGGAAAAACAAGGCTGTCAGCCAATGATGGCTGTACGCACCTAGTAAAAGTATCAAAACTGCAATATCGTAGTGGCGTAAAAGTACAATATTTGCCTCTGAGATGTAGTGGAGTAGAAGTGAAAGTATTTAAATTTATGGAATTTTGGAAATACTCCAGTAAAGTAATAAATACCTCAAAGTTGTACTTAAGTATAGTACTTGAGTAAATGCACTTACCCTATTGGCCTGAATGGAAATCCGGGCTCGTATTATAATCGGGAACTAGACTATTTGACATTCAATGTCCTTTTTACACAAATGAGTCTTGAAAAATGGGGGTCGTCTTATAATGGACAGTCTGAGTGAAGGACTCACGACTTATGCTCAACCCTCTCTTTTTTCCACTTCTGTTCTGTTCCTTATTTTTGTTGTTCCATGTGAATAAAGTTTAATATATTTGTGCACTCCGGCTCCACAATCACACAATAATACATTCATGTATATTTGATTGTGTCAACTCTTTGGAGATTGGCTGCGCTGTATCTTGTGTGCCTTTTTAAATATGCATATATGAATAAATAATGGTTGAATCCACTGATTGAAAAATATTGCTAGTAAGCCGTGATGAAATGATAATGTAATATTATCTCCCTCTATTGAATAAAGGAGCATGTCCCCGTCTTCCTTTCACAGTCTTCCCATTTCCGTCTCATTATTATTTCATTCTTCGTAAGTAAATTGCAAAACTCTGCAGTGTCTGCCTGATGATGATTATGTGCAATTTCTGTTGCTGCTTTCAAATCAAATTTTAATAAATAAAAAGGGAGATTTTCTCTTTGGATACAAAACAAAGGTGTTGTGGTGTGTTTCTGGGGGGTGGGGGGTTGTATTAATGAGGAGGAGTGAGATGTTTCCCCACACGGCCCCTTGCTTTGCTAATTGACAGTGATGGCACAGGCTCCTCTCCTGGGCTCCAGCCCAGGAGCACTGATAAAGATACATTACCACTAGGCTCTGGAGCCCCCATTTATACTTTCATTCGTCATACAGTGTTGTAGTGCGTCAAAAATAGCAGATCTACGTGAGCTTGTAGATCAGCTATCTTCGATGGGGCATAAATTAAACATGAGAATTGTGTGGATGGTGTGTCCCACGCACGCACGCACGCACGCACACGCACACACACACACACACACACACACACACACACACATGCTACCTCCATGAGAACGAACAGTATATATCATTCAGTAAACAAGAATGATTTTGAACTAGAAAAAGTGCACCTCAGAGCACAGGTCAGGTCGGTTATTGTGGGCCATGATTTGAGGCCAAACTTTAGATGCCAATCTTAGCCAATCAGGATGGAATATGAAAAATCGGACCGATCAGTCTTGATCACATGACTATATAGACCGATTTGCGTGATGTTTGAACAAAATCTGTATAGGATTAACCCATTTAGGCCTGAGGCCGATTCTAAAAACCTCTCTAAATCCTGACCTAAGTTTTCTGAAAAACTTCAAATATTTATATATAGCAGCATCAACATTTTTACATTTCTGAATACTGTACATACTGTACAGAACCCCACAAATGGGTTCCCGGCCTGAGGGGGTAAAACACCAAAAGGTGCCCGCCCAGAATGGGTGCCAAACATGTCTTTAGCAAAAAACGGCCTGCTGGTGGCGCTATAACAGGCTGATATGAAAAAGGTGGGCAACTGGTTCTGCTATGGCTTTCAGGAAGTGATCATGCAGTTTCACGCCAATCGGTCCTGCTCACAGACTGATGGATGGACACACACACGCACGCACACGCACGCACGCACGCACACACGCACGCACGCATGCACACACACACACACACACACACACACACACACACACACACACACACACACACACACACACACACACACACACACACACACACACACACACTCAGACAGACAGAAACACAGACAGACAGAAACACGGGCAGACAGGGGCGAAAACATAATATAGTCTCGGCCCCAGAAAATAATAGGCTGTGGTGTAGTCGTATAAACGTAGTATATATATGTAGCAATATTTTGAAATTATGCATAAGTAACCATCAACTCCACCCCCGTCTGTCCTGTTCCTCAAAGTTAACTGCAAGATGGCAAAAAAGTGTACCATGAGATGATCATGATGTCCCGAAGACATCATCTGTTTAATAATGAATGTATATTTAATAGGATACTCCAATTATAACCAGCCTTGGCTACTGAATGCTCTCAGTAATGTGTGGGTGGAATGTGTTATAGGCCTATTGTTAATAATAAAAAAGTGAATAAAAGTGTGTTTATTATGTAGACTGTAGAGCATAACATTTTATTTATATTGTGTGTTAATAATTAATAGACCTACGACGTTATTTCACTCAGTGTTATTTCACTCAGCATGGGAGGGAATAATCACAGTCACACAATGTATCTTCTGCAAAAAACTTAACTACGCCACTGGGCAAAAAACTTGACTACACCACTGGGCAAAAAACTTAACTACACCACTGTTTAATAAACAAAGACCCAGTTATGGTCACTCACCACTGGGATGGGTCTTTGTATATATAAAAGAAATATCCCCGGTCAAATCTCTTAATTACACCAACATTGATCATGTGATCCAGTTTGTTTCTGGTTATTTATTGAAATGATAAAAACCTAAAATGTCTCCTCCGCTCTAACCAAGAGGAAGAGAAGAAGCAGAGCGCCTGGTGGAGTGGAGAGGAAGAGAAGAAGCAGAGCGCCTGGTGGAGGAGTGAATGCAGCGAACGGGCTGTGTAGGAGGAGCACATTTCAAAACGGGACTGCCCGCACCAGTGGCGTGCACAGACATTTAGAGGGGCAGGTGCTCAAGTGGGAAAAAAAGGGCACCTTGTGCAGCGCATTTTGGGGCGGGAACCCATTTTGGTGCTTTAGCTATTGAAAAATAGCAGATCTACAAGAACTTGTAGGTCTGCTATTTATTTATTTTTATCGAAGAACCACTGACATAGAAACATAGCTTTAGATTGTGGGGGGCCTAAATAATATAGTAGAAGCGTTTTTTATCAAGATTTGATCAATGTCACCGCATGGTCCACACACTACAAATTAAGAAAGAAAATAAAACCTTTTTTTTTTTCTTTTTTTTTTGCAAAATTGCTAAAAGGGCAGGGGGTGCTCTAGCACCCCCTAGTGTCTATCTGTGCACGCCACTGGCCCGCACTATGTGTGTATCTCCATTTCTGAGCCCGGCCATGATGGCCATCATGGCATTCTAAAGGCTCATACATACTCCAGTTTTTGGTTATCACCGCAGTGTAGTTTTTAAAGGGTTGGAAAACTACACCATTACGTCAGTCACGGTGATGATCAGCTATCACCGCGGACACAGACCCATGTCTCTCTGTTTTTACTATCAGACAAGTCTTTTCACTCTGGAACTATCACCCCGTTCACTGATTGGTCTAGAAGTTGGGTGGGCGGTCCCCTTGGATTTATGTAAACCACAGGGAGGCGGGGTCAATCCTTAAGGACATCGCCGCAAGTATGATGGCCCCAACTCTTATCACCGTTTTAGGTGATAAGCTATCACCTAAAACGGTGATAACCTATCACCAAAAACTGGAGTATGTATGAGCCTTTACAGTTTACACCCTCGGAGACCCAGCACGCAAATGACAGATTTTTTAAAATCACACTTGTGAAGTGAGCGGCGCTCTTATCGTCATACATCACATTCGGTGCTCAGCTAATCAGCTGTGCATAGGAGCCACTCAATATTTTAAAAAATCACACTTTGTGAAGTGAGTGTCTCCTTTCATCACACATTGGGACTTGGCTTTGTGTGTATGTCTGTCCGTATGAGCACGGAATCGATGACTTTGATTGGCTGAAGAATGATGATGTTTTCATCATCGAAAGGTTTTAAGGCCAATCCACACCAATGCAACTACCATTGGGGATAATGGTTGCATGTTGCAAGGATTTCCAAGGTGTTGCATGGGTGTGGACATTCAGTAGGGGATTATGATTAATGTATACAAACATTTACATCATGTAAAGCCATATCCTGGTTTTGTGGTGCGAGCGAGGGGGGAAGAAAGACGGGCAGGCAGAGAGAGAACATCAAAGAGTTATATGGTGGGAGGAGCCTCTGTGGTGGGAGGAGCCATGGAGAAGAGAGTTGTTTGCAGTGTTATATCGTGCCCGCCCAGGGGTACAAATTGCGACATCTCATTGGCTGGAATGAAGCCAATGATGAACATTTTGTGGGAATTGGGCCAATGATTAAAAAGGTCCCATGTATATGTCCCAATCATATATATTAGTATAAGGAGAAGCTATTTGTGTAGAATATGCTAATGAGCAGTGAAGTCAATCTCAGGACGTGCGTTTGTGGAGTCCCAGAATAATAATAGTAACAATGAGTGGGTGAAAAAGTATCGCAAGATGTTAGAGAGAGCGGGAAGGAGAAAGGCGTGGAAAAACAAGGGAAATGAGGGGAAGGAAGCACAGTGAGGCAGAGAATCCCATTAGGAGATGTGGTGTGCTAATGAGGAAGACTACTAATGAATAAATAGACGTCTCCTGCTTAACTTCACAAATTCTTAATTGGCGTGACATTTCGATTTAAGAGCCCTGGCCTCGCTGTGACCCTGTGCTGTCACGTACAAGTAGACTGTTAATAAAACAAAGAAATGTACACACACACACACTGTCACACACACACACGCACACACACACACACACACGCACATAGACACAAGCGTATTGTAACACGCACACACACACATGCACCCACACGCAGCGGGGACAGAAGAAGAACTTGATGCGCGGCTGGTGCCAGCAGCTTTGATGTTCCCTCATTAGCATAGCAACACAGAGCTGACCATCCGCTGGGATATGGTAACCCAGGCAACTGGAGCTGAGCCGCTCGGTCCAACTGTGGAACCTACAGCCATGACTGAAGAAGCCCTGTGCTGTCTGCTCTCCAGCCCCTCATCCACATCCACCCTGTGCTGTCTGCTCTCCAGCCCCTCATCCACATCCACCCTGTGCTGTCTGCTCTCCAACCCCTCATCCACATCCACATCCACCCTGCCTGTCACAGAATGCACTAATCCACTGTGCTTGCTGAAGGCTAGCCGCATGCTGACATCCTTCAAGCGTTTACGTCCGTACTACCTCACGTAGAGATTCCTCTCCGGCACCTCGGCAAGTGATGGAACGGTGTCAATCACTCGGCCTCATTTGGCATAGAAAACCTCGCACCGGTCCTGAAAAAACATATGGCGGATTCTGCACAGATGGACAGCTCGCATAGGCAAT
>NC_139703.1:43225989-43255989 GCF_964188405.1 Protomyctophum parallelum | reverse complement strand
TTTTCAAAAAAATAAAATAGTCAACATTACATGTTTAAAAATAGCGAAAATAGCAGATCTACACAACATGGCGTGAGTTTGTGGATTGTCTAAAGTGCTAAAGCATGAGTAACCAACTGCTTTCTCCCTTCTCTCTCTTTTCTCCACTTTCCTTGTCACTCTTCGCTCTCAGTACTGGAACTGCAGAGGGAGATGATGGATCAGCAATGAGGCAGGGACCCCCCCATTGAGTCTGAACTCCCTTTGGTTCTCGAGCCAACAAGCATTCTCCAACCACTCGCCAATCCCATTTCACCATTCCACTCCACATTTCAGCTCCCCATCCTCCACAAAATCCCACTCAGCCTTTTCCATCATGCAGTTCTTCGCCTCATCATCGACCGACTCCCACTACATCCCACCGATCTTCACTCATCCCCTCACCCTCGACTCCCAATTCATCTCCAAATCCCATTTCATCCCCTGATCCTCAAACCGATTCATCCCACTTTTTCCTAGACCCCGATTCTCTACGCAATTCTTTGTTTTTAATAAACCAGTTTCAAACTATTGCAAACAATATGGTTAACAGTCTCATACCTAGCGTGCAAAGTGAACAATCAAACCAGGCAATTGTCTAAACAGAATGGTGTCTAAATAACATTCTTAACATTTGTAATCATGAATAAAATAAATGTGTTCTTTTTCCAAAATGTTGTTTGTCATTACCACACCATTAACCACAGGCGTTTTGTTACCACACCATCACAGAATGCAAACATTTTACATGCCGACAAAGTGAATTAAAAATAGGGATGTGAACAACTCAGTATTTGGCGAATCGACGTGTCGTGGCCATTTACCAACGTGTTGATCGATTTTTCTCTTCTATAGTTATATAAGATATAGCGCATAGCGTGAGCGGTTGTTTACTTCCTGCTTGCGCATGCAGATAGTGTATGCAGAGTTGTCGGCAAAGATGAACGAGGGGAATTCGGTATTTTAGTCCGACGTCATTTTGTAGTCCTATGTTACATCCCGGTCCAAGTTGCACCAGCTCCCATCCGCTTCTTATTGTAAATAGCAATATCCAAATGTGTGAATCTTTTTACAATAACGTTATTTTTCAGAAAGGAAGCCATTGAGGATTAAAATGGGTCTTAATGCTTCCAACTCGAGTAGAATTATGAATGTTCTGTAAGTGTCCATGACAAAGAAAACATATGTTGTGGAGAGAGTAAAAGACTATTATTGTCATTATTATTGAAGGTGTTAACAGTCCATTTGCTCAGTACAATATTTCGGGGGCATATTCACATTGTGTAGGGTTGAGTACGTTGAATCTAGTTTGCATTAATACGATCTCTAATGGATGATTTAGTTGACACAATGAAATAAAATGGCGATAGTATTCAGTGTGGGGCAGACAGCCTGTCACAGCCAGATTTGGGAGACCGCAGTAGCTTTGTTGTTGCAAGGAAAGCGGTAAAATTAGACGGTTAATGGTTGTTCTAGTCTCAGATCGATTACGTCACGGTAAAAATACTGAATGGCTTCCATGAGCTGATGGCATTTCTCAAATCATCTTGGCCGCCAACTTTGTGCACACCATGTGCAAGCAGCTCACTACTGGCCAGTAGGGCTTTCCTAGAACTGCGTAGGGATCCAAAATAACGCCACGCCGACTATAGTTATAAACAAAACGCCGACGAGACACAGACATGCTCAGAAATAGACACCAGTACAGTTCCCTTTACCATTTGGAATACATTTGATCATTTTTTACATTACAGTAACGTTTGTAACGTTCAACTTAAAAAAAAAAAAAAAAAAAAAAAAGGTACAATTTCCATCCCACATACGGGCATATACCTTTATGAATGAGGCATCAACTATATCAATATATCAGGTTGTATGCCAAATACTCTGCAGCGATTTCCGTTTTGTTTTGTTTTGTTTATTCGTCAATCATCACGCCTCCAGTGTGTAAAGGCCTTAAGGTTTGAATACATCATGTTGCCTTCCACTATTTTTTTTGTTTTTCTTTCGGTACACTGCTTGGCCCCTCATAGGAAAGACGAACAACCCCCCGAGGGCTCGTGAAGACCTATTGCACTTTCTTTCCTACCCCAATGCAATATCCTGCGTGGGCTTTTCTTTTTTTACTGTCTGATTCAATATTGTGGCACCGACATGTTTCATCAGACAGAACTGCACAGACTCCCAGGACACGGAGGAGGGAGGACGTGGCTTCTCTCCGATGGCGTGGGACACAGGAAGGAGACTTCCCCGTCCTCTGATGCAATGTCCCGTTCATTGCAAGCATATTGCTGCACATCTGGGGAAATCCTCTGAGCGGGATTAGAATTGGTATTCAGTTGTGTGACCTCTGCAGGGCCACCTTAACATCGTTCAAAATGTCAAATCTCCCCACGGATGTGTGCACAGTGGGCTGATAGGAAACCATTCCCTCGTGTTACCTCACTGTGCCCGCCGGCCTTTGATTTTTCTCCTATTTGGCTTCCATCCACATCTCTGTGCATGTAGTGGCTTCTATAGCTCATTCTTCTGCTCGCTGCCGTTTGTTCTGTTAACGAGCGAAGAGGCGTGGGATGGAGAGAGAGAGAGAGTCAGAGGAAGAGCACTGTTTTCATGGGAGACTCCTTGTGTCCCACTTTTGGCATAATGGCCTATTTGTGTACGACAATCTCACTCCAACAGCTCGCCCCTGATGCTTGGTTTATTTTAAACAATACAGCGCTATGTGTCCCTAGACGTGTAATTATCGACGTGTTTGTGTGTGTGTGTGTGTGTGTGTGTGTGTGTGTGTGTGTGTGTGTGTGTGTGTGTGTGTGTGTGTGTGTGTGTGTGTGTGTGTGTGTGTGTGTGTGTGCGTGCATGTACATGGGTGCATTAAAGTATGTGTGGAGTGTGTATGAATGATCATAATGTGTATATCTGTGTGTGTCTATGTGGGAGGCCAACTCTGGCACCCTCTCATCTGTCAGCAAGGCGTGGTTGCTATGGGAACACAAGACGACCACAATAAGTAATGAAGGAGCTCTCAATTGGTGAAGGGTGACCTTGGAGGAAAAAAGAAAAGAAAAGAAAAAGAAAAAAACACCACTGGAGCCACAGCGCCACATAAGCCACACACACCATCGTGCATGATCAAGTGATTTGAAGGGAGTCACCGCTCGGTAGGTGTCCTCCCATAATGCACAGCGACTCTGACAGTACGTGTCTCTCTCTTCCCCTCTCTTGCTACATCAATCACTCCCTGTCTGTCCCTGGGGGTATTTTCAAGTGGTCCTGCGTTTCCTTCACTTCTTTACTTGAGAGGAAAAGCTACCTGGGAAACCTGAACACTAAAACCTTTGATTCTTACAAGCACTGCCAAAATATACCCTCCTTATTTATCGAAAAATAGACCTGTACCTCGGGGAGTTTTCTTGTTGCCCCTGGGACACTTTCCATATTTCAATAGTAGCCTTTCATAATTTAGTAATGATAGGATGCTGCCATCTTTATTAATCTCTGTTACATAGGTGAACAGATCCTTTCATCTTTGTTACATAGGTGAACCGATCCTTTCATCTCTGTTACATAGGTGAACCGATCCTTTCATCTCTGTTACATAGGTGAACAGATCCTTTCATCTATGTTACATAGGTGAACAGATCCTTTCATCTACGTTACATAGGTGAACAGATCCTTTCATCTACGTTACATAGGTGAACAGATCCTTTCATCTACGTTACATAGGTGAACAGATCCTTTCATCTACGTTACATAGGTGAACAGATCCTTTCATCTACGTTACATAGGTGAACAGATCCTTTCATCTACGTTACATAGGTGAACAGATCCTTTCATCTACATTACATAGGTGAACAGATCCTTTCATCTACGTTACATAGGTGAACAGATCCTTTCATCTACGTTACATAGGTGAACAGATCCTTTCATCTCTGTTACATAGGTGAACAGATCCTTTCATCTACGTTACATAGGTGAACAGATCCTTTCATCTACATTACATAGGTGAACAGATCCTTTCATCTCTGTTACATAGGTGAACAGATCCTTTCATCTACGTTGAGGCTACTTCAGACTGCTCTGACTCTGTCATTTGATCTCACTCTTAGCCCCGACATTATTGTGTTGAAAACTAAAGTAGCATTTTAGTGTTGTAACAGATATATCATTATTTTACTACTGCCCAGTGAATACAATTAATAATATAATCATGTACAATAACAAAGTAAAATATATCTGCAAGCAGCGATAAGAGGGGCCAAAGAATGCAGCACCAAGGAAAAACAGACAGACATAGACATAGGGACAGACATTGCTGGTCATTGGAGTGGCTGCACCAGAAATAAGCTATATGCACTATGTGCAATATGCACAATAAGTCATAGAAACATAACATTGAAGTTGAGAGAAAGAAGATGGACGAGACATACAGGCCAGGTCAGGTGGGTAATTCATTAGTGCCATCAACTGATCAAGTAAGTGTTAGAGGGAAGGGGAAAAAAAGCCTCAACATGACGCATCTGTGTGTGTGTGTGTGTGTGTGTGTGTGTGTGTGTGTGTGTGTGTGTGTGTGTGTGTGTGTGTGTGTGTGTGTGTGTGTGTGTGCGTGTGTGCGTATGACTGTGCATGCGTGCACAAGTGTGTGCGTGTGAGTGTGTGTGTGTGTGTGTGTGTGTGTGTGCGTGTGTGTGTGCGTGTGTGTGTGTGTGTGTGTGTGTGTGACTGTGTGTGTGTGCGCGCGCACGAGCGACTGTACGTGTGTGTATCCTGCTTTGAGAAATGGGGAATTGAGGTGAGCAGAGGTGCAGCGGTGCAGCCCTACTTTTAGAGCAGCTCCCAGTTCGTTTGTTAATGTCTAGCACCTTTAGCCATTTAACACTGATCTGGGCTCCACATTGCCGTGTTCTGCCTAACCTCCATGGCCTGCTTCTGTTCTGTGTGCGCCATGTGGTGTGTGTGTGTCTCTTGTGTGTGAGCTCTACACCGTGACTCCAATCAACCCCACTACCATTATTGATTGTGCTACAATTTCCCAACCTCTTCACTTGTTTACTTAAGTGATTAGCACGGCCCTCTGCGTGCTACACCTCATCACAGCTGCTTCTCAATGTAAAATGCATGACCTGCTGAGGGTAGAAATGTCACTGAAACGAAATGGGATCACTTCAGATAAAATGCGAGCAGACTACTAGACGAGAAGGGGATGAACCCCTCGTGACTTACAGTACCTTGCAGTGCTCGATCTCCTCCTGGGGATTACATCCATAACCAGTGGTGCATTGAAAGGGTCGGGAGCATTCCAGATATGGACACTGGATATCTGCCTCACAGACACAGCTAGCTGCAGTGTGTGTGTGTGTGTGTGTGTGTGTGTGTGTGTGTGTGTGTGTGTGTGTGTGTGTGTGTGTGTGTGTGTGTGTGTGTGTGTGTGTGTGTAGATATCCCACATATATGCACCTTATTCCATATATCAATGAATATATCAATGTGTATAATATCAATGTAATTTGGAACACTAGCATCCCCATTTGGGAATGTCGTAATATGCAAATATTCCTACCTATCGTCTGCAAAAATAGCCAAACATTTAGTGAAAATAGCTATCTGACTAATACTACTATTGACTTTTAGGTTAGGGATGCCAGAAACATGATACAAAAAAAGACAAAAAAATCATAACACTTTTAAGTTAGTATTGTTCACATGGTCACCAGTTTTATAACCAGTTTTGATGAGTAAGCCTTTGTGGAGATCTTGTACAGCCTATATATTAGCTGGCCTCCGACGGAAGGCTGCCCTAGTCAGGAAAGCACACCCTGAACAACACCCGCGCCTCCAAGCAGACTCAAGTCCTGCCACACCTACAACAAGAGATGCTCAATTCCACCTCTGAGGACATCTCTAGAGATCCATCGCTACACCTGGGACCCAGGAGATGGCGCCATAGGAGATGACCTGCCATGCCGGAACTACAAACTACGAACTGGGGTCGGTCGCTTTAAAACATCAATGAAGAAGTGGGGCCTGGCAGACAGTACGGCATGCGAGTGCGATGACCCTGAGCAGACTGCCGACCATAACTACCTGCCACTTATACAGACCACCCTCAGAAGCCAGCCACTTCGACTTAGGATCAGAGATGTGCAAATCTCTTACAAAGTCGTTGAATTTGGAGACTATACCACGGTTATTATTTTTGGGTGGCATCCCTATTACAGCGATGACAACAAAATATATAAGTGGTTAAAGATTTTTTTAGCTAAAAAAATAGGTGGACTACTCTAAACTCTAGAAGTGTTTTTGGGTTGACTTGGAGCAGAACTAGGAAGTTACTTTACTTGTAAAGGTTGGCCTATGGCTCAGGTACAAAGCATCAACAGTTCCCGTGCAGCATTCACAGTGTAAGACCTGGTCAAAACGTATAACCTATACCAGCTTCCACAAAGGCCCTGACAGCTCTCCCTTGGGGTCACTTGCTAGCCTCAAACCAAACCATATAAATGATAAAAATCACAACTGTGTGAAGTGAGAGGCGCTCTTATCATCTTACAACATCGAGGACAAAACAAACATGGACAAAACATGGCATTTAATGTTTGTGTTAGTGACAAAACAAACATTACTCTTGTCTTACTATTTGTATATTACTATTTGTATATTATCTTTGGTGAGAACCACATATACGCCCTCCCTGGGTTTCTTTTCTCACCTGCACACACTTCTCTTTTATTGATGTTACCTTTTTTGTACTGTTTTTATTGTGCGAATAAACTAAACTAAAAAAACTAAACTAAAACTACTCTGTCCATTGTCAATGGCGTTTTTGAGAGGCGCTAGCCCTCCTATACACTAGTTCAATGTTTGTTTTGTAAACGCCATTGACAAGGAAGGGAAAATGTCCGTCATAATGTAACTCATTATGTCATATTGTCTCTTTATTGTTAATGCCATTAACAATGGCGTTTAATGTTTGTGTTGGCACCGTTTGTTTTACATCACCTAATCAACATGAGTAAAGGTCATTACACACTGGCGAATTAGCGACGCGATGCGAATAAGCGATCTGAAAATGCGAAATATTGCATGTTGCAGTTCGCCTGCGAATCTCTGCAAAATACGACACCAGAGCGAACAAATAAAAGCGAAAACGATCGCATTTTCGCACATTCGCACATTCGCCACTGATGTGGAAGCTTGCATGGACTTCAATTGTTTTTTTTTAAATGCGAATTATTCGCACGAATATATCGCGTCGCTAATTCGCCAGTGTGTAATGACCTTTAGACTTTAATAATAGCGCCCCTCAGTTCATTGGAGCAATGTGTCTCCATTAAGCGGAAGTGCTGAAGGCACGCTGGCGTCGCTGCCCAGGTGACGTTACTCATGCGACTCCTCCAAGTCTCTCACTGCCACTCAAGTGACTACTGGCCAATCACCAATCTTTTCCCGGACTTATCAATTCAATCCAAGGGAGCCTTATTGGCCTGAAAAAACAGACGTTTACATTGCCTCCGATTGGCCTACCGAACGTCCCCTTCCGTTACGCATGCGGAAACTTTGCAAGCTTCCACCATGCTTCTTTAGGAATATCGTGAAAGCTTGCCTCCATGTTGCCTTCATGTTGCCGCCCCAGAGCCAGAAGAGGCTGTAAATATTTTTTTTTGTCTATGAACCAAAATGCCTCTAACTTCTTCTTCTCTCAGTTTTATGGCAGATTACTACCTCGGGTGCCGTGTCATTAGTCAGAAGGTTCATTGTTCCGGAATTACTATCCCTATCTCTAAGGGCCGATTCATACTCCTATTTTAGAGCCGAATAAAAGTCGGTTTGGCGCTGTAGAGCCTACAATTTGACGTCATTTGAGGTTCGAGGGGGCGGGTACCGTCCTAAAGTCGGCTCTTCGGTGCTACTGAAAATTTCTGACGAGCCGAAATCATTTCGGCACTACAGCGCCGAAACAGCGGTAAAATAGGAGTATGAATCGGCCCTAACCCTAACCTAAACATAACCGCAAGCACGGGAGCAAACCTAAACCTAACCGCAAGCACGGGAGCAGTGCATGTTCGGACTAACGGGACTTCGGATCTATGGGCAGTTTCCTGTATATCAAACTACTGTCCCCGGTCACATATGAATCAGACATATCGGTTGGATCGCCAGTGTGACTTAGTTGTGAGGGCATAGCAGCCCAGACCTCTAGTGGCTCATAATGGGGGAAACCTGTTGGGAAAGCCTCGGTCCCAGGCTTACTCAACTGCCAAGAGAAAAGCCTGGTCACAACCTAAGGCAGAGACGCTATTGGCGGTCCGGAACATCCGACAAATGTATTTCCCCCGGATACGATATTATTCCGACCAATCACAACACTTGTTTCATTCACGGAGAATGTAAACTGATTTGTAAAGCATCAACGTCATTTCCTTGAGTGGTACTTCCGCCAAAAACAAATGATAGCCTCTACAGCTTAGGTCTTGCCCAGTGTGGGCGAGGCAAAGCTCGATGGAAAAGAGATATGTTTATGATACTGTAACTCATAGTATGGGTTGGTGTGGGGCTGATCAGATGGTGTTCGGGACCACAGTGGAAAACCAGCAGATCCATTAGTATTTACACAGAAAGCGGGTTGATTGGAAGCATATGGGGAAACAAACATAATATAGGAGGTGCCATAGGATTGGTCCCGTTATTGGAAAACTCATTAACACAGATACATTAAAACAGTTCTGGAAACGTCCCATAATGATTGGATCGAAAACCCATTCGTGTCACATGTCTCTCTCTCTCTCTCTTTCTCTCTCTCTCTCCAAATTGCCATGGGTGCAGCGTGGCAGAAACTTTTGTATGGTGTCCTAATCAAGCATGTTGGCTTATTGATGCGTACAGGCATGAGATGCTAGTCTTGTATTCAATACTTCAGTTTCCTAGGCTGACAATCAGTTCCGACACCATGGATGCTTTGAATGCTTCCCTCAAGTCATACTGGAACAGAAGCAGTTTAACTCAATCTTGAAGGTCATAGCTGATGAATGAATTCATACTTTCATCCTGGCCTTGGACAGAACAATTATTATTGTATAATGTTAATCTTACTCTGCATCCATATTGTATACTGTACGCTTCTGCAAAACTTCAAAAGATTCCTTTGAAAAACAAAACCCCCTCCGCCTCCAACAAATTACCATACAAAAGACTTCCAGCACCCAAGAATACACTTACATTGAATTTCTTCCCTGACATCGCTCTCCTGGATGATTGAAGTTTCACTCTCCTGGATGTCTCCAGTTTGTATCTGTGATCAAAGTGGATGAAAGCATACAGTAAGTGAAAACGCCCCAGGTATGAGGCTGTACCTGGGGCACACTCTGTTCTGTGCATGGCTAATGACTTCTCTGGGCCCGTGTGTTTGACGTTGGGTCATGTGTAGTATCCATTTTTACTTTCATTCTACTTTAAAGGAATACTTCACCGCCTTCAATTCATAGAGAACTTTTGGTTTTGTTGCATTCTTTCAGTATGAATAAAGAATCCAAAAACGAAGACAATCCTATGAGGAAAACTGTCTGTCTGCCTCTTTGTACCTATCTGTCTGTCTGTCCTGTCTAAATATTTGAGGGGCGTCCACGGTCCTATGTCCAGCTTTGAGGGTTTGTGCAAACACAAACATTGAAGACATGAGATGATGTATGATGACGTATGATAAGGGCACCCCTCACTTCACACAGGTGTGATGTTGTTTCAGTGGTTTATCAAATAGATGTAAACTTTCAACCAGGCATTGACCATTACCATTTGATGAGTGATGATGCCCATTTTTCACTTTCCCCTTATTTAAGCTGTATATTGGTGCTTTTCTGAACTGTCACACTGCAGGGTGTCAGAGATACTGCACTGCATGCGTGGCAACAGGCTATGGGCTCTGTTGTCAGGGTTACTGGCCTGCAGGCTGTAGGTTCACCCACCGGGCCTGGTGGATGGACCTAGCTTTGGGGCTATGCAATATCTGAGATGTCAGACCCGTCTGACTGTGTGTCCCTTTTATGCCCATTATATGGAGATTTCTATATCAGTCTGTCTGTGTCTCTTTTATTTGAGTTATTGAGCTATCGACCTATCCAGTCGACTGACCGGCCTAGCCGAGCAACTCTGCGCAGGCATGCCCATATATGGGCATATCAGTCTGATTGGCGGTTCTGGAAAACCGCCTATCTGACCAACTCTACAAGTACACCCCCTGGACATGACGCTAGTATGTCGCAGGGATTTACCCCCAATCCAACCCTTAATGCGGAGTGCCTCCCTGCCCGCTAAGCAGCCGGTACGACTGAGTCCCATTTTTAGAGTCTTTGGTATGACCTGGCCGGGGATGGAACCCCGACCTCCCAGTCCCGGGGCGGACACTATAACCACAAGGCCACTGAGCTCCCATGCAATATAATTATTATGGGGATGCCAAACGGATCTCTCCCCAACTCCAAGGTGAATGTACCACCACATTTAAGGCCCCATTTAGACCGCAGTCACATGTACATTCAAATCTTTATTTCTCAAATCTGGCCCGACCATTCACACTGCATTTACAAGTGACAAGATCGTATCTGTCACACCAAATCCAGCCTGAGTCGGATCTGTGCCACATCCAGATTGGAATCTGATTTATTTAAATAAGTCTAAACACAAAAAAAGTCACATACAAGTCACATGGAATCTGATTTAGATCAGGTTGTTGCATTCAGACTGAGACGGATCTCCTTAAATCAGATTTAAATCAGATTTGAAACCACCATTTTTACAAATGTGACTCAAGTCACATTTGTAAAAATCTAATCGGATTCCATGTGATTTAAACAAATCAGATTTCAATCTGGATGTGGCACAGATCTGATTGAGGCTAGATTTGGCTGCCAGGGTGAATGGAGCCTAAAAGTACAGAATGTGGCTGAACAAAATATATAGACTAAAGTTCTCAAACTCTGCCCGAACCCGACCAGGCCCGACCAAGCCCGGCCCGACCCGACGTTTTCGGGCCGGGCCGGGCCCAAAATTTATGCTAATTAGTCAGGCCGGGCCGAGCCTCGGGCTTGGTGATTTTCCGCAATTTTGTTATTTTTTCTTTATTTTTTTAAAAGAGTGTTATTATAATAAAAATAGCAATTTAGTGCTGTTTGTTTTTCTCTCTCTTTTTTTTCTGTCGGGCTTTTGTCGGGCTTCGGGCTTAACATTATGGTTATTTTTAGGGTCGGTCCGAGCCTCGGGCCGACCCAGTTAGGGTAGGGTCGGGCCAGGCCACAATTTTTGGGCCCGTTGAGAACTTTAATATAGACTTTGTTTACTTCATCTGAAAAACAACTAGGGCCTGAGATGAACCAAATCCGGCAGTAATAGTGTCTGGTGTGTTCCATAACTGTGTCAAGTGTTAAAAATGGCTAGATGTGGCTGGGTAGTCATTGTTGATTTATAGGGGTGTGTGTATGTGTGTGTTTATAGGGGTGTGTGTATGTGTGTGTGTGTGTGTGTGTGTGTGTGTGTGTGTGTGTGTGTGTGTGTGTGTGTGTGTGTGTGTGTGTGTGTGTGTGTGTGTGTGTGTGTGTGTGTGTGTGTGTGTGTGTGTGTGCAGCATGTTTGTGCGTGCGTGTCATCTCTTTTTTCAAGACACTTTTAATATTCACACAGACAGATGAAGCATTGGCCCAGAGGCTACATGGCTACAAGGCTCTCAGAAAATAACAATGCCATGCTTCAAAATCTGTGAACTACCACTGTACTCCGGGAAGAGTGTGTGTGTGTGTGTGTGTGTGTGTGTGTGTGTGTGTGTGTGTGTGTGTGTGTGTGTGTGTGTGTGTGTGTGTGTGTGTGTGTGTGTGTGTGTGTGTGTGTGTGTGTGTGTACATCCAAAGCTATAAGTGAAAGAGAGAATGATGGTTCTATATTCAGGCTAGGTCCCTAGGTGGCCAGCCAGCTGAGCTGACAGGAGATGGTCCCCATAAGCAGTGGGATTCTGGGCCACACTCCCTTTGCCCTGATTACGACCAGAGAAGATACAGCGGTTTCCTCTGGACCGATACAGACAGGACTGAAACACTAGACAAACGAAGCAACTCTGCACTAGGGAAATGGGCCAAATTGATTTACACAAAGTTAAGACTGCCATTTGACACATTCATTCTAGATTTATTGTGGCTGTAACCCGTTATCTCCCAGATACCCCTGGGCAAACTATGAACTGTCCTGCACTTGAAGTCATCCGCCTTGAGATTCAACAAAAGTTAATAGTTTCAGTTTGTCCTTATAGTGAAATCATCATATAGGCTAGTATTGCAGCTCAATGGAATGAAAATCTAGAAATGCACTCTCTCGAGATGCCAACTTGCGCCTTGCACACAAGTAGGCCATGTATGGCTATGTATGGCCACACATGTAGGCCATGTATGACCTACTTGTGGTCCCTATAGACGACTGCTGCTCTGAGTCCCTATAGAGCACTCTGCTGTCTGGGTATGACTGCTGCTCTGAGTCCCTATAGAGCTCTCTGCTGTCTGGGTATGACTGCTGCTCTGAGTCCCTATAGAGCTCTCTGCTGTCTGGGTATGACTGCTGCTCTGAGTCCCTATAGAGCTCTCTGCTGTCTGGGTATGACTGCTGCTCTGAGTCCCTATAGAGCTCTCTGCTGTCTGGGTATGACTGCTGCTCTGAGTCCCTATAGAGCTCTCTGCTGTCTGGGTATGACTGCTGCTCTGAGTCCCTATAGAGCTCTCTGCTGTCTGGGTATGACTGCTGCTCTGAGTCCCTATAGAGCACTCTGCTGTCTGGGTATGACTGCTGCTCTGAGTCCCTATAGAGCACTCTGCTGTCTGGGTATGACTGCTGCTCTGAGTCCCTATAGAGCTCTCTGCTGTCTGGGTATGACTGCTGCTCTGAGTCCCTATAGAGCTCTCTGCTGTCTGGGTATGACTGCTGCTCTGAGTCCCTATAGAGCAGACCTGGGCATTGTACGGCCCGCGGGCCAGATACGGCCCGATTCTGACCGGCCCGCGAAAGATTACTTGAAAATAAAACATACTTTCATTACCATATGGGTGGACTAAAACTGCATTGCTTTTATTTTTTATTTTATTTCTCACACTGCACGCAATCTGCACGTAAACTGTGCACGTGAATTGCGTGTGATTGAGAACATGTCTTCCTTCCTTCACCCCCCTTATATGCGAGAATGTCGGCTTTTTGGATTTATTGGTGACAACAGCGTCGGTGAATGCAAATAGCCATGAAGCCCAGCTAAGCATGCAGCTCCACAACACGGTAGGTGTTGCAACCCGCCGCCCCGAATGTGGCATGCTTCTGAAGTTCAGTTGCGATGCACCGTGAGCTTGTGGATCGTCTGTTTTCGGCACGCGAGTCGACACCGTTGTACCAGAACGTGCATACATCAATGCCTGCCAGGGTGCCAAGTCTCAACAATATCATCACAACATCATCATAAATGGCCATTTACTGCTTTTTATGTCGAAATAGAATTGATATTATGCATAATTAAGTTCAGCCTTTTGGCCCGGCCTTCCAAAATATTTGGAGGGCTAATGCGGCCCCTTGGGGAAAAATAATTGCCCACCCCTGCTATAGAGCTCTCTGTCTGGGTATGACTGCTGCTCTGAGTCAGAGTCCCTAGCTACTTTGAAGTACAGTGTCCGGTAGTGTCTACTGCCTGGTACAATTGCTGGTCTAAATCCTCTGTAAATCCTCTCTACTTTGAGTGCTACTAACTAAAGCCCTAACCACACCAAAGGGTCACCATGCAACTCCTTGGGTCCAAACGGTTGCAAGGAGTTAACGCTAAAACCGTCTCGACCCTTTGGTGTGGTTTGGGCCATTGAATTCCATGCGTTGAATCACTAGGGTCAACGTGATTCAACGTGCAACAAGACATATCACACCGCAGGGACAACGCTAAAACCGTCTTGACCCTTTGGTGTGGTTAGCCAGCCGATCGCAGTACTTGCGCACTCTGCTTGTGCAAGTAATAACAAGGCAGCATTCCAGTGCATCAAATTACTGTATTGTATCAAATTACTGTACTGTATCAAATTACTGTACAAATTACTGTACCCATCCAAGGTAGCTATAAGGATTCTTGTGTAGTAGTACTTTGAACGGGCCCTGGGTTTGTTTTAATAAATAAAGAAATAGCGCGGCTACATGTAGTTTAATTTATTAACTATTTTAATCTGTAGTTATGCAATTTTAATTCAACTGACGGTGCCTATAAAGTTAAAGAATATAATTAAATTATATAATTACCATACATGAATTCAAGGTTACTTTAAATACTGTACATATCGTAGTTAGGCATAGTTATTACACCAAAAAACAATAAATGTATCTTATTACAATAATAAATAAAGAATAAAATTAAAAGGATTGTGAATAAATGTGAAACAGAATATGAAACAACAGGTCACACACAAATCGCACGCGCTCTCTCTCTCACACACACACACACACACACCTGACTGCAACTCAAAGTCTAGTGACCCTAAATGAACACTCTTTTCAGGCCTGAGTCGTGGCTTGGGCGCGTTGAGGCCTAGAAACTGTATTAGAAAAAAAAATGCACGTGCTCAATAGAGTAGGCTACTTACATGACTTGCAGGGACATCTTAGAAGTGAATGTTAGCTGCGTGTGCGTGATGAGGGGAATGCAGCCAGCGATGATGGGGTAAGCAGGTCAACAATGGAACTGTCCAGTCCTGAAGCTCACATGTTGCCAGTGTCCTGAAGCAAATACCTCAGATATTAAAGAAACAAGTCCATGACTAGATAGTAGCTTGTAGCTTGTTCTAAACCAATCACTTAGAATGCCAAGATTATGCAATACAATACAGCTATTTGATTGACGTTGTGAAAGTTCTAATTGCTAATCGAGATTAGTGTGTGTGTGTGTGTGTGTGTGTGTGTGTGTGTGTGTGTGTGTGTGTGTGTGTGTGTGTGTGTGTGTGTGTGTGTGTGTGTGTGTAAATGATCAGCTATGAAAGCTGTAATTCTGAGAACCTTTCTTTGGAACAACTTGATAATAGGCTATAGTTGACAAAAACCTTCGTAAAAGAAAAAAAACGCAAAAAGTGTTTGAGATGTTTTCTAACTTTATGCACAGATCACACTATTATACACAGAGATGGATGGAGCTGATGCAGATAGCTACGTTTATGACAATGTTGTGAAAGGTCACATTTGGTATTCTGCTTAAACTCTTTAATCTTGGCATGACATGATTGCCTTCCCTATGTTGGGCAGATGTTTAGGGCTTAAGTAACCAGTCTGTAACTTCAGCACAACTCAAATGCGCAGAAGCAGGAAGCTATAATTGCTAATCGAGATTAGCATACACATTACACACTCCACAACACTGACAACACTTAACAGGCATAATATTTACCTCTTGCAGATCAATAATGTTCACACCACAAACACCGTCGTGAACCAAGGTTACAAACTATTATTTTCTTCACATGAATGATTTAAACTAGCTGTGACTTAGCACTCTGTCTGTCTCCGTTAGAATCACTGATTATAGCTGCTTTTAGCTGATTTAGAACAGCTGTTCCCTAGCACGCCCTGAGAACATACCCCCACCAGGGACTGGACTCCTGATTGGCTGTCAATTAAGCATGAACAAATCAAAATAAAAGAAACACAAGATTGTCACAATTTCTGTTAATAATAATTAATAACCAGCCACATGGTGTTAAATGGTATCATGGTACAGGCATAGACGGTACAGGTCAGGTACCCTGTCTACAGGTGTCAGTATAGCCTACTGGCCTGCAGTGGCCTCGGTACCCAGGCTTTTATTTTCGTTCGCATCGGCTATAGCCTACTGACAGGGACTTGCAATGTTCAAATTAATTTAGTAAAAACTATTTAATGCCGTGTTGATTCGGTCGGTGTGCTCCTCATTTCATTTGACAGTTTGACTAAACTAATAGACAGACAGTGATGATGGATCATCATGCAAACAAACATCGACAGAATATATATTCACAGTGCGTGACGTCACCTCAGGCTTTTCATATCAGCTGCGTGTGGGACCAATAATACATAACGCTAATTTTAAATAGGCAATATAGGCGAATCAAAAAAAGTGTTTCTACTTAGCATTAATGGATAGGTTATCGGCTCGGCACGCTCACAGAGACAACCACCACACCCCCCAGAGCCGTATAATAGAAGAGTTCTGTTAGTGAGGGGGCACAGAACAGCCCGGCCACGTGATCCCGGAAGCGCTCGTGCGCACAGCTGCGCTCTTACTGGGAGCTCGATTAGGGACAGAGCCTGGAGCTGAAGTACATTGTTTTGAACGAGAGCGCCGCGGATATCGGCAATTTTAGGTATGTATGCAAAATGACAACTGTTTTAAAGTATTGTACAGTGACAACTAAAGTCTCTGTAATGTTTATGTTGTACTATAACTACAAAACGCTCTAAAATAAAGGGATTTAAGACCATTAAAAGCCGGGCTGTTGCCTTTCACTCATTCAGTCAATGTAGCCGAGTCGATAATGTCGAACGTCCTTATTTTAATCATAACACCAATTTTAATACAGAATGTCAAGTCTAGTTTTCTTCATAATCTAATATGATTATGTAGGGTAGGCCTACGACAATAATTTACTATGCCACTATAGCACTAGTCCTCTAGTAGTCTAGTACTTTCTCAAATGTGTTATTTTACTAGTTACCACCAGTGTATAACAGCAATGGGAAATTGTACACAATTGTGAGCTGTCAGTTAATGACCAACAGCCAAATTATGACCTATCATGACTATACGTATATTATTGTATTCACAGTTTTATAATGTTGATATTAAATGATAGAATAAGCTAATTGAATGATACAATGATAAAATAGGGCTTGAGTGATTGAAAACCAGGAAGAGAAATGTCACTATATATATATATAATCATTGATATATTGCCAACTTCTCCAAGGCCCTCAGGCATTGTGTTATGTTTACTACTATTACTACAACACTTATAGATATTATTTCCATGTGTCATAAGTTCAAGTTAAGACCTGACTTACTGCATTCTGCCATGCTGTTTGTTGTAAAGAACCTCCACGGGTCTCATAGATTATACATTCAATTAAGCATGATTTATTTACAACATAAGTTAACATAATGAGATAATGAACTCTAAACACAAACCCTTTGCTCAGAAGTGTGTATGCAGGTAGTGACTATAAATAGTGTGTATTGTCTATTGTGTCAAGGGATTTCAGTTACTCTACAGTGACACTGGCTCCTGTTCAGATCACGTGACCCATTCATTGTATTGTATTGTCTTGGTTTGCAGAAGGTGACAGGCGTCTCCACCTGTCCAAAAGCAAGAACACAAAGTTCAATGAGTCGGGTCAGCTGTGCGTGTTCCACCTGGTGTCGAGCATTTGGACCCTGTACATACTCATAACAGTAAGATGACTTGTTTGTTTTTGGTATTTTGATCCTCCAGAGAAAAAGTACAACACTATATAGAATAGCTAATTGGCTTATTTCCGTTGGGATGCCTGCATTTGTGTGTACACTAGTTAGAGGGAGAAAGATAATAAAGAGTGTAAAGATCTTTCTTTAACTATGTCTCATAATGGTTTGTCCCCACAGGAAGGGTACATTCTTCATCCTAGCAGTCTTTGGGAGAACTACCCGCATGTACACCTCAGGTAACTATAATATCAACATTAGATTGGTATTTTTAGATGGTAAATTCTGTACCAAGTATAAAACATTATTTAATAGTCTTTCATACCACCATGAAGTAATCGAATAAAAATGTCATGTGTGTCATGTGTCTAATGGGTAATAATTTGTTATTTGATGATTGAATGTAATTATTACAAATTACTTTGGAACTTAATGTGTTCAGTTACCAACAAGCACGCTACACCACCAAGATACCCATGTAGCTGTCTAAATACTTCCTTAATGTCAACAAAGTTCACACCCACAACACCAGAGGGACAAAACCATGTTCAACCCAGATTCGGCACAAACGAGGGACTAAATTATTTTCGCTGCTATGCCACCAAAATGTGGAATGCCCTACCAACAGCCATTAAGACATGCAAATCCCTTGACTCCGTCAAAACCGCTCTCAAAGGGCACTTACAGACGGCTGCAATCTAAGTGCAGCCGTCTGCACTTACAGATCAGATTTTACGGGGGGAAACTTGAGCCCGTAAAATCGGAATCCCCCCGTCCTCTTACCCTTACTGTATATGTTTCCTTTCCCTTTTTACCTCCTTACTGTTCTTTTATAGAAGTGTATATTTGTACGTCTCTAAATGTTCTGCTGAATTGAAAATGGTGGACCCTGTTGTAATTCTGCAAATTACCATTCTGCAAACTGTTAATAAATACTTCGATCAATCAATCAATGTTATTCCTCCAAATAAATGGTGACTCTGCACTGCATGTTGTAGTTATTTTACTTTGTTTATTTAACAAATAAAACCCTGACCCCTACCATATTGCTATTGGATGTTATTCTAAAGTGCTCCCACCCTCTCCTGTAGATTTCAGGTGAAGTTCTTCTACCTCACTCAGCTGGCTTACTGGCTCCATGCCTTGCCAGAGCTCTACTTCCAGAAAGTACGCAAGGTCAGTAGGCCATGGGAATGTTTTTTTTGGGCTGTTTACTGGTTTAGCTGTTCATATACTATACTGTATGTGTGAGTTTCAGATTGTAAGTGAGAGAGGAAAAAAAGGAGCATTCAGATATTGCAAAGCAAGACAATGCCTATAAACACAGACTTTGTTTTCCAGGAGGAGATTCCTCGACAGCTGCAGTACATCTGCCTGTACCTGTTGCACATCTCTGCAGCCTACGTGTTAAAGTGAGCATCCACGAGAAGGATTCCCAACCTATTCTATAAAACCATTTTTGTCTTGAAGGAAAGAATATTGACACCTTTTTAGACTTGAACATGTTCAGTGACCATGATGTACTACATAACATCTTCCACAATTTCCAACACATAGATCCTAAGGAGGTTTGGGGGGGATTGGGTTATTTAGATCTTAGATTTGATCATCCCTGATGTAGGACTAATTGGTTTACAAGAGAATCGAGAATTAACCCATTTTGGGCGGGAACCCCTTTTGGTGTTTTAAACATGTTATAATTTAGCTATAGAAAAATAGCAGATCTACAAGTATATAGCGCGCCACCGGGTGGCGTGCTACAAGCTTGTAGGTCTGCTATTTTTGAAAAATCTGGATTTAGAAGATTATTTTAAACATTTCTAGGTAGGTCAGGCCTAAATGGGTTATACTAGTATAAGCCTTATAGCATCATTTTAGTATAACATTATTTATTTTACAGTTTCTCTTCTAAATGTGGACATAAAGAAGCAATGAACATATTGATTGACCATATAATTGAGCCTTTACATTCTAATACAGTCAATGCTTGGGCTCTGCTCTTTCTTTCCTTGTGGACAGTTGCTGCTGCAATATGGTTGGCTGTGAGGCAGTCGGCTGCAAAAGCCGGTCTGAGAAAGGGGCGAAACTTTACGGCTTCCCAGTTGAACCTGAAAGGAGGAAGAGGTGGTTGGTCAGTGTGAGCCGGATGGGTATGACCATGCCAGAGAATGTCAACAAGAGAAAGCTATGTGAGGTAATGTAAAGACACTGTAATAATGTTGATGTGTAGTGTTTGTGTAGCTTTGTGTATCTAAAAAGAAACAACCGTTACTCTACAGGCACACTTTGAGGCAGATCAGTTTGTAAATAAAAAGGGCAAGAAAAGGCTAAGGGACGATGCAGTACCGAGTATATTTGCACATCGTGCAGCAATTAAACGACGGAAGCCACCTGCACTTCGAACAGCACCTGAACAGAACTTAATTGTTAGGGAGCACAGTTACACAAAAGGTAATATACTGTAGGTAGGTATACAGGTGCTTCTCAAAAAATGTGATGTGGAAAAGTTAATTTTCTTCCATAATATAATTCAAAAAGTGAAACTTTCATATATTCTAGATTCAATGTGCATAAAGTTGAAATATTTAAAACTTTTTGTTTTAATCTTGATGATTGTGGCATACAGCTCATGAAAATCAAAAAACATTTATAATACAGAAATGTCGACCATCTGAAAAGTATGTTAATTTATGCCCTCGATATGCGGTCTGGGATAATTTTAAACAAATTATTTCATCAATGGGGCATGGCATGGAGGTATTAAGTAAGGCCAAACGGAATCTGCAGGTTTTTTTTCTGCGGTGACTCCGGAGGAAAATCTGTGTTTTATTTTTATTTTAAGGTTTTAGACAGTTATCCAGGACTATAATCAATGTGTTTAGAGCAAAAATAACTCTAAATATGCTAAATAAACCTTATGCTAAATAAACCTTAAAGTACCACAACAAAGTAATTAAGATCCATTAGTCAAATCTTCGACTTCATCCATTTTTATTCAATAATAATTAACTCATTAACTAATGAACATTCTTTAGTACAATTAAAACAAATGTGAAATTAAATTACAATGGGTTCAACATGAACATACAAGCCAGCCAGCCAGCCAGTGGCTTTCCGCCAGTCAGCCAGCCAGTCCGTTAGCCAGTCAGTCCATTAGCCAGCCAGCCAGTCCGTCAGCCAGCCAGCCAAACAGCCAGCCAGTCAGTCAGTCAGCCAGTCCGTTAGCCAGTCAGCCAGTCAGTCCATTAGCCAGCCAGCCCTCAGTCAGTCAGTCAGCCAGCCAGCCAGGCAGTCAGCCTGCCTACCAGCCAGATAGCCAGGGGCCAGCTTGGGGGCCAGAGCCTTTGTAAAATCCAACACAAACTTCTTCCTCTCAGCAGTACATGGGTCTTGGAGAGGCAGGTAGCCAGGGTTTCAGTCCCATCGATCGTACTGCAAAACAAAGAAAATGTGTTAAAACCCTAGCATCTAAAATAGCAGGTCTACAAGTTCCCAAACAATGCCTCATGCTGCGACTAAGTGGGTGTCTAAAAATACAAACAAATCTATGAAGGCACTAGGGAGGGCACCAAAACAGAGTGGGCACTAGGGAACGGTGGGCAGACTGGGGTGTGGGCAAGCTATCTATGAAATCTATTAAAAAGTTGAATCTGCAACACAATTTTATATGGCGTCCCTGGCTCCTGCTGCATCTCTCTCAGCTAAAGGTTTTCTCTCAATTCAATTCAAATCAAATTATCTTTATTACCTGGCATGAGAAAACATACCTTTACATTGCCAAAGCAAAAGTGAAACGAGACAATCAAGATAAAACAATGTAAATATGTACAAATAAATATTGAATATAAATAGGAATTAAAGGTGTAACTGTAAACAGATGTGTTACATTAACATTTTGAGTAATACTATCTTGTGAAACTATAAAAAGATTTCATATTCTTTCTCACACACACACACACACACACACTTTAATTTAATAAATAAATGTCCTCCAGTGGTTATTATTGGTATCAGACCTTCACAATATGATGTGATTGAAATGTCACTTTATTGAGATGCTTAACTTGAAAGAAAAGGTTTTTAATATTTCACTTTATGTGCAATTAATCTAGAATATATGATTTATTTTTATAGAAAAAATTAAATTAACTTTTCCACAATATTCTAATGTTTTGAGAAGCACCTGTATGGGAACATCTATTTGTAGTAATAATATTTCATACTGACATAAGTCTTGTGTCCTAACTGTGTGCCATTGTATCCATTTCAGGGATTGAATGTGAAAGGGCTGAGAGTCTTAGAAGGAAAAGTCAGAACAGACAGGAAAGAGAGAGAATTCCTAGCAAGGACAGAGAAGAAGAAATGCCAAGCGAGCACAGAGTAGAGAGTGAAATTCCAACAGAGGACAGACAGACAGCTGAAAGAAAAGAACCTGTGAGGGAGCACAGAGTGGAGAGAGAAATTCAAACAGAGGACAGACAGACAGCTGAAAGAGAAGAACCTGTGAGCGATCACAGAGTGGAGATAGAAATTCCAAGCGACAGAGCAGAAGCAGGAATTCCAAGCGAGGACAGAGCAGAACCTGATGAGCAAAGAGAAATCACCACTCTAAAAATAGAGTTACAGAAGCAAATCGCCACAGTGGAGGATTTGAGAAAAGAATTAAAAAAGCAACAGAGGGCTACTCACAGAGCACAGGGGGCTGCTGATAAGGCACGGGCATCATTAAAAAGATCAAGGAAGCAAAAGGCAGCTTTGCTCAGAAAAAACAAAAACACAGATAGAAAATTAGCCAAAATATTTTCTGAAGACCAGATGAAGGCATTAGGCCGAATAAATACAAGGGGGATGAAATGGAGTAATAGCACCATCAAAAAGGCACTAAAAATCAGGTTTTCTGCAGGACCAACAGGCTATAACACCCTCAGAGATCTGCAAATCCCTCTGCCTGCAATAAGAACGCTACAGGCGAGAATGCAAAGGGTTAAATTTGAGCCAGGGATTTTAGAGGAGGTCTTTACCTTTCTAAAACTTAAGGCAGCAGGGATGGGTGAGATGGAAAGGGAGTGTGTTTTAACGCTTGACGAGATGGCCATCACTCCAAGTGTTGAATTACACATGGGCTCAGGACGGCTGTATGGGGATGTCACTTTGCCAGATCACACTGGACCAGCAACACACGCCTGCGTTTTTATGTTGGCTGGCGCTACAACACGCTGGAAACAGATTGTAGCTTACCACTACAGTGGCAATTCAACACAAGGCAAAGTGTACAAACCAATTATACTGGATATTATCGAAAGAGCCGAAGCCATTGGGCTTCATGTCATTGACGTCACCACTGACATGGGTAGCCCTAATCAAGCCATGTGGAGAGCTTTTGGGGTAGACTACAGCAATACATCTGTCCCACATCCTGTGACCCCAGAGAGGCAGCTGTATTTCATGCCTGATGTCCCCCATCTGGTAAAAAACCTGAGGAATGCCCTTGTCCAACACACAATCACAATTCCAGATTATGTTGTGGAAAAAGAGAATTTAACATCTAATGTAGTGTCACTAGAGCCCATTAAGGATCTCATTAATTTCCAGGAAGGGATGGCACTGAAAATAGCTCCAAACTTGTCCAGGAAATCCATTGAGCCTAATCATTTTGAGAAAATGAAAGTTGGCCCCGCCATGAATGTTTTCAGCCACTCAAGTAGTGCTGGACTGAAATATATGGTGCAGAAAGAAGGACGACCCCAATCCCATCTAGCAACAGCATGGTTCCTAGAGAAGGTCAATCACTGGTTCGATCTGATGTCCTCCCGCCATCCCACTATGGCATTGAGCAGACTAAAGTTGGAGGAGTATGAGAAAGCCAAGGTCTTCCTCAACGACATAATTGATCTGTTCTGCAATATTAAGGTTGGGAAGACTGGTGGCTGGAAGCCCATACAAACAGGGGTGGTAATGGCGACTCGCTCTATTCTGGCAATACAGGAGGAGATGCTAACACGAGGACACAAGTTTGTCCTAACGGCAAAATTTACCCAGGACTGTCTGGAAAATGTATTCGGCTGTGTACGATCCAAAAATCCTACACCAACTCCAGTGGAATTTCAGCAGGCACTGAGATTAATATCAGTTTCACAGTTTCTGGCACCTGTGAAAAGTGGGAGCTACCAGGATGATGACAATGAATTTGCAGTTGACTTCCTGGACACACTGGAGCCAATACAAAAGATTACAGACAGAGTGGAGGAGCGAAGAGAGGAGATGGAAGACGGACCTCCTGCAACCACACCTGAATTCTCAACCACCGAGAAGAACATTCTTTACACCCTGGCAGGCTACATTGCACACAGTGTTATAAAGAACAACAAAATCTGTAACAGCTGTGAAATAGCAATAACTGACAGAGAGTGTGCCAGTAATGCAGAGGAGGACAGCATGTCCTCCTCTGCATTACTGGCCCTTAAAGAATATAAACCAGGTGCCCTTTGCCGTCCTTCCCCAGAGGTGTTTGAGTTGATGCTAAAATTGGAGCAACTCTTCAGACGCACGTCTTGTACTGCACTGGCAGTATTGGAAAGGGAGTCACTGGCTTTGACCAGCAACCTTCCACCATGCCATGGAGTGCACCAAAAATTTACTCGTCGCTTCATCCAACTCCGCATGAGGATTGAGGCCAAAAAACTGAATTTTGAGAGAAAGCCCAAATCGGATGGACACCGTGGCAGCAAAAGTCAGAACAAAAAGGCCACTAGGAGCCTAGCTTCCACACCAAGAGCACCCAGGCTGTCCAACACTTTGCTCCTGGCTATGGAAGCAGTAGGCATCCCTGTAGTTCACTCAGGTATGCCAGTCAGCCTCATTTCAGTTCCTTGCATTTAATTTTACACACCCCACCAGCAGCATGTCTCAACCACACCACTCATCTAAACTGCACTCTAGTGCCCTGGAGTTAACCAGCCAGACCTTATCTGCTGAGACACATGATGGGCTACACTTGAAACTATGCGTGTTGGTAACTGGGTGGCCGGGTGTCTGGGTATGAGCACGAAAACATGGTTGTTTTTCACCACCTGTGCGCAACCTAACGCACACACAAACACACATGCACATATTAACTGTATATATGATGCTTTCGGGTGTGCCAGTACAGTACAGTGACAGTACAGTAGAGGGACCCCCACATAACATGGTAACTGTCATTTCTCTACCGTTTCGGTAGAGAAATGACACACAGAGTTGCACCACTCACTTCACACGGTGTGATTCACACACAGAGTTGCACCACTCACTTCACACGGTGCGATTCTTTGCTTTGAATCGGAACAAAAATACTTATCTTTTTTTTGCTTTGTTGTGAACTAGGTCCAGGCTTGCCAGTCAACACCAACGTGTCACCAACAGTCAATGTTTCCAGGACATGGCTGCAAAGGTTAAGAACATACATTATTAGTTACATCTTTCAGAAATAGCCGTAAAGTTACATGAAGTTATTAGTCAATACTATTTGTAGTAGTATTGGTAGTAAATTACTATTAGTAATATGAGTTACTACTACTACTAGTTTTTACTCTCCCGATTGGATGACATTTTTTACCCCCACATGAAAATGCATTATTATTACTTGCACAAGCAGAGCGCACAAGTATTGTGGTCGGTTGGACCAAAAGTGGTATGTATGTATGATGTCATGGTGGTCATATTCTATAACTTAAAACTGTTTTAAACAAAATAATTGTATTTTATATTAATGTCGGATTTCTTTAAAGGTTTATTTGTTGTTTTAGTATTTAATTTCAATATTTTACAGAGGGGCTGATAGTAAGTTCGTAGCAGTCGGGATTACTTGCACGCTCTGCTTGTGCACTAGTACTACTTGAGTGCAACTCGCAAGTTGGCACTCGACAGAGTGCAGTTGTAGTCATTATTATTATTATGCATTGCCATGGTAATATATACAGTATAAAAAACGTTTAAAAAACAAGAGGGTTGCGCACACCCAGTCCCTCGCTGGTGCTAGACAAAGGCAGATGCAGTTAAAAAGAAAAGGAAGTCGGCACAGCAGCTCTGCTCCACAGTGTTTTGTTCATTTAAACTGATAAAGTGACTTTTTGTCACTTTGTTATTTAAATAAACAAAACACTGTGGAGCAGAGCTGCTGTGCGGACTTCATTTTCTTTTAAAATATACAGTATAGTCATTAGCATTACTTTCTTTCTTACAGACCTCACCCTCCTGTCTCAGAAGAGTGACAGACCTGACTGAGCTCCGACTCAAATACACCAAACTACTTCCTGCATCACGTGATCTTCACCTGCTGCACGCTGCTGTGCATCATCTGTTTGCTGTTGCTACCCGAGACGAGGGGTCAACCTTTGCGATGAGCATTGGGCTGCATACCACAGCCCTCCTGGAAGGGGACGACCGAGAGAAAGAGGAAAGGAAAAGGAGGAGGGGCTGTGTATATCATTGCTGTCGGGCAGAAACCTCTTCTCTCCACATGCTAATCTAACTTGTGGGCGGTTTTTTTCCTCGTAATTTAATACCCTACTTGGCCTAATACTTGACCATACTACAGCGTCATCCAAAAGCATAAGAAATAGCAGAGCTGCAAGTAAAGCTTGAAAATGCAGCGTGAAGAAGTGACGCGTTTCTAGCTTGTTGTGCGTCCTACAACGATATCCAGGTATGTCAACCCAACTAATTTGAGGTCAAGGTCAAATGGGAGAGAAAAGTTATTTTTGTCTCCACTAGGCCGAAGGCATGGGGAGAGAGAGTTTTTTTTAAAGATTAGTTTTTGGGATTTCATGCTTTTATTGATAGGACAGTAGAGTGACATGAAATGCGGAGAGATAGGAAGTGGCACGCAGCATAGCAGCTTAGGGTGCCCGGTCCACCACGCCGGCAACCCAGGCCGAGAGCAAGGTTCTGGTACTCACGAAAACGGCTCCTTTCAAAATGTCTGGCACCACCATGGGGATGAAGCCCTGTAGATGTGGCAAGACAAACAAGAGGCCTGATGTTGTGCAGTCAGTCAAGTAGAGGAAAATGACTACACACGTTCATATCTAGACTTCATAGTTGTCTTTGCCACACACAAGACTTACCCGCCGTTGTAACATGTCCAAGGCAAAGTTCTGCAGAGCGGTCTGCAATCTGGCTCCCACTCCCCTCAGATAATACGACCGGTGGCCAGAGATATGGGCCAGATTCCTGGAAGATAAAACAATCCATAATTAATGGTTTATACACACCATGCAGCACAATCAGTATAAAAGTTATTCTGGACAGTAGAAAAATGCACAGAAAATGTTCCATTAAGGTCATGACAGGAGTTGCCGTCAAAAATGTATTTGGTAATTTCTTTCCTACATCCTGGGATTTGTTTAATAGTTTTAATACACAAGTATTAGGGGACACTGTTTTACACGCTAGAGAGGAAATGAAAATTAGCTACAATATTAGACAGGGCAAATACCAGAGAGAGTGATCTGACTGTGTCATCTACAAAGTTAAACACAAACCTCATTCCAAATAAAATATCTGATTTATGTGAAGATTACCGGTACATAATATGTGTAATTAATAACACTACGAAATAACACAATAGCTACACAAAATCATTAAAACTTTACAAGACAATGGACAGCAGATATTGTGGAGAATGTTTAAATGGAAAAGTCTCACCTTTGCCTTAAAATCCCCAGTTTCTCCCCTAGCTCTACATGGCCTCTGGGTTTGAACTCAAAGACTGTAGAAAAATGGAGAGAAAATGGAGGTCAACATGAAGCCCTGAATGGGTTTCCGTTGACGAGAATGAAGCATGAGATGTTACAAGATGACAAGTCCAAGTATGTGCATTTCACATAAATAAGCCGTTGCCGTCTCCATGGTCTACTCTAACCTTTTGTGTCATAAATTAACGTCCTACTTGATTATACTACAGCACCACACAAAGTCAGATCTCCAAGCTTGAAATGCAAGACGCTTGGGTGATCTGCTACTTTTGCTATTTTTTAATTTGAATCCTGAAGAGTAACGTAAAGTAAAGTTTTGGACATATGAGGTTTCCACCCGACAGACGAAGCACAGGTTCACATCACCTGGTTTCTCCCCAACCAGCTCCAGCACTCTGGCTTGGCTCTCCTCTCCGATTGGCTGGAATAGGAAATTGGGAGATTTAATAACCTTGGAACGACCACACCGTTTTCAACGACTACAGCCTAATTTATAATTTGGCACACGGCCATGTTGTTCGCCTGTGCGTGCGTGAATGCTCACCACATCAGGGTGTGTGGTGTTGGGCAGTCTGAGAGCTTGTCTGTAGTGCTCACTAGACATTGATTAATTGATTGATTGATTTCTATAAATTGTTAATAAGCCTTGATCTTACATTTCTTTTGAAAGTCAAGAATAATTTTATCTTTGGCGTTTTATTGTTTTTAATGGCCTGTCGTTAAATTAAAGCCTTTTTAAAAGTGAGTCTTTGCTAGAGTGTTTGAGTTTGCTCTTTGGAACACTTTGCATAAATCTGCCTCACTGGCACACGCACCCCTCTACACCAGAAACCACACGGGCTGGGCCAGGCTATCACGACATGAACTTGATGTACAGTACAATAATTATATTGTCATGCCCCCTTTAACCCATTTTGGGGCGGGAACCCCTTTTGGTGTTTTAAACATTGTTATAATTTAGCTATTGAAAAATAGCAGATCTACAAGCTCGGCGCGCTATGAGCTTGTATGTCTGCTATTTTTGAAAAATCGTGAACATGTGCCTGAAATCTTTGAATATATGTTCTTTCAGAGCGAGTTTTTAACTCGAATCTTTGCTACTGAGAGGGTCCCTGGAACTACAAATTTTCAGATGGGGGTCAGCGGCCAATGTCATATATATTTGGGGTTCCTTGACATGAATATGTTTGAGAACAACTGACATAGAAACATGTTTTTTTCAGAAAAGACATTTTTTAAATTTCAACGTCGGGCCTAAATGGGTTAAGGCCACCTTTGTGGTGCGATGGTGCTCCATCCTCAGCACATGTCCCGGCCGTCTCAGGCGTCTGTGTGTGTGATCTCCTTGGCGATGCTCCGGCTCCCTGTAGCTGTTTGTTTGTTTGTACAGTTCATTAAGGGAGCTATTATACGGCTCTGGGTGTACCCAACCGTCACTATAGGGATGGCATATCACTTGTTTACAGTCACAAGGGCGAACTCATAGGAAAGTAAATTACTTTTGAACCAGGTATTGTGACCTTAAAGATGTTCCCAATCTTAGCTGAACAGTCCAGCAGCTTGCGAGATTAGCTCATGGACACACAGAAAACATGACACATTGAGAGCTTGTAGATTGGCTATTTTCAGGCTGTTTTTTCTGCCATGCATGATGGAAACCTATTATGCAAACCATATTTAGCCACCTTTAAAAGTAATGAAATATTGCAAAACACTTACGTTTTAAACCATGGGTCTCCTGACATGAGCTGTGTACTGATGATCACCTAATACAAAAGACAGAAAATACAAAAAATATATATTAATATATTTTTTTGCATGAGAATTCTATACAACATAAAGTGTGTTTGATTTTACACAACATAACATTTAACCTGCGGTCTTGCTGTGACTATTGTATAAACCGTCCTCCTGCTGTGACTACGGCTCTGGGAGGCCTTGGCTATGGCTCCAGGGGAATAGAATATACTTACAGTACTACAGACTTGCATATTCAAGCTTTTGAGAGATATTTGACAGACCGACCGCTAGCAGGGATGAAAAGCTGGGTCAGGTTTCATTAATTACTATTCTTGAGAAGAATTCTTAAGAAAATCTGGGTTACACACATTTCCCAGTAAATGTTTAAATACTTGGTTTGCTAAGGTCAGCAAACAATGGTGTGTTCTACAATGGTTACTGTCAGCCATCTTGCACCTTTTTGACAACTGGTTAGTTTTGATGGGGAATGCTTACAGTGTTAATCAACAGTTTTTTAGGATAGGAAACCTGTACACTGGCACGCTTTACTGGAACTACACCACAGCTCAAACAGCACCTACCTTGAGAATGGAATTGTCCTGGTGAGTGTTTTTGGTATCATAGCCCTCTAGCAGACATCTGCGTGTTGTATTCCCTGAGCCAGCAAATTCTGCCAAATTCAGGTCAGCAAAACCAAGCTGTAGGAGAGCAGTGAGTTGGCAAAGTTGAGGGATAGATTAATTTCAAGTTTGTTTTGAATATTGATTGACGTATTCTCTTAAGCTGTTTACATTCTGTCTCCAATCATTTCAACTTTAATGGAATCCTGATTTGTTTTTCTTTGGTCATCTTATAAAATATCACTGTGGCCTAACATTCATCCTGTACACATATTCTGGAACCTGAGCACGTGTATGTGTACGCATCACCAGATAGCACAAACACTCGTCTTCTTCATAATGTCCGTTTAATAAAGAATAAAAGTGTGAAACTGTAAATACAGAAAAAAGATGCATATCAAAAATGTATCTGACA
>NC_139703.1:43148489-43220989 GCF_964188405.1 Protomyctophum parallelum | reverse complement strand
TATAGGCAGCCCCTGTGCAGTCTGTATCCCTCAGTGTTAAACAGCTCTACTTTGTCTAATTGCCTAGTGTTTACAAAGAGAGAAAGTACAGAGGCTTGAGGCATATCAAAGAGGCAGCATGATGCATATGGCTAATAACCATAAGCCCTGGTAAATATTAGCTTAAGACATGAGTCAACAACAACAATGCCCTTCTAAATTACTGCAGCCTTGATACCCAGTTCACATTACTGTACACTTGAATAGCATTACTGTCGGCTGTCGGGTGGAAACCCTTTATGTCTAAAACCAACCTTGAAACATACCTTAGTTACGTCACCAAGAATAGTGGTCCCTTATTGGCCAAGGGTTTCCACCGACATACCGACAGACATACCGACAGACGATTTGCTCAGACACATATGACGTAAACTCACATTGCAATGAGTTGTGAGCTTGTAGATTGATATTATTTTCACAACTTTTGTGCGACGCTCTTGTATGGTGAAGCATTAATTAGCATTAATTTATGAAAGAAAATGAAATATGGAGAGCAACGATAGCATCCCTATTCTGGGGAAAACTTTTGGCGAAACACAATGTGTTGTGAGCTTGCAGATTGACATTTTCGACATATTTAGTTAACAAAAACAGGAAGTATAGAGCCCTTGGGAATCTGATCAACTAAGGAAATATGCTTTTTCAGAGCATGTCCTAGAATCCTAGAGTCCGTAAATGAACTGATATCATATCAATCTAGGACCTAAATTGATATGATATCAGTTAATTTACTAACATGGCCATTTTCATCTTCTAAAACAAAAAAAAAATCATCCTGTCTATAAATGTTTGTAAGCTGTTTTGTTACACGTAGATGCATGTTGAACACTGTTTAGAATACCAAACAAGCTACAACCATCACATTGTGCAATGACTTCCACCTCTATTTTGCGTGGTCAGTGCACCCTAATAGGGTTTAAGCATTCATGCAGAAAAGTGAAAATAGCCTATCTATAAGCTCACAAAGTATTGCATTACAATTCACGATGAATTATGAGATTCTGGAATGGCTATTTTTGCTTTATGGAGGAAAATAAATTGCCTACAGTATAAAGACTAGCTTCAAATCGCGACACCAGGTTGAAAGTTGCTAAGTGGCACAAACGAAAAGTGAAGAGTTCATGCATTCATTTCATTCAGTCGTTTTCTTCTAGGTATTTCCTAATATCCTTTCTCAACTTCCATAATTCATAACCACAAGAAGGATTAGGCTGGATCATTGCCTCTTGAAAATGCCCCAGACCATTTACTCCTTCCCGTTAGCCAGTGTTTAGGTTGTCGCACATTCAGTTAATCCTACATGAACAATTAGCTCTGAGAGGGAGTTCTGACGCCAGGTATCCTCCTGGGCTGCAACTAATCTTCCTAACCGACTGGCAATAGTGTGTCTGCAGCTGCTGCTGGGTGCAAGATGGTGCTTCTAGTTGGCAGGCGAGCAGCAGCTAGCTTGCTTCGTCGGTGAGAGAGGCTGAATGTGATTTTTCATGCAGAAAAATGTTACACTGAAGATAGAGGGGTATTGCCTCAACATTGTAAGTCTGGGGAGATGTTCCTGTGCAGTAATGTTAATTTTCTTTAGTTAGGTCCTTTTTCAGGTTCCTGATTTTGTACACTTGAGTGCCTTGAATTTGCTGTTAATGCTTGTGGTGATGTAGCCTACTTAAAGGTATATTCAGTGATTTCACTTAATTCAAATATCACTTATTTTTTTGTTTTGTTGTGATAATCCTCTCTATTATAGAGCGTGCTGACCATATAAGGAGTTCCTCCCTGTCCCCAGTTAACCCCTGGGGGTCAAAAAACCTTAGGTTTCGTTTTTGACTCTCTATCCTGATTGGACGAAAGGCTGGGTCCCACAGCCAAAAACGAAACCTAAGGTTTTTTGAGTGAAATCACTGAATATACCTTTAATTGTAAGCTGTTTACTGTTTGTCTTTGTCATGTCTGTCAGAATTCATCTTTCGTGAATCAGTCTCTCTCTTACATCATAAAAGGGGAAGCAAGTACAGAAACAGGGAATGACATGCAACACACATCCCCTAAGCATTGTTTTTCATGAACACAAATAATCCAGTTTTAATTGGATCTAGACAACAACCATGTAGATGTCCTAGACTGATTATTTCAAACACAGTAAAAAATATATAGTCTTACTCTATTTCAGATTAGATTTATTTTACCCAAGGCGCAGCCAATTAAAGGCACAGCTCTGACGTTAAGACTTCAATGTCAGAGCTGTAGCACTATGCTTGGGTAGGCTCCATTCATTTGTTGTCATGTTTGAGTTGAATTGATTTTACAATGCTCACCTGCAAATTGATTAGCTATCATACATGTAGACATACTGTAACTGTAAAATCTAATGCAAGGTATAGGCTTAATTTGTCAAAGTTTGTCAGTCAACGTTATTTTCAACTGAAAAGGTTTTGGCATGTGACTCATGCCAGTAGCACTTTTTGAGTTGTACAACATGGCCGTGTGACAACGTCAATTATCCCTAATTCTAGGAACTGGGTCCATGGGGCGATATAGCGATTTGGATTGATTATATTCAAGCTGGGAATATCCAATCAGCATAGGCCCCATGCCGGTACCACCCCTTCGTTATCTATGCCAACATGATAAAACGAGCCTTCCCACACTTTGGATGCAGTCCAGTCGCATGCACCAGGCTAGCAGTCCTTTGCATCAAATAGCACTTTGAATCATGCGAGCAAGGGCAGTCATCTAAAGTATCTGAAATGGAGAGTGAGATGAACCAATATTCACTACTGTATGACATGCTAGAAAGTATTCATGAATAAGATCAGACCAGCTTCCGTGGCTTATTCACTTAGAAATACAGCTGTGCTGGTGTAAAGGGGAATAACCGTGTTTCTTTGCTGTCCATTTAAAACGGTCTGTATAAACCAATAAACCAGACCTGTCCAAAGTCTGGGCTGTGGGCCAACTGTGGCACGGGGGCAGAATGTATATGGCTTGTTGCTTTCTTCCTAATATTCATTATTTATTGCCTGCCAGCACTGTCAAACTGAATTAATCAATCATACTACAAGTTAAAGTTGCAATTTCTTCATTTGTCCCCAGTGGGCAATTTGCCTCTTCACTTCAGTAGGGTGGCACAGTAGCACCCTGCTGTAGTTCAGCTTGTCCACGCCAGTGACCCCCAGGCCTGGCTCCCACCCAGGCCACTACAAAACTGCATTCGAACATACATCTGACACAGTGCTGTTATTTCAGGACCAAGGACAGCGTTTGTTGTGAGTTGTCAAAAGAGCTATTGGATTTTAACCTCACAATGTATACGATATCAATTAAACTAACGTGCTTGCTAGTTAGTTCAATTTGCCAGCGCATTATCTTGTTTACTTTGAATTCAGCATGGACTTTTTTGTGTGCAAATTAATTGATGATGACATGAACATAATAGAAGAGCTGCTTGACCTCCAATGGACCAACGTCCAGAAAAGAGTGGTTTTATTTGACACTGTTGATGATAACAGGAACGTGCCATAGAGTAGAGATAGCAGAAATGCTACCAATGGCACGCCCGTCATGGCTTGATTGATTGATTGAATACTTTATTAGTCCGAAAATACAGTCAGACATTAAGGCCAAAGGATAAAACAAAAACGTCCTGGGGACTTGTTTCCATTGTGGAACCTAGAAAGTCATTGAACACGGAGACATCACTGTTAAATTCTACTGTATAATTCAGCAACAGGTCCTCTGCACCAATGTGTATGCAGCAGCCAGCTGGTGCTTCATGGATTTTTCTGCTTCGAAAAGGACATTTTCTTTTTTTCCACTTCTCCTTTACCAGAAACACTGTGATGATGCTCAGCATCAACTGCAGTGCGGCAATAAGATTCACAGAAATGTCCAACTGATCCCCACCTACTGAACAGTACAGTACTTGACACTAAAACTGCGATCCAGATCTCAGTATCACACCTCTCATATTCTCTGTAAGTTGTCTGTCTCTTGGTCATGTAAAATTCATAACTTTTAGTTCTCACTGTTCTCAGAGTTAGTAATAAGATATGTCTCAGCTTCACAGAAGTAACTGCTTGTTCCTTGTGTTATTTGATTGAATTCTCAAGTCTTGTAAGAAAGGCTCAATTGTGTTTGTTTGTTCTAACTACAGGAGTGGGTTACATTTTTCTACATTTCTACATGCTATTTGAACAAGACAGTTGTTATTGTTGTGTAGGTAAAATAACATTCTTGTAATGCAGTTTGTATGAGATTGGATTGTGTTACAAAAGTATGACAGCAGGTGCAGTCGGCCCTATAAGGTATTGTTACATTCTGTTTCTTCTTTAAATTTGACATGAATGTCACTTTCTCTCAGTGTGGCATCTTAAATGGAACCTAATTCCCATTTGTCCGATGTGAGACCGGTGGTTAGGGGAAACTACCCCACAACAGTATGTCTTCTGTGAAATGCAGAAGTGTGCTGTTTCAGTGTTCAATGTTTTGCTGTTATCACACTGGACTCTGCTTTGCCATTGCAACTGCCATTCCCACTTGAATCACTTTGAACTACTGTCAAGAGCACTGGAGCCCATTATTTGAAATTACAATGTTGTAAATTCCTTGTAACAAAAACGTAGCCTTTCATTTTCTGATTACTGTGCAAGGCTTTGTGTCGGGGGAAGGTGCCTATACAGATGACAATCTACCTGTCACAATGTGTGACAAGAGTAAGACTACTGTACAACCTACTACAGTATATGTCAACAGACAATGAGGGGGGCTGACTTCATGCTCCCCAGAGGACGAATCCTACTGATTTGTGCCTTTCTTTCCTGTAGCACCACACCACCCTTAGGCCAAACTCACACACAAGATATCTCCAAATCTAATGCGCAGATTGACACGAAACTTGCAGAGCAGATTCATGCTCCCTAGTTTGACACCATGCCATCGCCTCTAGACTCTACCCTCAGGCCACAATTTGCACATAAGATATTTCATAATATACTGGGCTACTTGGGACGATGCAAGTTGGAAATGAATGCCCCACCCAGATATTATGTCTATGTCCCTTTTATGCCCATATATGGAGTTCTTTGTCAGGCATGCCCAAATATTGAGTCTATGCACATGTCAGAATGATGTCAGGCCAGCTCCATATAATGGACACTGGGTAGGGGCCATGTCCAGAGCCCGGGCAGACGCCTTTTTGGGGCGGTTCTGGACAACCGTGGGTCTGACCGACTCGACACCGAGCACTGCACTTCTCGAGTTACGTGGATTACAACAGTACACACACAGAGACAGACAGACTTGGTGCATTTATAGATAGATACAGAATGATTATTATCGCATCTTTTTTTTATGATCAGTACTTTATTTTAGATTTTTTACAAACACATAAAACATAAAACCTACAATACAAACACAAGCAACAACAGCAGAGTATGTATTCATGGATAGACAATTAAGATAGATAAGATAAACAAATAAAAATAAAGGAAAAATCAAATTAAAATAGTTTACATTATTTACACGACCAAACGCAGCATCATCAACCGTATCATAATGTGTAGTAATACAATAAACGATCAAGAGGGCATTGCCTGACCATGGATCACACCAAGGGACCTGCAACATGACTGAGGAACACGTCCCACTTCAGATCATATTTATCCAACTGATTATTCATCTTAAAGGATAACCTCTCCAAAGCAGCCACAATACCGAGCTGAGTGAACCATACATGTGCTGGAGGTAAAACCTCAGACTTCCATTCCTTAACAATGATCTTCCTGCCCACCATTAATGCTGTTTGAATCCAGTCAGCTAGAGGTGCAGGGAGGTGTTTTAGTGGCGATGGATCACCCAGAATAAAGAGAGCCGGTGTATAAGGAATATCCTGGTTTGTGATTTGCATTATATTCTCATGAATAGCACACCATAGCGTCTGTACCCTAGGGCACTCCCATAATACATGAATAAGTGTACCGAGGTCCTCATCACACCTCCAGCAAACCGGACTATCTCTGAGCTTAGCCTTGAACAATCTTCTCGGAGTCCAGTAGACTCTGTTAATTATTTTAAATTGAACTAATCTGGTTCTAAGTTCACGGGACATCTTCTTTGAGTTCCGAAGAATCATCTTCCATTCACCGTCAGTAAAGGATTGATTTAAATCAACCTCCCAAACACACTTTACGCTTGAGGGCTGACCTTGGTGTGCTATCATAATTGAATAATATGTTGACGCCTCATGCCCAGTTCCAAATATTGCTAACACCGTTTTCAAAAGGTCAAACTCTGTCGGCATATTGGGGTGAGCTCTTACATTTGTCAATAGTAAATGCCGAATTTGAAGATATTTCCAGAAGTGATTACGCGGAAGACCATATTGATCAGCAAGTTCTGTGAAACTTTTAAATGTATCTCCCTCATACAAATCTTTCAGAGCCAGAATACCTCTTTCTACCCATAGATTCCAAATGAATGGTCTTCTATCAATAAGGAGTTTGGGATTCAGCCAAATACTGGAAGATGGGTTAAGGTATAAGTTAAATTTGAAAAAAGCGACATTCTCTTCCACACCCAACGTAAGTGGAGAAAAATGGGATGGTCACTAACAACCTCAGGTAGTTGAGCAGTGGTAAAATATACCAAAGGTAGGCTATCAGAGAAGTGGTTCTCTATCTGAGACCACGGTGGGGCTCGTTCAGGAGGGAGAGACCAGTGAGCTAGATGTCTCAGGCTGAAAGCATAATGGTAGAGCAGAATATTTGGGATTCCCAGACCTCCCTGGTCCACCGGCCACTGCAGCTTCTTCAATCCAAGTCTAGGGTGTTTGTTATTCCATAAAAATTGATTACATAATTTATCAAATAGTTTGAAGTATTTCAGCGGGATATTAATTGGAAGGGCTTGTAAGAGATAATTAAATTTAGGAACAACATTCATCTTAAGGATACTAGCTTTTTCCCACAAAGATATATAAAGAGGGTTCCACCTCTATATCATTTTTAAACTTATCCAAAAGAGGAACCATATTCACATCAATGATGTCTTTAATAAGGGAGGGAAATATTATGCCCAAATAAGTAATACCCTTTGTAGGCCATTTAAATTTGTCACCTTGAAATAGCGTTTTAGGGCAGTAGGATGTCAGAGGTAGGGCTTCAGACTTCCCCCAATTCATTATTATCGCATCTTTGATGTATTTACAAACTGAAATGGTGTCCTCATCAATTATAAAAAAATAATTATAGCTCTTAACTTAAAAGTGAATTTGATCTAATTTGATTGTATATTATTATTAAGCCACATTAAGCCCTTATTGTTTTCACAGAAATGTAGGGTGTTGAATTTCTACAAATATTTGAGAGAAGCACGTGCACGTCAGAAGCTTTCCCGTTCACTGGAGGCAGAGGGTTGGAGCTGCCTGTTGTGGTGCATTGACGGCTTTGATTGAATCGCGTGACATCTAAGCTTGGAATTCATTCAATCATTCATTCTTTGACTGCTTACTGTCAACCACTAGCCATTTAATTTGACGTTTTCTGTCAGTGCTGCGGCCAACCACTCCAATGTCAGTTGTCTATTCTGAACCCATTACTGCCTGTGGGAGAGCTCACTCCAGAATACTAGAGGTTTACCTTTTTGTATCAAGGCAGGCATCTCAGTAGTCCGCTTCACTTGTGTATCTCAGTCAAGGTCATACATTTTCAGTCTATGTGTGAGCTGTCTCAACATCTCACAGTCATATAGGTGAGATGTAGATTAGTTCAGAAGTAGAAGGCAGTTCACTATTAGTCCTTGGGCCAAGACCCCACATTTCATATATTGGTACACCAGTGTCACTGATTGGTTTTTATCTAATACAGGTGTATAACTAGCCGATTGTCGGGTCTAAATCATCACAATTTACAATTTCGGCATTTAGCAGACGCTCTTAATCCAGAGTGATTTACAGTAAGTAAGAACAAAAAACATGGTAATACATCAAATACATGTAATTAGGCATCATGAATCATACATAAACTAAGTCTATAGGAAAGTCTATTAAGGAAAATAACAAAATGTGAAAAAATATAAAAAGCTGCTCCTATGGAAAGGCTATCATATATTCATATTTTAATTTACTAATAGTGACCCTATAAACAATTTAGTATAGGTAAAGTTTTGTATATAGTACTGAAAAGTCTCTGTGCCCCTTTAAGTTCTGAGGGTCTTGGCATCTCTTTGACCGTGTGGGTCATCGGAATTGATACTCAATGTGATTCAGACTCAGAGTGAACTTATCTGTGTTTGATGTCCTCCCACCCTCCATCTGTCCAGGAACTGTCTCAGACTCTCAGTTTGTCATCATGATCCTTGGTCGCTGTCTCCCGAGTTTTTGGCTTCATCTGTGATCAGCATAGCATGTGCTATACTATAAATACATTGCAAGGCTGCTTGTGTAACATTTGTGTTAACTTCACATAGGCCACTGTAATCTGCCAAATGGTGCAGGTTAACATGCCAGAAACCATGCTTTAACAACATCACAGATGGAGACATCTTTGGCTTTTGGTCTGAAAAGATGTCATCGTTCTTTTGTAACATGTAGTGATTTGTGAATCGTCCACATTGGTGTGATTTTAAATACACATTTACAAATGTTAATCTTTATGAGAGTTGAGTTGAATGATTTTGCACGATGCACTTGTAACCTGTCTAGTGTTGGACTGACTAGTGCTGGGAGTGTGCATGCAAAGTTTCATGCCAAATATAAAAACAATAAGTGACCATCTGCAAAATATAACTAGTATCTATCAAAATAAGCAACACGAATCGATACAGAGAGAGAGAGGACTGCAACTCTCCCCCTCAGTGAGGACTGCAGTTCTCACTGAGGGGGAGAGTTTTCCTCACCATGAAAGTGGTGAGAATCAGTGCCAGGATCATCAATAGCAGAGCTGACCTCAGCCAGATGAAGTTGTCGGAGCCCAAACTGTGATGATTGTATCAGAGTCATGCAGTGTGAGTGATATTGGAGTCTCTAGGAGACGATTTCTGCATCGTTAAAACCAACCCACTGTGTAAAGGCGGATTAAAGCCCATGTTCTTTCAGTTCAACCTTTTAGCCATCTGGACACAGACAGACATGGACACATACAGACAGACAGACAGACACACCACACGCACGCTTTGGCAAGGTTCTGAGATGTGCTGGTGTGCAGACAGCATGCATACTGCAGACTAATTAAACCTACATCAGTAAACCGGCCCCATGTGAGATACTCAAACCATAGAGTAAAACACATGAGAGACAGAGAGACTATATACACAGAAATAGTACAGAGCCTTCGAGCAGATCAAAGAAACATAAACCATGACTAATCAATTTAAACCCTTCTAAATATTAGCTTTAGATCAGAATCCATGGCAAATTGCTGCTCTAAAATCTAAAACTTAGGAATTTACTAATTGCCTTCAAATCACAGACCAACGTGTAATTAATTCAAAATGTAATGGTTTTTAAAAGGTTGTGCTTACATTGTTGCTAAAACTGTGCAAATGAATTGATGACCGTTGCAGTACACCAAATGATGATAAGAAGTCTAAACATTAAGGTCTGACCATACATTTTGTTAGGAAAGCACAGTGCTATTATGGTAGCAAATGTAATTATCTAATTGTCATGGATTGAGTGTAGAGAGCCTCCAGCAACGGTTCTCTGTGTTATTGTCTAGGAGAAATTACAGCTTCTGTCTCCATATAAATTGCAATTTATTTTCCACGGTTGGGAGAATTACAGTCGCTGAAATAAAATTATAGCATCCTAGAAACTTTTTTAAACTAAGATGAATGCAGTAGGAGCAGTTCTCAGATTTCTCTACTTTTATGTTCCCTGATTACAGTGCATTTTGGCTCCATATTAAGAAAACTGTAGATCAATCTGTTTTGACTTAAAATTGTTTCTGTATTTTCACTAGGTTATATTTTACATTATATACAAACACCTGGAAATCTAATACAAAGAAATAACTTTGCACACTTGATCAACTGCCCTGGAGCCCATCATAAACCCTAAATTAAATAAACCTAAAAATAAAATGTCAAAATATCCACCGCGGTGGCTGAGACCAGAGCCATTGAGTAATGTTTGAGACGAAGCAGTGAAAGGTACATAACGTCAGTCTTACCCAATACACAATCTTTCTGCACAAGGCTGCTGTATTTTATACCTCATACTTTAAATGCTTAGTATGAGGTATAAAATACAGCAGAAATACGTAAGCTGCGACCATGAGACCCGTTCCTGGATTTGTCTATATGTACTCTGCTTTGTTGCTACTGACCTGATACAAATAGCAGTTTAAGCTGCAGCTCTCTTTTTGAGGACTCCAATCTGAGCAGTTGAGACAAATAACAGTCTATGTCTGTCTATAATTTATTCTGACCTCTCCCCGAAAAGGCCTAGCTGTCCGACTTATACATTATGGATAATTAGTGCTGACTTAGACTGTTATTCGTCTCAACTGCTCATTAATGCATGGCTTTCTGAAATTACGTCATAGGCCAGCCAAGTCTGAGGACTTTTAATGTTTGTTTAGAGCCTAATTATTAATTCCCCGTCCCCAGCCAAGTCTATGGACTTGTAATGTTTGTTTTGGGTAAATTATGATGTAATTCGTGCCAGCCAAGTCTATGTTTCATGTTTGTCTAAGGTAAATTATGGTGTAATTCGTGCCAGCCAAGTCTATGGACTTTTCATGTTTGTTTAAGGTAAATTATGATGTAATTTGTGCCAGCCAAGGCTATGGACTTTAACGTGTGTTACCTATTATCAACCGACGACAATAAGCCTCTCTGACCTTTAATACTTAGTAGTCTGCCTGGATATCTGTGATGATCTCCATATTACACATTACACAATAATGTATCATAATATATGATTCAATTTGGCAAAATACAATATACACAATATCCTATAACAAGCACTTTGTCTACACTTTTTCAGGGGCCCCACTTTTTGCAGCCAGTTCTGGCATTCGAGGACTTATAGCTGAAATAAACTAGGCTTCCTAATTAAAAGTTTGGATGAAGAGGCACGCTGATTGTAAATGACTTCAGTGGATGCTGGTGGGCCTACTGTTGATCTCAAGCTGTTCAAGCAGTTAATTAAAAAAAAAGAGATGTGGCAAACCAAATCGGTTACAGATTGCAATTAATGTGTTGTGTGAGAGAGAAAGCTCGATACTGCCTTGTTAGCAAGTGCACGCCTGCCGGGGTCAGCCCTATCGAAAAAACAACTCCCCTTTATTTGTTTTCAATCCTTTCTCATAAGCCTTTATTAAAGTCAAACCAAGCGATAAACGATCATGTGCAGAAAAGAAAATCTGTGTCGCAACTCCAGAAGGTATGTTTCTATGGTAACCCATCTCGTGCACACTGAAAAGAGGGAGGGAGATATACTTCTGAAGGACAGTCTTTTATCTCTTCCCCTGTCCTTTATTCATCCATCTGTAATACGGTGAAGGATATGAAAGGCAGATAAAGCGCAAGGAAGGAGAGAAGAAGAGAGGGCGGGGAGATGGAAATGGCATTTTTGGGTAAGGATTTGATCATCCGGAGAGTTGTTTATCTTGTCAGTCTAGCGTGCCAATTGAACAAATTCCACGTCATCCACCTCAGAATCTCTTCTCAAACGAAGAACATGGCTGTGGAATCATTGTGGACACCATTTTACTGTACCTGTCTTCACTGGTGATTATGAACTGGTACTGTTTCTCATAGAATGGCACATGCGTGTTTATTTGGATTTTGGAATACTGTAGATTAATGGATTAATGGCAAGAAGCAGAGACCGGTATAGTAAGGGATGACTGGGGTAAACAACAAACATAAATAAAACAACAGAAACACAGTAGATGTAAACATGGCTTAGCTACAGATGTGTTTACCTCTGCGGGCCAATTATTGCGTCCGAACATAATTATAGTCACACACACACACACACACACACACACACACACACACATAGACCTTTATCTACTCATTGAGTGCAAAGTCTTTAATGTCGCTTGAGCTTTGACTCGGAGGATATCACCTTTGTTAGTCCTCTCTAAAGCATGTTAGATGTACAGTAATGTAAATCACTCACAGTTTGTTAATGCCACACTTTTGTAACCAGCTTTTCACATTATGTTTTTTCCCAGGGCCAGTGTGAGGCTGTGAGTTGGTGGACAGACCCAGGGACAGACCCAGGGGAAGACTACTCCCTGGGTCTCTTGCCCACCTCTTCTTCGCCCTTCCTCACATCTCCCCGCCTCTATACCCTTGGACCCTGCTCAGAGCTCTTCTGAATCCACTCCTACGCTGAAGTTCCCAAGCTCTCCTTCACACGTCCATCTGCAACGTCCACCTCAACTAGCCCTTTCCACTGGCGCTGGGAACCGTGCACGATCTGCCCTCAAACTCCATCAATCATCGACCTCCATCGCTGGTGCCCTTGACTTGCCCTCAGCTGGTGCCCAGCTCCCGGTGACCATGTCAGTGCCCTCAGCACACGAGTTCCACTGGCAGAGCTTGGCTCGTCTGCCCAGTGGCAGAGTGTACCACACTGTGACTCAGGTGGGCGGTCAGATGTACATGCTGGGGGGCTGTGATGCTGCAGGGAGGCCCTGCCCCACCCTGGAGCTGTACTCCCCCGAGGTAAGTAACAGGTACACAATGTACATTGTAAATTACTAGTATTTAGTCTTTTTTCTTTCTTTTTTTACATTGACTGAGATATTATATGTGATATTTGTGATTTTTTCATCTGCCCTTTCCACTGATCTGATTTATTTCAAGAAATAATCATGGAATGAGAAATACTATAGGACGTTTCAAGACTCTTTGTTATCAATTATCTATTTATTATCTATCTAAGTCATAAACCAGCTAAATTATTCTGAACATCTTGAAAGGAGCCTGAAAAGTCTGACTGAAAATAATAATTACCTATCATTATGTCAATTTGTTTGCACTATAGTGACATAATAATTACCATAATTGCTCACTTGATGACAAAAGCTTTAATTGTATGAAAAGCCAAATTCAGCCCATAATTGTAAATACGATAATTTGTTCTTAATATCCTGCATAATTTAAGGAAGGTAAACCAGAAAGGTGCTTGAAAGAAATGTTTAATATTAAAATAAGAAAAAAGGAAGAAAATAGTTTGATATTAACCCATTCTGGACGGGAACCCCTTTTGGTGTTTGTAAGCATTATGTTATACTTTAGCTATTGAAAAATAGCAGATCTACAAGCTCATAGCGCAGCACTGGATCTGCTATTTTTGAAAAATCGTAAAAAATGTGGCACAAATCTTTGAATATATATTCTTTCTTTTTTTTTCTTTTTTTTATCCCACGATTTTGTAACCCATTTTTCACCCCTGTGTCAATTATCTAATGTGATCCTGGGCTCTACACACCCTCCGCCAACCTAGTCCCCATATATGAGGGACATGGGGAGAGCAACGGACTTGAACTCATGCTTCCTTCATGCCTGAGTGTCCAAGTTGCTCCTTTACACCTAACAGGGGGGAGTTTCCCTGGTTGGACGTAGCGTGTGGAAGGAACACGTTATTCCAACCAGTTCCTTTCCCCTCCATCAGGCACCCCAGCTGGCCAGGGGGAGGCAGTTTAGAGACCAGGATTACTGCATGTTTTTTGTGAGGGTACCTACCCTAGGGGAAACGGGGAGAACATGCAAACTCCACACAGAAAGGCCCTTTCGCCAACCCCGCCTCGGGTATGGCGAAAGGGCCATACCCGTATTTATGGACCGTGAACATTTTTAACTCAAATCTTTGCTTCTGGGGCGGTCCCTGGAACTACATATTATCAGATGGGGGTCCGCGGCAAATTACATATAATTTTAGGATCCTTGACATGAAATAGTTTGAGAACAACTGATATAGGTTTTTCAGAAAACTGTCATGATTCAGAAGACATTTGTAGAATCTGTTCTCAGTCCTAAATGGGTTAAAATCAGAAAAGATTATTTGTGTATGGGGTTAGGAGCGATGACGCGTTTACTGTAGCATGGGCGATGTGGTGCTGTACGCTGCCTGATTTTGATAAAGCTTTTTACTGGCTGATAATTTTGTTTCGTTTTTGTCTTTGGTCTTTTATTGTTTGACAAAAAAACTTTTTATTGTTCGTTGAATAGATAGACATTTATTGATTCGGTTGTCATAGCTAGCAGCACCACAGTAGCTCAGGTCTAGCCCGGAGACCAGTCAACTCTGCCAGATGCCAGGGACTATGGATTTCCTCATTGACCAGGTTTACGATGTGTACACTGTAGTAAACTACTCAAAGAAACAAATGCACTTTTATGGTGTTGAAAGCCTTTTCTCCACCGTGGGAAACCTCTCACCTTTTGTGTAAAATCCACTATTTTGCCCAAAAAATAAAATATATACTACACAAGATGGAGCAAAGTACGTTTCTGCTCACTCAATACTGTCATCTATTCTACAGACCTGGTCAATAGAAAGTGCTATTGACCGGATCTGTAGGTGGTTGTATTGAGTACAAGATTAGCCGCAGGCCGCTGGGCAAGACTTAACCTGTTGGGTGTCTAAACAGAAGTGAGGTTGAGGCTTTACAGATCTATTTACATTATCTACGCACGTTGTGATTGGTTGAAAAATACAGTTTCTGAGGGAAGTACATACGATGGAAGTACCACCCTACCCTGTATAGACGTTAGGTTGATTAGGTTGTGACCAGGCTTTTCTCCTCTGAGATAGGAAAAGGCTGGGAAAAAGTATAGCCGCAGACAGCACAGACAGACAGACAGACAGGTGTGAAAACAATCTCCAGACCATCCTTCAGCCTAGCAGAGATATCATAATCACAGACCTACATACGGTACATTATACAGTACACCACATATCACCAATGTGCACTATTGTAATTGTAAGTTTGCACCAGCTCTATTCTACGTACATTTGCTCATGACCATGGCCATTATTGCTTTGTCTTCAGGGTGACAGATGGATAGGTCTGAGCCCAATGCCCACCTCTCGAGCTGGGGCAGCGGTGGCAGTGCTGGGTAAGCAGATCCTAGTGGTGGGAGGTGTAGGAGAGGACCAGAGCCCCCTGAAGGCCGTGGAGATGTACAACACTGAGGAGGGCAGGTGGAGGAAGAGGAGCGCTCTGCGCGAGGCTCTGATGGGGTTGGCCATCATTGTGAAAGGTGGGTACCTCTAGGTACCTCATCCTTCATACTGTGGTACTGTTTTTTTTTTTATATACTGTTTTTATTAGGCATTTTGTATATGACATAACTTCAGAATATCTTTGACAATGATAATGAGTAATTAAGTGATATAAAATGAAAAAAATAATGACAGGTAGGTGTAAATGTTCCAAATACAATACATAATAAAAAAGATATATAAATGTGATAAACAAGAAAAAACTAAAAACAGTTAAACAGTGACAAATGTGAACAGACAAACAAAACAAAGACAACAGGACAGACATTAAAATAAATGTGGCGCTTTATACATAATCCATTGGTTTGACAAAATGACACTGTAATGACCGTCGTCTATATATTAATAGGGATATTGAAACTAAGATAAACTTGTTTTTTGTTTTGTATTACCTCCACCAGGATGTATTGCGACTGTCTGTGCGACTGTCTGTAGCTAATCAGGCATTCTACTTGGCCAGCCAGCAGAATAGCTATTGAAGCTCAATTCTTAGATATTTCTCAAAAACATTCTCAAACGACGACTACATTATGTTTTTTTGTGCAAGCAATTGTCGCTTCAGGATATGAGATATGCATCCTGCAAGGCTAAGGACCAGAAGTAGCCAATTGCCTGTTCAAGATTCAATAAGTTTTCATTTTCACTGACAGGTACAAGCAGCGAAATGTTATTGAGACTTGTCCCACAGATAGTATAACGAAAGAATATAAAGAAATAGAATATAATCTCATTAATAAAATATATACAAAATGTACAGTGATGGGGATACGTTAATACTTAGGTTTTCAGTCATTTCTGATCCAAACAGCAATGTTCATCCAAATGTGCAAAGGGACCATTACTTGGAGGATATTTGTACATCATAATCCCGTCTGCCCGCTCCAAGTCCCTACTTTCATAAATGTCCTGCAGAGCCGGAAGAGAGCATCCAGTAGAACGTTCCACAGACCTCACCACCTTTCAAAGTGATCGTAAGTCCTGATAGGAGTTCTGCCCTGGGCAGACTGCCCATACAATAATGGTCATGCCCCCTGCCAGGATGCTCTGAGTTGTGGCAAGGTAGAAGGATTTTTAAAATCTTTTTTGACACCTTCACCGTCTCATTTGGTGCAGCCGCTCCCTCGCTTTCTTTGCCACGGCCTCTGTGCGCATACTGTACTTACTGTACATGCTCCAGGTCAGGTGCTCCTTGATGATGTGCACACCGTGGTACTTGAAGCTATCAGTATCCAAAATCCACCATCTCCATCGGCTCACTGTTGATCAGTAGAGGGACCTTTGTTCTACTGTATATATCACTTGTCGGCACACATTACACTCAATTGTAACTTTCCGTTGTAATGATGTGAAAATTCTTCACTGTCTGTTGCAAGTTATTTTTCACTTTTTAATGAACTTCATATCCTTTAATAAATATATGATGTTCTTTCCATAGTTTTAATTAACTTGATAACTTTGATCATCTGTTTAAATAAAATGACACACCAAGACAAGTTTTCTCTCACATTCCAATGACATGGTAATTAAATGCTGTACACATAGGCATTTCTTATGTATAATTTGATTATACATGCCGTTCTATTTGGGAACACAATTAGTTATGCTATACACAATATTTAATAGTTAACTCTCATGGTAATATAGTTATTATTGCTAATGTTTTAGCGATTTATAGTTATTAGTCCTTACCCGTTCTGAATATATGAACAGCAAGTTCAGTGTGGGTAATGTGATAGGGGGGGGAATTGTTTACCCGTGTGGGTCTGTTGCGCGGAAAAGTGTGTCCCAGTATTAATCTGTGTCCATCCCAACATGCATTTCACTGGTGACACTGGTGACACGTGATTTGCGGGGAGATGTTTTTCTTTTGACGCAAATTAATTTAATTAAGATGATTGTTAGAATGTTTGGCGTGTGTAATGCAGTGCAGATTGAGGTTGGCAGGGCTGTGCGCAGAGATGGGTAAAATACATTGAAAATGTATTTTGATACAAAATACAAATACTGGGTCAAAAATGTATCTAAATACAAAATACAAATACTGGTCTGAGAAATGTATTTGAGATACAAATACGTATTTTGTATTTTGAAAATACATGAAAATACATTTTCATGAACATGTGTATAATGATAAGTAAATTCATAATTGATTGCCAAATATTAAATGAATGACCTGTCAGAATGTCTAATACATTGAAGATTATTAAGAAGAACTTGAAGATATGAGCCTTGTGAGGTTAGTCTCCAACAACTGAAGGCCCGCACTACTCTGCCTCTCATTTGTGGTTCAATTTGAGTGTGTAAGCTTTGATTGATTGATTGATTGATTGATTGAAATATGTATTAACAGTTTGCAGAATTACAGTACATTTCAAGCAAAAAATCTATACAAAGACTGTTAACTGTGAGTGGACGACCCAATTAATCATTACACTTGTTTACAACAGGGTCCACCGCATGTTCAATTCATCAAAACATTTAGAGACGTACAAATAGACACTTCTATATAGTTAAAGAACAGAACAGGAATTCATCATAAAGGAAGCAAAAAGGGAAAAGAAACATATACAGTGAGGGAAAAAAAGGGGGGGTGGTCGGGGGGGGGGGGGATTCAGATTTTCCGGGGGCCAGTTTCGAATTGCAGCCGTCCGTAGGTGCCCTTTGAGAGCGGTTCTGAAGGAGTCAAGGGATTCATATGTCTTAATGACTGTTGGTAGGGCGTTCCACATTTTGGTGGCATAGGAGCGAAAATAATTTAGTCCCTTGTTTGTGCCGAATCTGGGTTGTACATGGTTTGTTGCACTCCCTCTGGTGTTGTGGGTGTGGACTTTGTTTACATTAAGGAAGTATTTAGACAGGTACATGGGTATCTTGGTGGTGTATCGAATCTTGTGGACCAGACCCATTGCAAGATGCTGTACTCTGTCGTCGACCCTAAGCCATCTCAGCCTGTCAAAGTGGGCAGGGGTGAGGTGGGTTTGGGGGGTGAGGCAAAGTAGGAGCCTGACCAGTTTGTTTTGGGAGGTCTGGAGCCTTGTTTTAAGGGCCTTTGAGGTGCTGTGGTACCAAGAGGTGCATGCATAGTGATAAAATGGCCACCAACGTAATCAAAAAAGTCAATCAAAGAACAAGATTCCTTTACAGGATCTCCTCACTGGTCAACAAAATCACCTTGAAGACCTTAACAGGAGGCCTCATACAAGGTTTATTTGACTATGCATGCACCTCTTGGTACCACAGCACCTCAAAGGCCCTTAAAACAAGGCTCCAGACCTCCCAAAACAAACTGGTCAGGCTCCTACTTGGCCTCACCCCCCGAACCCACCTCACCCCGTGACCCCTGCCCACTTTGACAGGCTGGGATGGCTTAGGGTCGACGACAGACTACAGCATCTTGCAATGGGTCTGGTCCACAAGATTCGATACACCACCAAGATACCCATGTACCTGTCTAATACCACACCCACAACACCAGAGGGAGTGCAACAAACCATGTACAACCCAGATCCGGCACAAACAAGGGACTAAATTATTTTCACTCCTATGCCACCAAAATGTGGAACGCCCTACCAACAGTCATTAAGACATGTGAATCCCTTGACTCCTTCAAAACCGCTCTCAAAGGGCACCTACGGACGGCTGCAATGCGAAACTGGCCCCCATAAAATCTGAATCCCCCCCCCCTTTTTTTTCCCCTCACTGTATATGTATCTTTTCCCTTTTTGCTTCCTTTATGATGAATTCCTGTTCTGTTCTTTAACTATATAGAAGTGTCTATTTGTACGTCTCTAAATGTTTTGATGAATTGAACATGGTGGACCCTGTTGTAAACAAGTGTAATGATTAATTGGGTCGTCTACTCATAGTTAACAGTCTTTGTATTGAGTTTGTGATTGAAATGTACTGTAATTCTGCAAACTGTTAATACATATTTCAATCAATCAATCTGATTGATTAATCAGAAGGCGGAATAGAAGTGACATCACACATTGTGTTGTGTTGTGTGTATGGGTGCGTGTGTTTTGACAGTTTAAACCTGAGGCAGTGTAAATGTTTAACATGTCCATTTGAGAATAAAATTACATTAAAACAAAAAAAGTATTTTATGTATTTGAAATACAGAAAATACTCAATCTGAAAGTATTTAGATACAAAATACATCTCATTTCTTCCATCCCAGCGAAATACAAATTACAAAATACAAAAAAGTATTTCAAATACGTATTTCAAATACATGTATTTCAAATACTGCCCATCTCTGGGGCTGGCGGAGAAAGAGAGCAGCTGTCTTGCTCTATGCTAAGGAAGTACTCTGACTGACTGACTGACAGACCGCTAAATTATTGATGAATTGTCATTCTTACACACAATCTCTTTTCTCTCGCTTCATCTCCTGCAAATTGTGACACATGAACACACAGGTCTACAGTCTCTTTCCTGAGACTATGCTGGCATGGTTTGCAACCTTTCACATTCAGCTAAGTACATCTCACCCATCCTACATAGCCACTAGTTTTCAGTTGTATGTACATTTGACTGTCACTATATATTGTGGGGTCTCGCTAGCGACACCCCGCAATGGTAAGTGCGTTGCCAGGGCAACCAGACACGCTGTCAGACAGAAGACGCCTCGGACAGTTAGGCCCGCCCTCGGCCGCGTAGTAGAGAATGTATACGTGCCGAATATCCTCCTCCGCCAGATTGAGATGATGGAACGACCACACCCAAATCAGCAATCGGCCACATCCGTCATATAAAAAGGAAGATTCAGTCTGAGTCTGACAGCGGCTGGTTCACACACACGCTCACGGAGGCACGCACAGCAAACCGTCGGGGGGTAAGAAGACACACACACTTCCACCAAACACCCATTCATGTGTATACCCCTGCATGTCTTAACTGTCACTCTCCTCTCACCACAGGCTTTTAGGAACGGTCCAGGAAATGTCTGAGGGACAGAGACTATCGGACTGTATGAATAAAATATAGGAACAGGAGTTCCAGTTCCACGTATCGCGCTGCGGAAGGAAGGCAGCCCCGCCACAGTGACGGTGACGTGGAAACTACAAATAATAAGGTCGGAAAGAAACCTATCATTCTTGATATTGCATTGAGTCCTGTCTGGCAAACATTATATACGCCGGAACGGCTTGACGGCTTGTGCTCTCTCTGAGCTGAACCCCCCGCTATGGGAGAAGACCCGCAGTTAAAGATAAAGACCGATGACGTCACGAAGCAAGGCATCCCTGTCCCATCTTATCGTTGTTAAAACCAAAGCCCTCCAGTGAGGAGCGAGCTATAAGAGACTGTATAAACCTGAGTTGAAATCTAATCTTCTGTTCTCATCCTTCTCCAGGCTGTGGAAGACGCCTGTGAAACAAATATTGTATGGAATATAATTTGTCCGAAACCTATGTGGGGTTTCTCCTGCCTGCTGTATGATTTGCTGCTAAACAAATAAAAAGCCGTTTGAAACTGCTGCAATCCCCTGTTCCGCCTGCTCATTGGTCACAGACCTTCCACAATATATACAGTACATTTTTTTTATTTTTTTTAAGTGTTGTCAGAGACAGGCTGAATATCATTCAAAGAACCTATCGCTGATATGCAGCTACTCAGTCATGATTAAATGTCCTTGAGCTTAGGGATTACAGTCACATACTGAGGAGGTGTTTGTTCAGCCTTTTCTTAAAGGCATGGATACTACTTGGTCTCCAACAACCGCAGGGGGAAAGGCTGTTCCATATTGTTATAGCAGAGTGGAAAGCTCCTATCAAGGTGTTTGACTTGAGGATTTCCAGAGCGTGTCTTGGTAGTTACCCTCCGGGTGATACGACCTGGGATGTGAGCTTGGGGTTAGCAGTGCTTTGAGACCCACTGGACAACTGGGAGTGTGCATCATATAAAGAACAGTTGTTGCTGCAACTGTTCGACGATGACTCAGCTTACTGATGCCATACTGCTGTAGGGCAAGGTCCACATCCACCCCCATGATTTTTAAAGCCTTTTTTTGGATGATGTCTAACTGCCTGGAGTGGTCTTTGTTCAGGGACGCGGCCACCTCAGGCCCATTTGATGATGTTGTAGGGGCGAAGATGGTGGAGTCGTCCGCATACAGAAATATGTTCTCACACTAATATGGTATCTTCTTCGCATTCAGGTTCTTGGAAACGCCCCCCAGCCACTGCGTTAGTTTTACTGAGGTTAGGTTTAGGTATGCTTTACTGAGGTTAGGTTTAGGTATAGTTTTATTGAGGTTAAGGTTAGTGTTAGGCTTAGGTTTTATGTATAGTTTTACTGAGGTTAGGGTTAGGGTTAGGTTTAGGTGTAGGCTGTCAATCACAGCGACTGGCCAGTCACAGCGCACCATTTACTCAAATGCGAAGAAGGAACCATATCAGCTGTTCTCACACCTGTGGTACAGATGAGAATCAAGATGGTCATTTGCTGTCGTGGGTGGACGGCTTTATTTAGTTATTCTGTTGTTTACACTGGATTATTTAAAACCTTCACCATCAGCAGGAATTGTATAAGATCGCAGTGCACTTTTGGATATAGGATTTTGCAAGATATCTGACCTCCTATCCACATCTTTTGTTCTGTTGAACTACAGTAGCAGAGAACAAAGAACATCTCCAAGGAAAAAAAATAGAGAAAAAAGCATAGAGGAAAGCACACCACACAAACCTCCTCTCCCTAGCAGTTTGCTGGCAAATTTAACATCTCTATGGAGAATAAAATTGACAAAATGAGGAAAAGGATTACATTCATTTTGTTTCACAAGAAGCTGGCTTTCACCTACCATTCCAGACCAGGTGATCACCCCGGCAGATCACTTCTCTGTATTTCGTATGGATAGAACGGAAGTCTGGATAATCGAAGGTTGAAGAATCTGTTTCACAACGAATGACAACTGGTGTAATGATTGGGCAATTATAATCTTCTTGTGCTCTTGTTCGCCTGCCCTGGAACACCTATCAATCTGGTGCCACCCTTATTATCTTAGATGAGATTTACCCTCGGTTACGGTATATGCATGGGCCTTTATAACAACAGTCTCTATCGTTGCTGCACGACAGAATTAACAGATTACAAACCAAGCATCTGAACGCAGCCATGATAACTCTCAAGGCCTTTAATCTGAGAAACGTCAAAAGAACAACATCGTGCATAACTTTTATCAACACGTTAACACGCTCCTGAAGTTGGCCAGTGAAAATCAAACACTTTCATATTGCAACTAGGGCTGTCAAAGTTAACGCACTATTAACTAGTTAACTCACAATCCTTTTAACGGCACTATTTTTTTTAACGCGCGATTAACGCACTGTGAAGTTTGACAGAATGGTTGAGAGATGCATGGCAATTTTACACTGAAGAGTTGAATAATTGTTAAACAGCTGCATTACTTAAGTTAATTTAAGTCTACACAATTAGAAAACTTAGAAAACATGTTATTTTGATCAACATGGCCTGTTATCTCTCGTAATGGTACCATTGGCCAACATCAATACAGTTCTTTAGTTTGGGTCTGGAAGGCTAACCTTTGCAACCTTTGATTGACTGGTGATGGAATCACCAGTCAATCACTATTAGAGTCATGTGACCGGGTGGAGCTCTGCACTCTATGAGCGTACCTCTCTACTATTGTAATCTGCCAAAGAAAATCTAAAAAGAATCTACATGAAAAACTATTTAGTTTCAGTTTTAGCGATGGACTGACATATAGCATTTTGTAAGCCAATCCTTTCCATAGACAATCATTCATCTATATGCTGTATATTTTATGAGACAAAGGGGAAGTATATTACCCAACTCAACGCTGCATTATTTTATGCTTTTGTTTTATGCACAGCTTTGTCTTTATTTCGTTCTAGATACGCTATTGTGACTTTATTGTGACGCTATTGTGACTTTCTGTCACAGTATTATTTAAATTGTTCTCACAGTTGCCCATATCACATTGTGAGGAGAAAACACATAATGCCTAGATATAGAGTAGAAGTGAAATGCAGCTCTTTCTAATTTTATTCAGTGGAAATGGGCTTCCATATACCCTCTGGCAATACAATTCTTATGCAGGAAGCGTCATTTTTCTGAGCTCCAGAAGGAGGTCATTTTACATTCTCATTCTCTCTCGCTCTCTCTCTCTCTCTCCCTTGTCTCTTATATTATCCCTCACTTACTGTAGATCTGTCTGCCTGTGAAATCATTATCCGTTGATTTTACCCTGAGAGTGTAAAAATGTACCTTGTGGACATAAAGTAGTCTTACCTTCTGTCTGTCTGTCTGTAGATGGCCGTGCCCTGGCAGTAGGGGGGATGGGACCCGACCTGCTCCCGCGTAGCATCCTGCAGCAATACGACCCGAGGAAGGACATGTGGGCACAGCTGCCTCCTATGCCCACTCCCCGCTATGACGCCAACCTGAACCTCCTGGGCAACAAGATATACGTGGCAGGTAACGGCCAAGGGAGTGATGGTGTGTGTGTGTGTGTGTGTGTGTGTGTGTGTGTGTGTGTGTGTGTGTGTGTGTGTGTGTGTGTGTGTGTGTGTGTGTGTGTGTGTGTGTGTGTGTGTGTGTGTGTGTGTGTTAGGTAACGGCCAAGGGAGTGATGGTGTGTGTGTTTGTGTAGGCTTGTGTGTTTGTACTATATCAGGGTGACACAGGATCACTTCCAAGGCTTGCTAGATCTGACTTTGCCAGACAGAGAAAAACACTATTGATTCTGCATTATTTTAACCAACTAATTACAATAATAATTGGAATAAGTAAATAAATTAATAATAATAAGAAAACTAAGAATAAGACAATTTAGTATGAATAATAAAGATAAATTCTGACTATATGGGGAGAAAATTACTATTTGACAACATGACACCATTGTGCACTGCCTGGACTGGAAATCTGTCCTGCAGAAAGATGGCATGAAATAAAATGTCACATTTGCTGCAATCTAATGCAGCGACACGTTTTATCTTCTGTGAAAAGTTGGGCAGCATCAATAATGTCTGTCAATTCATCCAGCTGGAGGGAGAAGCACACACAGGATTTGGTATAAATCTGAAAATCCCCTCACATCTCCGTTGAAAACTAGATGATTCATCTCAAGGGGAATTTCAAATTTCAAACATCACTGTTCTCCTGGACAACTGATGGTTGTTGAAGACATCCATGATTTCAGTCCTGTTCTTAAAATGGCAGCAGATGACAGCAACAGCTCCTTCAATTTTATGGCATCCTGAAATGATTCATTGTGTGTTTGGAGGCTGCAGTGGTTGCATAATACAGTTACCAAACAGCTTCATGGAAACAGATTGATGTTGCAAATTGATATTTAATTTCCTTCACCTTTTGGCTGGAAATGTTTCCAAAGTGCAATCAAAAAGAAAAAAGAAAATGCATAAAAACAATCAGGAAAAGTAATAACGGTTAGGTACATTTATTGATAATATAATGCAAAATAAATAGAATTTAAGATAAGAACCCATGAAATAGTGAAACATCAACTACCAGCAAAAGGAGACAGTCCTGTCAATGAAGTGCCATTCCATGTTACCTTTCTTCGACAGATACATTTTCCATTTAACATAATGACGAAACAAAAACATTATGCCGAAGGTTGTGGGTTTGACTCCCTGATATGATTCATTTCATTGGGCATCACATTCGAACTAGCAAGCTGGCATATGATTATCAGTGCATGGATGGATGGTTATAATCCTCCACAATCAACCAAAAAGTATTTCAAAATTGACCGGCTTATCATTTATGATAAGTGGCTATAAGTGGCTATGGCTGAACTTTTTTTTAAACTAGTTTGACCCCTAGTTTGGCCATAGACCCCCTAGTTTGGCCATAGCCACTTGCCCAAATGTGCCTAAATGTGCTGACCTCATCACAAAACGGCTATTGCTGTTTTTAGCTCAAGGAGTGTTTTTCGTGCAAAACTAATGCTTGGAATGGATTCAGAATCATGAAAACCCCCTAGTTTGGCATGTCACATGCTACTTAAAGCATAAGTAGCATAATCCAGCCTATAGGACAGGGTTCCCCAATAGAGCGGCCCACAGAGCGCCCCCTTGTGGCCCATGAAAGAATTTCCAAAATATAAAATGTTTTTTTATTTTTTTATTTTTTTTAAGGGTCCCAGATATAAATGGCATTAAATGGGGGTCAGTAGCCTATGCATGTCAAACTGGGCATCCTTTTCAAATGGGGTCTTGCCCTGAAAATGAATTTTCAGGGCAAGACCTCGACCTCGCGCGTGCAGACTCGGCCCCCAGCCTGGTACGCTAGTCAAAATATGGCCCTTGAGGAAAAAAAATTGGGGAACCCTGCTATAGGACATACCTAAGGACTGGTTGTCGGAGGGTTTCGACAATGTATGTTGTCGAAGGTTTCCGACAGTGTGCTATCTCTGCTGCCCTATATGGCGGAGCTGCCACTGCTTGTGCCCATGGAGTGCTGAGTTACATGTGTGTTGTATCATGAGGACATATCCATGAGTTAGTGAATGTAACCTTTACTGCACCTAAAATATTTGTGTTCCTGTATGCTTTTCCTGTGTGGACATAAATAAATTGTTAAACTGTGTGTGTGTGCGTGTGCGTGTGCGTGTGCGTGTGCGTGTGCGTGTGTGTGTGTGTGTGTGTGTGCGTGTGCGTGTGCGTGTGCGCGTGCGTGTGTGTGTGTGCACAGGTGGCCGTCAGTGCAAGAGACCGGTGAAAGCCTTTGAGATGTATGACTCGGAGACCCGCTCCTGGACTTCACTACCCATGATGCCGTGCAAGCGCTCCTACGGGGGTACGGTGTGGGACCCACCCGGCAGGCTGTGGCTGCTGGGGGGCCTGCGTCAGGGCGGAGTTCATCAAAGCTCCAAGTTCACCAAGAACGTCAACATCTTTGACACGAACCAAGGTGAGAGCCTTTAACCCAGTGGTTCCCAATCGTTTTCATGCCAAGGACCCCCAAATTGACATGCATATTAGTCTACAGACCCCCATGTAACGGCATTTCTATCTCTGGGACCCCCAATTTATATTGTAAAATCAATGTTAATTTAACTCTGAGAGTGTACAAATGGAACCAAAAGGGCCCGTTAGGTTCCATTTGGTTCCATTTGTACACTCAGAGTTACAGACCCATAAGGGTCCATTTGGTTCCAAACTATCATTTAGCTGGGGACCCCCTGGAACTCCCTCAAGTACCCTTGGGGGCCCCCGGACCCCACTTTGGGAACCACTGCTTTAACCACTTAAAACACTATTCTTAGTCAAAACAGACTGCTTTCTTCTGTCTTCACCAAATATCTCTGCCAAAATAGCTTAATGGTGAGAATAGTGATGCTGGGGTTTAAATTTAGAATTTTTTGCATTTTATATAGCGCCTTTATCCAAGGCGCTTTACAGAGATTGTGCATTACATTCACCCATTCACACACCCATTCATACACCGATGGCAGCGGAAACCATGCAAGGCACCAACTAGCACATCGGGAGCAATTAGGGGTTCAGTGTCTTGCTCAAGGACACTTCGACAGTAACTCTGGGGGAGCCCGGGTTCGAACTGGCAACCTTACAGTTACCATCCAGGCACTCTACCCCTGAGCCACCGCCGCCGGGGTTCAAGTAGTTACACACAAAACCTGTCATGTGACCCCACGTCCCTAAATGCTTTCCTCTGTTCCAAACTCCCGTTAGCCGAACCTGTGTCCAAATACACCTCAAATTTAATTATTAAACACTCTGTTAAGATCTGGGCACAGTTCAGACGTGCCTTCTCACTTACTGACTTCTCAATTTGTGCTCCTATAGTAAGAAATCATAGTTTCAAGTAGTTACACACACACACACACACACACACACACACACACACACACACACACACTTCTAAAAGACATTCCATGCCTTTACCTCCTTTCAGCTTAATTGCACATAATTTCGGTACTGTCTGTGGTTCAACATACCCGGCATGCAGTGCACTTTCTCTACCTTCAGCCTCAACCTTATACCTTGTCGATCTCATATGCTGTTGACGGCTCGCATTTCCTCGCTCTGACACACTGGCATCAAGTACTCGCACGTCGCAACAAATAAGAGTACCAATTAAAGTCAACAGAGCTTATTCTCTCAGCACCACAGTGCTGCCGTGTCCCTCGACCCAGGGAAATTACGTATCCTCCATCTACCGAAACAACAGGTGGACAAATTGAGGAGGGACTGGAGAGAGATGTGGCGAGTGCTGTTCGCTGGGGGAAGAAAATCAATAAGTCATTTCAGACAGTAGGATATTTGCACGTGCACCTTGGGATTGGGTTTTTTTTTTTTTTTTTTTTTTCCAAATGGAAGACAAATGAGTGCAGTGTGAATGTCAGTCAACAAACAAAATTGTGTGAGAGTGTGCATGCGTTGCGTGCATCGTCACGTGCGTGTACACTTGCGTGTGTGTAATATAGGGAAAGACAGAGAGGGCATATAGGACTGACGTACATGATCACAAACCCTCAACACACACACACACACACCACACACCCTGCACACATGCTGTAGCTGCTGTCCCAATGTAATTTTCGTGGAGATGAGATGGTAGATCTCATCAGCAGGCTTGGATGGGGACGGGGAGCATTTTAAATTACAGCACCCTGAAGCAGATTGCTTTATTATCTATATTCAACCAATATCTTTCTCTCTCACTCACTAACACACACACACACACACACATGCGCGCACGCACGCACACACACACACACACACACACACACACACACACACACACACAACACAATCTGCTGTCACAGAGCGATATTCTATTACCATTCCAATCTCATATCTCCAATATTAAGATATGCCAAATTCCTACAGCCTTTTAGCATTGTCTGCATATCGCCTTGCGAGACGCAGTGAAAGCCCACCATAGATACAAATTGCAGAGAGCAGCAGTGAACGGAATTACTACCGCCCCTAACACAAGGCCTGGCTCTTCAGAGACTCTATTATCTCTCTGATTCAATTGCCCTTCTTTATCTCTGTCTCTCCTTCTCTGTTTTTCTTTGTCCCTTTTTTCCTTTTTTTTGTACACCCTCACCTACCAGATTTACTCTCAGGCGACGAAAACGTTTGCAGGCATGCCCAGCCTGGCACGCTTAACGCCTGCATAAAGTATGCATTCTACAAAGACAGAAACGCTGTCTTTGAGGGATACGCCTCTGCTGAGTCCCAGTGGGACCTGGGGGATTGTGCTGCGTGTGATGATGTGTTCAGAAGGCTGGCTAAAAAGACCACAGGAGAATGCGCTGCTCGCCGCCAGGAAAACAATCAAAACGGAGGCGGACTCTGAATAGGCTGCAGCATCAGCCAGCTGCGCTCTCTTCTGTTTACAGAGTCTGTCTGGCTGGCTGGCTGGCTGGCTGGCTGGCTGGATGGCTGGCTCCTTTTATATCTCGTATCTCTTACTATCAGTGTCTCATTAATGTGTGTGTGTCTTTCTCTCTGCCTTTCTCTCTCATTCTCTCCCACCTCCACCTGTCTCCCTCTTCCTATCTCTCTCCCTCTTCCTCCCTCTCTCTCTCTCTCTCTCTCTCGCTCTCTCTCCAGCACAAATAAAGTTACTTTCCAGCCCCCACAGTCACGACACATCAGACCTGGTTTTCCCATCAGATAAATGAGCCTTAACAAGGCGATATAAAATAATATTAATAATAACAATAATAAAATAATAATAATGAAAAAATAAGAAAACAAAATGTTTGAAAATGAACTTGGTGTTCTGGAACAAGCGTCCTCTCTTCTCAGGAGATTCTCTACACAGGATTACTCTTTACTTTCGTTCTAATGAGAGTCATTCTGTTCTCATTTATCATGCTCAACTGGAACATAGTGTCGCACCCAGGTTCAGCTGTTGATAAAAGGCCACAGCAAATGCACTCTTATTCTGACTAGATATCGGCTTTTGGAGAAAGAAAGAATATCATTGTATTCAATGCCAGGAGGCCATGGTTAGGACCTTTTTAAAGGAAGAGAGAAGGAGACAGATAGAGAGAACAGGAGAGCAAACCCATCTCTCTTTGTAGTCCCTGCTGTCTCTGTTCCGACCTTCACTGTACCCTTGTGACCACTGACCAGGCACGTGTCGAGCACACATAGACATGACATCAAAGGGTGCTTGAGCCTCTGCCCTTTTACTCGTCTGTAAAAAGTGCCCTCTCCAGACCATGAATGCAGCATTTACTATGGTGAAAGAAATGCAATTGCCCCCTCTCCATGTCATACTCGAATGCAGCATTAAAAAAAATGCCTTTTCCTAACTCTCCTGAACTTGAATGCAGCATTTCATCATGTTGAAAGAATTGCTCTCTGTGTAGAAATCCATGCCGTATGCAGTATCTCCGGTAAAGGCTTAATTATAGTCGCACACCAAAAATATCCGATCTACAAGCTCACAGTGAGATGCATTGTGAGCTTGTATCATCTTATTTTTGCCAAAACTGCCCTTTTACAAATGTCATCCCCCTGCTCCTCATTACATTCTCTGCACGTCACTGCTTGTGACAAGTTGTGTGGGGGCGTATGTGTGGGCGCGTATGTGTGTATGTGCGAGCGCCTGTGCGAGTGCCTCTGTGTGTGTGTGTGTGTGTGTGTGTGTGAGTGTGTGTGTGTGTGTGTGTGTGTGTGTGTGTGTGTGTGTGTGCACGCGCGCATGCGTGTTAGTGAACGTGTGCTGACTACCGCTGCTTTGTTACTTTGTTAGCACAGGTCACGGTAGTGTGTAAAAGGTCGCCTACTTCATGTCCAACTGAAAGTGAAAAATAGTTGTTGTGCAGAGACTGCAGACACACTCAGTACACAGACAGACAGACAGACAGACAGACAGACACGCTCACTACACATGATGTGAGCTTGTAGATCAGCTATTTTTGGGCAAAGAGATTTGGTGCAGTCGGAAACAAGCGGTCGAGGTACAGTTGTAACTCGGTCAAGTCCAGTTCTCTAAAACTAGAGGGTTTTAGTGGTTAACGCGGCACACGCCCTCCGCTGGTTTCTCCCCACAGGAGTGTGGCTGAAGTCTGAGGAGACTGTAGCCATGAAAACAAAGAGAGCTGACTTTGCTGCGGCCTTCCTCCGCGGTAGAATGGTGGTCGCCGGGGGACTTGGTAAGTCATTTAGACAACTTTTTATTCATATTGGACCTTTTCAAACAGCAGTTTAGAAAGCAGCACCTCTCAACGGGGTCCTAACGAATAATAAATGGAAAAACACATAATATAACGGATGCAATTCGTAAGGGACCTCACATTATTGCACAGGCCCAATATAACAACGGAATGCTGCAGCAAATCCAATTGCAAAGTAATGTAGCCTACTCTTGTACTCGTAGTTGTTTCTAAGAGTAGTCTGTGGACTAATTTATTTTTTACATTTTGTACAACCTTGGAATTAACTTGTAATTAAAGAATTCACTGGGAACATTTTCCAACCTCTAGTTCAGAAAATGCAGATTTTGACCACATCCCTCCCTGTGTGTTTGTGTACGTGTGTGCATGCGTGCGTGCGTCCAGGTCACGAACCTTCAGCACTGGACACGGTGGAGGCCTTCCATCCCCAGAAGAAGAAATGGGAGAGGCTTGCTCCCATGACAGTCCCCCGCTGCTCTGCCTCCTGTATTGTCATCAGAGATCGCCTCCTAGTGGTGGGAGGAGTCAACCAGGTGAAGTATTGGAACTGTCGACAGACAGACAGCCTGTTGAAATGCTTTGATTTAACGGTATCCACCGAGGGCCAAATAGCTCACACACTGTGTGCTTGTAGATCGGCCATTTATTTTTTTGCTATTCGCCGTATGAGAACATACAGTATACAGTAGGCTAGCGTGTGTGAGTGTGCATGTGGGGGGGTTTTCAGCTATTGTCAGATGTAAGAAGGAAAAAAGGTTTTGAATCACTGGTCTTCAAACACTAGCAGCATCGGGGAAATATTCCCAACCACGCAACCACACCCATCCCCATCCCCACTAACATCGGTGTGTGCTCTCTCTCTCTCTCTCTCTCTCTCTGTGTGTGTGTCTGTGTGCCTGACAGGTCCCCAGTGCCGCTCATGAGATTCTCTATGTGAAGGAAGAAGAGTATCTATAGGCTGAACCACACGGCAGCCATTCTCAATCTTCCAAAGACCTCCAGTTTGATATTAGGCCACGGGCCACTATTTGATACGAAACCTTCCTATGAGACCCTGCTCTACACGGTCAAGTCTTCATTTAACGCTGAAAAGTCAACGTATCGGACGGTCAACCTAACAATCTAACTAACAATCAACAGCTGTCCGGAACCCTCTCGAGGATCCCTGGCGATGTCCAGAACCCTCTGGAGGATCCCATGCGATGCCCGGACCCCATGCTGAATACCACTGGTCTGCAGTGTTCGGCAGGTGCTGTCGTACGATGTTGTTCATTTTAAACTCATTTGAGATTCAGGCGCACAACCCAATTTTAATTAGGCTTAAGAGGTTAGCCATTCCATTCCGTTGTTGTTAAGCACAATTTGATGACATAAGAACCGTAGCACAATAGCATTATACAGGGAAAGTGGCAAGAGGACTTTGATTAGGACTTTTCTCACAGTGCAGCATGATGTGAGAAAACACTGCCCCCTGCTGGGGCTAAGTGATATCGTTGCTGAGAAACATGTTTACATTATAGGTTTCAGCCATTTAGCTGACACTGTTATGCAGCACTAATACATACACCCAAACACAACGCATGGCTTCTCAGATGTAGTGACATGTGCGCACGCACGCACGCACGCACTCACACACGCACGCACACACACACACACACACACACACACACACACAATAGAGGAGCTGGCTCTTTCTCAAGATGAATTTTGGTATGATACACTTTAGTGTGATACTACGCTGTAGTACATATTTGCAGAAATACATTTTGTAGCCTTTATGTCTGTTGTAGACAGAAATTATATTTATTCCTGAACTCCTTAAATGAATACAATACTGGTATGTATTTTATTTTGTATTCCATGTTTTGTGGGGGTTTTTTTAAACAATTGTTTGAAGATTTGAAGGGTTATAAGGCATTTTACTGTCTCCTTAAGCACATGAACGAGTATTTTGTACAGTTAATTGTACTAGATGATGCATATAAACATTTTAATCTGTGACGCTGCAGCTGCTAGCAGCACTTACAGTAGTAAGTCAGTTTTGCACTTACTGTAGTAGTTTTTCTCTATAGTAGCATAATCTTTGTTCATATTGCACAAGAATGCTGTAGTATCACACATTTGTGCTCATGTATCTCATTTAGTGAACATGCGGTATCAAGTGCTGTCGGTTAAAAACTAAAACAGCATTACTTATATTACTTCATGAACATTGACAGTGCATCCTTTATACTTCAATATGATTTCCTTGTTCATCGATTTTCATTCGCCTGAGATGTATTGTTTATTGCCTGGATAAAGTAAATCACCATTCGTTGTCCACCATCATACTCGGGTTGTAATTTCATAGCACAAATACTGATTAGGGTGTGTTGATGTTATGATGACTGAACACAGCCAAAACCCCAAAATATGATGGTGCATGTTGATCGTCTGAATTCCTGATCTGTTCAGCTCAAATGTATTATGTTGCAGACAGGAGAAAATCTGTGATGTGCAGTAGAGGTTCCCAAACTTTTTCGTGTCAAGGATCCCCAAATCAACAAGTATTAGGCCACGGACCCCCCATTTGAAAACATGTGCCAGTGCCAGTAAGGGAGGGTTTTTACGGCTCTATAGCAGTGATTCCGAAAAACATTAATTTCAAGGACCCCCAGTTTCACACGCATTATGCTACGGACCCGTCAGTAGTACATACTACATACACTCTAATTGTGTAGACTGCAGGTCTACACAATTAGAGTGTAATAATTTAACCCTTGGGACGCTTACGGAAGTTTAACTCTAAAGAGTTAAAGATCTATCAGGGTCCATTTGGTTACCAACTCCATCATTTAGCTGGTTGAGAACCACTGCATACTCACGTTGTACCAGTAGATGGCAGTGATTGCTCACTCACAGGTAGTAAAGTCTAGAGATTTCTGAATGTGGAACACTGGTAACACTTTCTATGAATCCCATGTCTATAATGCATTATCATCTGCTTATAACAGTGTATGAATTGTAAGCAGCGATCATAAATACTCAAGGCTTTGATGATGTCAATGAGCATCCTGAAGGTACAGTAGCGAAGGACCCATCACCTCAGACATCACTGAGCATCCTGAAGGTACAGTAGTCAAGGACCCATCACCTCAGACATCACTGAGCATCCTGAAGGTACAGTAGTCAAGGACCCATCACCTCAGACATCACTGAGCATCCTGAAGGTACAGTAGTTAAGGACCCATCACCTCAGACATCACTGAGCATCCTGAAGGTACAGTAGTTAAGGACCCATCACCTCAGACATCACTGAGCATCCTGAAGGTACAGTAGTTAAGGACCCATCACCTCAGACATCACTGAGCATCCTGAAGGTACAGTAGTTAAGGACCCATCACCTCAGACATCACTGAGCTTCCTGAAGGTACAGTAGTTAAGGACCCATCACCTCAGACATCACTGAGCATCCTGAAGGTACAGTAGTTAAGGACCCATCACCTCAGACATCACTGAGCATCCTGAAGGTACAGTAGTTAAGGACCCATCACCTCAGACATCACTGAGCATCCTGAAGGTACAGTAGTTAAGGACCCATCACCTCAGACATCACTGAGCATCCTGAAGGTACAGTAGCCAATGACCCATCACCTCAGACATCACTGAGCATCCTGAAGGTACAGTAGTTAAGGACCCATCACCTCAGACATCACTGAGCATCCTGAAGGTACAGTAGTTAAGGACCCATCACCTCAGACATCACTGAGCATCCTGAAGGTACAGTAGTCAAGGACCCATCACCTCAGACATCACTGAGCATCCTGAAGGTACAGTAGTCAAGGACCCATCACCTCAGACATCACTGAGCATCCTGAAGGTACAGTAGTTAAGGACCCATCACCTCAGACATCACTGAGCATCCTGAAGGTACAGTAGTTAAGGACCCATCACCTCAGACATCACTGAGCATCCTGAAGGTACAGTAGTTAAGGACCCATCACCTCAGACATCACTGAGCATCCTGAAGGTACAGTAGTTAAGGACCCATCACCTCAGACATCACTGAGCTTCCTGAAGGTACAGTAGCCAAGGACCCATCACCTCAGACATCACTGAGCATCCTGAAGGTACAGTAGTTAAGGACCCATAAACTCAGACATCACTGAGCATCCTGAAGGTACAGTAGTTAAGGACCCATCACCTCAGACATCACTGAGCATCCTGAAGGTACAGTAGTCAAGGACCCATCACCTCAGACATCACTGAGCATCCTGAAGGTACAGTAGTTAAGGACCCATCACCTCAGACATCACTGAGCATCCTGAAGGTACAGTAGTTAAGGACCCATCACCTCAGACATCACTGAGCATCCTGAAGGTACAGTAGTTAAGGACCCATAAACTCAGACATCACTGAGCATCCTGAAGGTACAGTAGTCAAGGACCCATCACCTCAGACATCACTGAGCATCCTGAAGGTACAGTAGTTAAGGACCCATCACCTCAGACATCAGCAACACAATGAAAATCCCATAATCATAATTGTGTCGTTAGTGTTCTAGGGCAGTGGTTCCCAAAGTGGGGTCCGGGGACCCCTAGGGTCCTTGAGAGAGTTCTAAGGGATCCCCAGCTAAATGATAATTAGGAACCAAATGGACCCTTATGGGTCCAAGTTAAATGAACTTTACTTTACAATATTGTGTTCCAGAGATTTAAATGGGGGTCCGTAGCCTAATTCAGGTCAAACCTGGGGTTCTTGAAATGAAAATCATCTCATATATCTTCAAATGGGGTCCGTGGGCTATATATATAAGTGTCAATTTGGGGGTCCTTGACATGAAAAAGTTTGGGAATCACTGTTCTAGGGTTAAGCTCTCTTGAATAGCCTGTTGACCCTCAAAAGAGTAGAATCGCAAGAGCATGCAATCACTCAAACACACACACACATTACAGTGTCTCCGGTAATAAATGGGTTGATTACATTCAGGAGGTGTTGGCTGCGTGTTTGTGGCTGTACTACTCCATGACCACTGTATTCCTCTCTGTGTTTTTTCCACATTAACTCTGTTAATTACCCTGGTGTAACAGTGAGATAGAGAAAGGCAGGCAGAGAGAGAGAGAGAGACATACCGTAGGTTGACTGGACACCAATTCAGACTGGAATAGTGTCAATACTGTCCCATCAACCCGACAGCGAAATAGACGGCGAAATACCACGGATTTGACGCAATGCGTGCATATGACACTAGATTCCCCGACAATCCGTGTATATGTACTTTATTTCCTCCCCGTTCACTTCTATACGTTGCTTGTCAGTGACGTCACAAGGCTGCCCGTGGCCCGTGCATAATCAACTATTTGGACTGTCAAAAAATAAATAAAAAAGGTTTGCAATATTAACAACACTCAATAAAATATATATTACTACTGATTATGTTTGACGACTATTTCTATGTATTTGATGTATGTGTAAATCACTCTGGAAGCTAAATGCTATAATAGTTCAGCCATTGTGCTTTTAATGATAACAGTTTTATTTTTTTCCTCCCAAACATTGCATTATCTGGGTACATTATACTGCGTGCGTGCGGGTTTGTCTATAGTCAAAGTGCATATTGTCTCCTAATTTCCCCAGCTCATTTCTCCCTAGATGAACAGAATGACAACAAGCGTATCACAATTAAATAAGATATTTTTAAAATACCATCAGTATGTTTCATTGTCTATTCATGGCTTTGGCCATACAGTATACTGTACATACTGTAACAATATACAAATTTCCCATTAATGGCTTTATTTGAATATGTTTTGTACATAATCAATCCTTTTTCCAGAGGCTGTTTCAAATCAAATCAATCCACAATTTGAAATGCATTAAAAAGTAACTTTGACAAAACAATAAAAAGGCACCAGGCAAAGTTCACTGTACTGGATGGATTAAGCTATATGCTTTCATACCAGAATAGAATAGAATATATTTTATTGGCAACAATAAAAGCAAACAAGGATCAAATCACAAAAAAGCTTAAACTTGTTTCCATTGTGGTTCAGTACTCAAAACAATCCACACCCAGCCAACAGACAGAACAACAGTGCAACCAGGAGAAAAATACTTATATAAACAGTTCAACTGTTACAGAGATTACACAATACGGAGGGTGAGGGCGAGATTTATTGCAGACAGATTGATTACAGTATGGAGCTGGGATTGAGTGAATGGACAGAGAAGTGACTGACAGTATGATAAACAGTGTGATGAGAAGGAGACAGGTGGAGGAGCTTTGGCGTGGGCCCCATGGAGACGGGCCGGAGCCTCGGCTCGGATCCAGGGGGGGCTCTTGAGCCTGTCCCCCTGGGGCCGACCTGGTGGAGCCTGCTGCTGGGCGGCGTCGGGGAGGTGGCGGGTACCTGAACGGAAGCACAGATGAAGCACCATCTCTCAGTTGAACTGACGTTAAAAACTAGCACTTAAAACAAACACAACATAGTTATGGTAGTATAGAGGCCAGGTTGTAGTCTGTTCTCACCAAGCGGGCCGCACCAGCAGGGTGAGTGGTCCACCGATGCCAGTGGTCTGCCACCTGGGGATCCACCGCTCCGCTTACCCTAATAATACCAGACCGAGACCGCTGGAGATTGAGATTAAACCACACCTATATGGAAGAAGTGTATCAAATTGCTATCATCATACATTTTTCTTTTATATAAGGAAAATGAAAGAAAATAAACTTCTCTTGTCTAATTTGTCGTTTAATACATGGGGAATTGTGTTGGACAAGGGGAATTCACAAACAGACAAATATTCTAGTAAGTATAGGGCATGCCTTTTGTTTAACCCCATATGATTCCAGTGTTTGAATTGTTGCAGTTGTAGTATGTAAGCTCTTGGAATTTGACTGTATACAGCAGATATAGTTCATTGAAAGAGCCATCCGGCCTTCAGACTGACTGGTGCATAGCCTAGTGCCAAATGTACCACAGTCCCTAATGCCTAATGTACAAGGGCAGGCAGGCTGTCTATATGGATTAACTCGTGGACCATCCAGATCTCTCATAGGCCATCTGGGAAAGCTGTGATGTGACAATAAAGAAAAACCGAAGCTGCATTTAGTTTTTATGCACCACATAGCAGGTCTCCTGCCACTGTTATTTATTTTCAAACAGAACTAAAGACCTTTCAGTTTGCCAATGCCTTTGATTGAGTTAGTTCTCTTTTTCTTTCTCTTCTGTAGTGTAATTGTCTCCTCCTGGCTGAGACTATTATGCACCATATCCGTCCTTCCGTCCGCCCATGTGTCTGTGTGTCCGTCCGTCTGTCCGCACATGTGTTTGTGTGTCTGTCCATCTGTGAACAACTAATCTCTGGCACCCTTCTTGCCCTGATGAAGACCTGTTAGATCGAAACATGTTGGCAGTTGCCTTTTTAATTTAATAAAGGCGTTCCTCATTTTTTAACTTCTCTTTTTATCCATAATCACCGGCACCGTTGGCACAATTGATGTGAAACTGTGCACACACACTCCCTGGGTGCCAGAGAAGAACCTGTCTCTAAAACGTATATATAACTTTTATATATATTTTTTTATATATAAACATATACAAAGCAGTGAGCACACAATCACTTGGTCAGTTAATCAGTCAGTCAGTCAGTTTCTCTCTTTCTACAACCACGGACATGCACACACACACACACACACACACACACACACACACACACACACACACACACACACACACACACACACACACACACACACACACACACACACAATTTAACGCTGTCCTTGGATGAACTTGTCATTACTGTGCTATGACTAAAATGAGACACACCCCACTTGCATCTTTCACATTTCCATCTGTCAACTTTTACATTTGTCCATGAAGTGATGATGATTTGTTTAGGTTAATGGATGAACCAAGTGCTACAAGGTTACTGTTTAGCCCCCAAACACACCCACACACACACACACACACACACACACACACACACACACACACACACACACACACACACACACACACACACACACACACACACACACACACACACACACACACACACACACACACATACATACACACACACACACACACACACACACACACACACACACACACACACACACACACACACACACACACTCGGTGGTGCAGTGGTTAATGTCTAACATTTTATAGGAAGTATGTTGAAATGTCTTCCTCGATTCATAGAACTCTTCTCTGCTGTATTTCAACCTGAATAACTAACAGTGTAATCATCATACCAGCTCTGTTACAGTATGGCCCACTGTCCCACTGACGTAACATTCTGATATTGTACTTGGACCCCTGGCCTGTGCTGCATGTTGCATTCCCACAAAACGGAGGGCAAGAGTGCGAGAAATATAAGCTACAAATACGTCAAAAGTCTACTATAATATTATTTTAATAACAGCTCAAATTCACCATTTGTTGATACATCTTGCCATAATTATTTTATCTGACGCTGAAGTTATGTTGTAACTTATGTTACCAAATGTTATTGTGGATTTGGATCAGTTGTTTGTCAATGAAAAAAAAACTTCAAATGTCAGGAATGGACCAGGAGGCAGTCTTGCAGGTGGAAGGTTTATTTTAATGTGTTCCAGGCCTGGATAACATATAAGTTGGGGGGGGGGGGGACAACTAAAGAAAAGGCAATTAAAACAGCATATATAATCTCTTCTCAGATGAGTAAGACTGGGGCCGAGGCTATAGATAATAGAGACGTATTTGTTCTTCACTTCTGTTATTATGAGTAGCCTCAAAGTCACAAATGCTGCAACAACTAAACATTTGTTCAAAGATTGTTGGACAACCACTTCAGAGACTATATCCACGTATGATAACAGCATCCTAAGGTTAGCAAGGAATATCACCTCTAATACTAGCCATGTTTTGTATGGAGAGTATATGTAGGTTGCGCTGCCTTCAGGAAGGAGATATGGTGTTCCAGCATACAATGAGGTTAGACTAAAGAAGTCTTTTGACTTTGAGGCTTATCAGGTTTTTGGCCAGGACTAGACTGAGCTGTGGACATTGCTTTGTGCCATTGTGTCTCTAATAGAGGTCTCTACAGTATATATGTAACTGTATTTTTATTTCTGTTTTTGTGTTACAGTATGTCAAATGTGTGTATGTGATGCATACAAGGCCACTGGGCCGCAAGACAAATTGCAGTGCAAACTGACAATAAAGTACTATAATATCATATCTTGTCAGCCTCTCCCCAATATATATGGCAGCACTCACTCAACTGAACCATCCCTTTTATATAGTCTACACTACACTACAGACTCCAATCATGGCTAAGTAATCAACCAACCCCAATGTACTAGCCACCCCAGATGCTCCCCATAATGTAATCAGCTCACAGCAGAAAACTTCCCTTTGCTGTGTAAATGATGCATTTATATAGTGCTTTTATCCAAAGCGCTTTACATAGATTGTGCATTACGTTCACCCATTCATACACCGATGGCGGCGGAAACCATGCAAGGCACCAACCTACACATTAGGAGCAATGTGTAGGTTCAGCGTCTTGCTCAAGGACGACACTTCGACACTTAAATCTGGGGGAGTCCGGGATCGAACTGGGAACCTCATCACATCTACCGGCCACTCAACATCTGGCTGAACCACTCCTGTGATTTGTTGTAGCCTACTAAGTTTGATATGTTGCAAGTACATTTCCATGGCAGGTCAGATGGTGCATCTGAACTAGAGTTTAAAAGTGGAGACACTACTATTTACCATATACATAGAGTCAAGGTCTTCATCGGGAGCTCTGTTATTATTATTATTATATAGTCACCATAATATTATTTCACAGATATAATAGAGGGAGGCAGATGTGAATCCAGACTGTTGATGCAGATGACAAAGACAAATGAGGACAATATCCCCCCCTGGGGGACACAGGCTGATATTGCGCAGGGATCAGACACAGAAACCCCCATTTCTCTCTGTTACTCATGTGGGTGTCTGACAGACTGTCAACCATAGACTGTAGAAATAAAATGTGTCAGCCAGTGCATGACGCTGTTGACAGTGCTTTACTGTGTCAAAAGCACAGGAGAAATCAACAAAAACAGCATGAACATCCATTTTGGGGTTGCTATTGAGTACTTCCTGCCAGCATTTCAGGATCTGGATGAGAGCAGTGACAGTTGATCTGTTCTGCCATAAAACCATGGTGTGATGATGGGGCACTTTTTGAAAATGGGTCCTCCAGAAGACACTTCCTCCCTTAGAATCCCTTCATACATTTTGCCAACACAGCTGACTAAAGATATTTGATGGTAGGCTGGTCAGCTGGAAAGCCACGGCTTTGCTTTTTGGGGGAGCAGCTAGCTTGACCAAAGCTACTTTCCATATTGTGTTGTCACTGTCACAAGACTACCCGGCAGCAAAGAGTAAAAAAGCAGTGAACAATCAAACTCTGGACTTTTGACGCAGCTGCTTTTTGATTTCTCCTTTCTGTGTTTTAAAGGAGGTAGATTGTGGCTGGAGGGGCAGAGAGAAGGGTAGAGGGAGAGGGGAGTGGTGGGGGGGTGGACAGCCATTCATCCTGAGCAGAGGGAAGTGGTCCAAATCTGCCCCTGACATTCTTCAGAGCTCAAAGAAGCCCAGGGACACACAGTGGCACAGAACTGGCACCGAGCTGGCACAGAGCTGGCACAGACTGCCTTGCCGTTGCCAGGGACAGCCACTCTCCTGAAGTCGTTGCTGGGGCCCACATGGTAAAACCCTTAGTGTTATTTAAACACCCCAATGCGTAGAAATGGACCCAAAAGGGTTACATTTATACACGCTTAGAGTTGAACTCAGGACTTATTATGTGCACTACTGTTTTGTGTCCAGTCCTCACCTCACTTCCTGGTTTGGAGGCTCATTAACTGTCAGAGCACCCCTTACATGTCCAACCAGAGCCCACCTCTCTGCTCCAATCAGCCGTGGTGGAACAAGTAAGGCTACTCAAAAAGTATCAATACTGCAATATAGAAATACTCTGGAATAGTGGAATTCAAAATGTACTTGAGTAAAAGTAGCCTACACAAGTATAGTGTCAACATAGGCTTTAAGTACAAAAGTAAAAGTACTCATTCTGCAGAATGTCCCATTTAAAAAACATCCTCGAAAATAGCAGATCTACAAGCTCACAATGTGTCGCGAATCGCGATGCGAGGTATGTAGATCGGCTACTTTCAAATGACCAAAATGTATATATTGGGCTGATGTGGTTAATGTATGTTTTGTAATAATAATCCAAATGTACAAAGTAACTAGTAACAAAAGCTTTCAAATAAATGTAGCGGAGTAAAAGTGCAATATTTGCCTCTGAAATGAAATGTAGTGGAAATTGGAAATTCAAGTAAAGTACAAATAGGCCTACTTCAAAATTGTACTTATACAGTATAGCCTACTTTACTTTCCACCCCTGCCAATCAGTTACCTATTTCCGTCACTTGCAGTCAATGGCAACTGCCCAGCACTGTGGCCCGGGCCGCAGTGAGACTCAGAGGAAGGATTATTCATATCTGAAGTAGTTACACGGGCCAGTTGATAAATTGGCTAAGGCCAGACTTTTCCATGTCCTGCCTTTGTGTCCAGAGCAGAGAGCTTACAGTATAACCTCAAAGGCATGACCTCAAACTTAGCGCCATACTGTACAGACAGACATACAGTCAGACGGCGCACATTTCAGAAATCAAATTTAAATAGAAATGATGTTGGGTTTTTTCAGCCACTAAACTGGAATTGTGTTGAAGTGAAAATGCTTTTTCTTTCCATGTGGTCCATTGTAGAGTAACTCACACCTGAAACATATCCCATACTGTACTGTTTATATTTTACTCTTAACTGTGAGTGTAGAAGGAATTGACCCGTGCGTGCATGCGTGCATGCATGCGTGTGTGTGTGGGAGGGACTGAGAGGGGGGTGGATAATAGACAGTTAACCTTAAACCACCTTTGTTGACCAGAGTTCACCTACAGTATGGCCTGCAGGCCCAGAATCAGATCGCTATAAGGGTTCATGTGGTTAAATGCCTTTTAAAAGAAATGCTTCTTATTCGCTCATATGATGATACTCGCATCAGCAGGATGAGGTGCAGCATCATTCATGTGTACTGAATTTTACTATGAATCCTCTTAAGGCATGAATCCGCTTAAGGAGAACCTGTGAGTGTGCCTGCATCCCTACATGGCTGTGGTTGACGTGTGGGGGACCGGCAATCAGCTGGATGGGATACGTTAGAACAGGACTACTTTGTTGGCTCTCCCTTTAATATTATAACCAATGTTTGATTTGTTTATTTGGGTGGGGTTTTGATACACCCCTTCTGGTGGTCATCCATTTCGATGGCCCGTGGTGGAAATGTTTCACCCCTGACCTCTGGGTCAGACTGGCTCGTGGTGGATATATTTATTGCACAAGTTATATGCATTAAGTTAAATGCAAAACGACACCCAAAAAGAGAATGGGTTTACATGTGAAAGATAATCGCTCTCTCTTTATTTGTGTGTGCCGCTAGCTATAGTGTCTTTTTGTCTGGTATATATATATTAGCTCCTTCAGGATGACACATCCATACATGCGGTTTCAAGATGGTTTGCTGTATCTCCCAGCTGCCCAGCACAGTCTCAAGAGCATGGAGGGGATACCAGCAGACCGTCCATTATTGATTACACAAGGAGAGCTGCATGGACAGGGTTGTAGAATGGCATCAAGCCATCAGCAGGACGCGTATCTGCTTCTTTGTGCAAAGAGGAACAGCCAGAGCCGTATACAAAATGCCCTACTGGTGTGCATGATTCTGTCCAAACTCCATGAGGGTGGCATATGGTGGGACTCACACTCACAGCCCAGCAGCGTGCAGCTCGATTGGCATTCACCAGAGAACCGCAGAATTGGCAGGTTCTCCACTGGTGCCCAGTTCTCTTCACAGATGAGAGGAGGTTCACCACTGGTGCCCAGTTCTCTTCACAGATGAGAGGAGGTTCACCACTGGTGCCCAGTTCTCTTCACAGATGAGAGGAGGTTCACCACTGGTGCCCAGTTCTCTTCACAGATGAGAGGAGGTTCACCACTGGTGCCCAGTTCTCTTCACAGATGAGAGGAGGTTCACCACTGGTGCCCAGTTCTCTTCACAGATGAGAGGAGGTTCACCACTGGTGCCCAGTTCTCTTCACAGATGAGAGGAGGTTCACCACTGGTGCCCAGTTCTCTTCACAGATGAGAGGAGGTTCACCACTGGTGCCCAGTTCTCTTCACAGATGAGAGGACGTTCACACTGGCCACATGTGACAGGCATGACAGAGTCTGGAGACACATGGTGAACCATGGACATGATGCCCATTGATTAGCCTATATGGAGCAGTGGAGGACCTGTTGTTGGAAGCAGCTCTGACATCACAGTGTTGACATCCTGTGTTGATGTCTCAGTGCTGTGCTGACATCACAGCTGACTGCCATAGACTTGCCGAACTACCACACAATTACCTGCATGGGCAATGCTGGTTATGGACATAATGACAGCCATGCACAGCGACACTGTGATATAGAGACTATAGAGGGTATGCGCGTGACATCATCATCATACCCGGAAGTTATGCGGGAATGCCTATACTGAGTACTTTCTGGCCTTGACAGCCCATACATTCAACTCACTTTGCACCTCACTTTGCCACTCGATTTGCCACTCACTTTATACATGCGCATATACCCTCTATAGTACTGTTGTACTCATGTCAAGTGACGTCATAGTACTGATACCATAGACTGGCCTCCAAGAAATCTGGCAAGCTGCGTGCGTTACGAAGAAAAGTGACACATTGTCACAGAGAGAGAGAGAGAGAGAGAGAGAGAGAGAGAGAGAGAGAGAGAGAGAAAGGGACAATATCGCCAACAGAGTAATACTGATACCATCCGATACACTGAAGTTGTCTGGAGGGAGATGCAGAGAGAGAGAGAGAGAGAGAGAGAGAGAGAGAGAGAGAGAGATAGGTATAGTATAAATGAGTGACAGTGTTGCATCAATGTACTGGAATTAATGTTAACTTGACATTCGTATCTGTTAAACGTGCGTGCGTATGTGCATGCGTGCATGAGAGAGAGAGAGAGAGGGAGAGAGAGAGAGAGAGAGAATATTATTGTGGATACAACACGAGACGGAGGTCAGGTCCTCAGATAGCCTCAGGACAAATACAGCCCACAGATGCTCAAACACACCCTCTCTGTCCTACAGCCTCATGCCACTGTCTTCACACAGTGAAAGTGCAGTGATTTACAACAGATCGCAGCGATCTATTGTAAAACAAACTGTTTGGCCCTGCTGGGACAGCAAGGATGCCTATCTATAGAGGGTATGCACATGCATAAAGTGAGTGGCAAATCGAGTGGCAAAGTGGCAAACGTCATTTAACGTTGTTTAATGCAATCAGATGGTATGGGCTGTCAAGGACAGAAAGTCGTTTTTTTGCCATGCACTCGGGCATTCCCGCATATAAGTTCCGGGTACAATGATGATGTCACATGCAAACCCTCTATATGAGGAAGGATATCCCGCAGTAACAGCAATGTTCAGATGTTAGCTTGGATGGATATGAATTACAGTCACCACAATGGTGAATATTACAGTCACCACAATGGAGAATATTACAGTCACCATAATGGTGAATATTACAGTCACCACAATGGTGAATATAGGCACACTGGAGACATTATAGAGTTGTCATATATAATAGGAGCAAAAAAGAAGAATGAAAGATATAGACCTATAACTTTCTGTACGCCCACAAGTGTCCATGCATGCAAATGCAAAACCATATTGGCGCAAAACTACACACTCTCACAGACCATAAGCCACCCTGGCCTGATATATAGAGACTTGCAATGGGTCTTTTCTCCCCCCTCTGTATAATTACTGGATGTTTGGCTGCATAGCCTCCTTCACCTCACCAAGTATTTTGCTAACCAGACCAAGCGTGGCGTGATGGAGCTGAGGTGTCAAGGGGCACCATGGAGACCTCTGATCTCACAGAGTATTATAGGCACTCTGGAGATCTCCATACCTCTCATAGGAGCAGGGTAGCCTAGAAAAGAGCATGGCATAATCATGTTACTGTCTCTGCCATAGGCCTGCAGAAAAATCCTCAGTGTTCATTTAAATCTGAGAGATTTGAAGATGGATTTACAGATGGATAAATTAAGTTGACCATGTTTTAGAGGATTTTACAGTGTATGCCTCTCACCTCTCCCTCTTTCTGGTTTGTTTGTCTAGTAAGTAACACGACTAATGTCATTGCTGAACAATCTCTTATGTAAGGTTTCTTTTCTTTTCGGGAGGGGGCGGTATGAGTGTTGGGGGGGGGGGGGGGGGGTGGTTGGTGGATAAGTGACCAAAGCCGCTCCACTCCAGTTAACGTGCCACAAGAGTCTAATCATTCTGTTCCAGGATGTAGGCTATTGTTAAATTAAAACTAAAAAAAAAAAAAAAGTCCAGTTAGTAATTAAATTAGTAGACTTGTGTGGAGACTGGCAACTTATGGGTGCAACTTTCCACACGGACACCGACACACAGAGTGGGCAGAGGAGGGCGGGAGCCGACTCCGAGCTTGTGCGCAGGGGGTCTTTCTCTCTCTCTCCATCGTCAGAGAGTGTGGACTGTGGAGAACCCGCCTTGTTACTTCCTGCCCTGCCGCTCAGCTCACTGAACGCCTGATGAACTGTAGACGCGCCTGCAGCCGCTGGCGAGGTAAATGGAACAATGTGACGGGTCGGGAGTGACAGCCTTAACCGCGCAGGGTTAACGATTAAACGCGGTGCGGGCCGTTTCAGTACTACATAAGGCATGCACACCGGTGCCCACGCCTTATAACCACAACACGTTGCTACTAGTAGCGGGGGTGGCGAGAGATTTCAAGCAGACGACCCGGCTCTCCTCCTGTCCTCTCTTCTTGAAAGGTAAATATTTTTCCTATATAGTTACGGATATTTGCGAAAAGCGGTTGCCTCCAGTTGTGGCCAACGCTTTGTCACCCACTGACCTAATAGCCCGGGATCAGCCGGTATGCCGGTAGGGCATCACATGCGGTATGCCTCAATGCTCATAGTCAATATAACGGAATTTATCAATTTAAGGCTCAACCACTGACCGTCTGTCCTGATTTTTTAAAATAATCAGAAATGTCCAATACACAAGAACAACAAATTGGTTACATGGCAACGGAATGTTCGCTCGCATTATTTTGTATAGGTTATAGGCTACAGTAGTAGGATAGCCTATATGTACCGGCGGTGGCAATGACATATAGCCTAAAAGAAAAAGCTTGTGTTGTTTAAATGAGCAGTAGAATAGGAGGGCTCCTCTATTCAGCCATGACCAGGGGAGCACTAATTTACGCCATTGCCATGTTGGGTTCGGACAGTGTTGGTGCAGACTACTAAACAGAGAGGATTGTTTTAGTGGGGGAAACCAAGTGCGCACTGACGTTATGCAGCGCATCCTCTGCGGATGTCGTAACATGCGGGGAGAGGATCAGCTCCAGAGGATGTACACAGCATTTAATGGCGGAATATTTATAGCCGAAAGGAAATCGCATGTCTGGTTCTAGATAAATCTGTTTCAAACGCACATATCCTACACTACAGGCCACTGCTTATAGTTTTAGTCTGCCTGCCAAGTTCCAACATCCTTGATGAGCTCGGTTAAAACCACCTGTTTGGATGATGGCACATGGCTGGACACCGGCGCGTAAAACTGACTGATTATTGAATAAAGGCTAAAGCTATAACTTATCTGCTGCGATTGGGAAACGTAGGCCTATTGTAATGTTCTTAAAGATGAGAAAACCTTATAGTTCCTCCAACCTTATAGTGGGAAAGATGTGCTGAAACGTTTAAATCTCTTCTCTTGCAGGTGACAGAGCAGCTCTGCTTGAAGAGGTAGCCTATAGGCTACATTTGCGCAGTCCAGTAACTCAATCTGCGCTCTGCAGACCTTTAAATATATCGCCGAAAAAGCCCTCCCAGTGACCACGTGCTGTAAGGTGAGCCTGTCCCCTCCCCTGTACACCGGCTAAAGAGAGCCAGTGTGACATGATCAGAGAACAGCGTGCAAGATCAGCCTGCACTGGGGAGAAAGAGCTTCTTGAAAAAAAGATTTAACCCGGACTATACTGCCTATATATTTTTTTCCAGGGGTTTGCTTTTGGCACGTCCCCAAACAGCAGTATTTTGTTTTTCCTTCATTTTTACTCATATATTCCATATATGATTTATTCCGCTTTCCACCGGTTTACCGTTAGCTTGTAGTGAATGGAGAACATACTCATCCTGCTCCCCAAGCACCGACAGGAACACAGTCGCGCCTGGAGACGTGCCACGCACTTGCTCCTGCAGACGCACGGCTAGATGAGCCTTCGGGTTTCCTCTTAGACTTATACTTAACATCTTAACAGTGACCACCACAGCAGCAGGTGCCACACACTAACGGTCTTTAATGGGATAAATCAAGTCGACTGACAAGGTTACTTCCCAGTGCTTCCGCATGGTACATTGGTCGAAAGATCAAGACAAAACTCCCCGACATCGACATGTCCTCCGGGGCAATTGAGATGAAGAAGGAGGGGGTGCCTCTGACGCCGACCTTCCAGAGCGCCAACGGCTCTGTCCACCCGGTCATCCTCGCCGAGGACCCAGAGGAGGTTAGACAGGAGCCCGGAGGAGGCGAGTACGAGCTCACGGAGGTCACCTCCTTCCCGGACAGGGCCAGTGACCACGGGGACGACGACCGCTCGGAGGTGGTGGCAATAGTCTGCCACGCCAACGCCAAAGGTCAGCGGGAGGAGGACGCTCTCCTGGAGAACGCCAGCCAGAGCAACGGGAGTGATGACACCAGCACCGACCGGAGCCCCGAGCCACCGGCGTCACTGAAGGAGACGTCCTTCACCATCGGCCTGCAGACAGTGTTTCCGTTCCTGCTGGCTGGGTTCGGGACTGTGGCAGCGGGCATGGTTCTAGACATTGTTCAGGTGAGAAATGTCAGCTTTATTTGCAGTAGTAGACATAGTTAGACTGACTGATGTTGTTTTCTCATGACCAGCTAGTCACCCTATTCCCTATGTAGTCAGTCGGTCAAAAGATGATTGGGATTAATGTGTAGCTATGGAGGGTATGCGCGTTACATCACCTGGAAGGTATGCGGAAACGTGTACTGAGTGGCAAAAAACTACTTTCTGGCCTTGACAGCCCATACATCCAAACAGAAAAGTCCTGTCTGCATTAAACATTAAACTCACTTTGCCACTAACTTTGCCACTCAATTTATGCATGTGCATACCCTTTATAGCCTACAATGCATACAGTAAACTCATTGGCGTTATAAGCTGACTTTTGAGAAGCATTTACGTAATGGGGGGTGGGGGTCTAAAACCTTTTGCCCAAAGGTTTCACTGTTACGTTTTTGACCTGTGCTACTGCTGTGTGAGTGTGGACACGACTTCATGCCACCACAGCCCATGTGTAGTGTTATGAGGCCATACCTGGCCATACCTGGATCGGAGATGGCCTGAATGAATGTTTTTTTTCTTTTGCACCCCGTTTGCTGTCATTCAGTCATTTAGCTGTGGTGGTGGTTGATCTGCTGCCGGTGGTGAGGTTGGGCGGAAGGGGAAATCATCTCACACTGACTGGATATTTACAACTGTACATATTCCACATCATCTCCCTCCACCAGCCAGCCATACTAACACGTTGGTTCACATTAGAGCACCGTAAGGGCCAGACACTGATCAACGTACCTTACCGGGCCTCCTTAGAGAGAGCATAGAGGCCTATGCTATGCATCAATCAGGTAGATGGGACCCATTGCAACACATCGAGTGCATTCACACTCATTGATTGCTCTCATTATTATAAGAAATCATTCATTCATAGAATAGAGTAGGGGAAAGGTTAGCGTAGATTAGAGCAGAGTAGACTAGAAATACCATGTCTTGATGTGTTTATTCTACTATGGAGCAGCTGAACAGCATGCAGTCACAAGACTGCTGGGTCCACACAGCTGCCCAGAAAAGAATCAAACTCAAGTTATAATTACTCCCCTTCCTTCTTTCCTGTTGACTTGACATACTTGCTCTCCTTCTCTGTGTGCTGTGTGTGTGTGTGTGTGTGTGTGTGTGTGTGTGTGTGTGTGTGTGTGTGTGTGTGTGTGTGTGTGTGTGTGTGTGTGTGTGTGTGCGTGCGTGTGTGCGTGCGTGCGTGAGTGTGTGCGTGTGCGTGCGTGTGCGTACTGTAGCAGTGGCAGTGCGGGCTGACAACTCCTATATTTCATTAAGGTCAGGGATCTGGTGGAGATAAAGCTAGAGGTGTCTGGTTGCCAGGAAACCAGGCGCTGGCACACACAGTGCCCATTCTAATGCCAGCATGGGGCAGCTACCCCAGGAACTCAGAACAGGGCAGAGGAACGGAGGAAAGAAAAGGGGGGGATTACTTAGTTACTGAGCACCGAGAATGGTAGCGTACTAATTTGAAGAAAAAGTAGTAAAACACAAGGTGGTGTCAAAGCTTATAATATGGCACGGTTAGGTATGTCTGTTCTCTAAACAGGTATGCAGAGGTTTTCGGTCTAACGTTGTCTCTCACTCCCTCAATGCGAGGCAACTACAACTGTGTGGTTTCTCAGAGAAACCACACAGTTGTAGTTGCACAGAGAAACTTTCTCTGCATTCCAAAATGACGGACTGTCTCATTCCTTCAAAGGTGAGTCAGGTGAGACAGCCGGCAGGGAGAGGAGAAGGCCATGTCATTGCTGTCCAATCCAACTACACATAAATAATCAAATGGATAGAATTAGATAAATGAGATAAATAGAGATAAAAGAGAAGGAAAAATAAAAGATGTATTCAAAACATTTACAATTAAATTTAAACAATCTGTAAATACAGACTTGTAAATCTTGAATCATCCCAATTTCCAGTTAATGTCCCCCTCACCTCATCTCTTTAGGTATGATCAAAGCCTTGTGACAAATATAAAGATACAAACACTTGTGAAGACCTTTTATGAAGTAATATAACTTATAATAATATAAATGATAAACATTATAAACTCCGTGGAACGGCACATTATAAAGGCCAGGTATTAGGTGCATTATAATAACATTGATAGATTGATTTTGATTGATTCATTATTTTATTTTTGTTTCCTACACTTTATAAGACACCATTTTACGCTTACAGCACGTTTACAGTATATTGGTACTACATTAAAATTACAGCCGTAGAGTTATACAGAGTGTTCTGTCTTCTCTCCCATGCTTGACAAATAACATCTGGCACAATAACACTGCTACAGCCGTACAAATCTTCTCTTATGGGTGTCCCTGGCATCATATCTTTTCAAATGGGGGTCCGTGGGCTAATTAGCGTCAATCTGGGGGTCCTTGACATGAAAAAGTTTGGGAACCACTGTACTAAACAGTCAGATTAGTTAAGCCACTGTAAAGTGCATGTAGTTAATGTGTCTATCCAGTCTGGTTACATAAGTTAGGATTGGTGCATGACTTGGATCTCTGCCCCATTCCCTGTATATGGCTCCTGTGAAATGTGACCTCTACACACACACACACACACACTCCCATGGGGGTGGTCTGGTCAAGAGTGAAACGAAGGAGTTCATGGTCTTGTGTATTGCAGCTGACTGACCTGGCAGCAGGGTGACCTAAAACTGTCACACACGCGCCACCAGGTCAGAAGATCAGGACACACTGCAATACCAGCTAGCAGTCCATGCAAAGGTCTCACACACAGTGACCCCTGTCTGCTTTCTAAGTAACAGGACAGGTAACTCTTTGGTCATCTGTAACGGGCACTTTATCAGACCATATCATTCCATTCCTTCAGGCAGTAAATCAAATAAAATAGCATGTACAGTACAAATCAGTGGTTCTCAATGTGGCGCTTGGATTAAAGTCCTCAGTCCACTCACCATGACTGATTTCAGTCATTTATTTGAAAGATGGACGTATCAAAATTAATTAGAATTAGAACTAGCAATAGAATACATGTTGAGAAGTATCTTCCATAAAACGTAGCTTCAACTGATCAACTGTATGTAACAAGAACCATTTTAACCGTATGTACATCAGCGGTTTGACCATAACGGATATTCAACTGTACACCTGCTATTTAAAAAAGAAAGTCTTGAATATTTAACATTTTAGCAACTCAAAATATTTTCTGATGGGGGTCTACAGCCTGATACAAATGAATTTGAGATGACATGGAAAACGTTTAAGAACCACTGTACTGAATGGGACTGTTGCCACCTGTGTTCCCTTCAGGCAGACTTGCCTGTCTGCCACAGAGTCTGGTGGTTCATCCCACGCTGTGGTGTCGGTAGACATTCTGAACGACAAACTAGAGTGAAGAAGAAGGAACGTACAAATTTGTCGTAAAGAAAACAGACAAACAGTCTATTTGCAGAGAGTAAACAGGAAAACACAGTCAACACAAAGTTCTCCTCACACCAGCCCAGTCGTCTCCGCCCACCAGACACCATTTTGGGTTCGACCACAAGTCACCACATCCAGAACCAGCCTGCTGTTTTCACAGGAGCCACAGTGAAACCATGAGCGTGGGTTTCGTGAATCATCATCATCATCATCATCACTTACTCACCCCTATCCTCCGACCTCGGCTTTCCCTTTTGACAGGGAAGTTTAACTCTGACCACATTCAATTGTGGGCATTTTGTCACTGTCTGGTGGCCATTTTCATTCCATGAACCCGTCTGGTTTTGATTGATTGATTGATTGAAGTATTTATTAACAGTTACAATTACAGTACATTTCAAGCACAACTCAATACAAAAACTGTTACCGGTAACTGTGAGTGGACTACCCAATAAAGCACCACGCTTGTTTACAAGAGGGTCCACCTTGTTCAATTCATCATAACATTTAGAGACATACAAATAAACACAAAAAACAGGAAATCATCATAAATAAGGTAAAAAGGGAAAATAAAACATATACAGTGAGGGGGAAAAGGGGAGGGAGGGGTGATTCAGATTTTACGGGGTCAGTTTCGAATTGCAGACGTCTCTCCGTCCGTAGTTGCCCTTTGAGGGTGGTTTTGTCTTAATGACTGTTGGAAGGGCGTTCCACATTTTGGTGGCATAGGAGCGACATTTATTTAGTCCCTTGTTTGTGCCGAAACTGGGTTGCACATGGTTTGTTGAACTCCCTCTGGTGTTGCGGGTGTTGACATTAAGGAAGTATCTAGACAGGTACATGGGTATCTTGGTGGTGTATCGAATCTTGTAAACCAGACCCATTGCAAGATGCTGTACTCTGTCATCAACCCTAAGCCATTTTAGCCTGTCAAAGTGAGCAGGGGTGAGGTGGGTTCGGGGAGTGAGGCCAAGTAGTAGCCTGACCAGTTTGTTTTGGGAAGTCTGGAGCCTTGTTTTGAGGGCCTTTGAGGTGCTGTGGTACCAAAAGGTGCATGCATAGTCGAAGAAACCTTGTACGAGGGGTCCTGTTAGGGTCTTGAAGGTGTTTTTTAATTACGTTGGTGGCCATTTTTGCACCGGAAAGATTTGCCTCCAGGATGGAAGTACCAAGATAAGAATTTTTTGTGTGATAATATTGTCATTATCGTTTCAATTTCAGATGTTCTATTGCACATTCTACATCCTGTCAGATCACATTGGTCCTTTGCTTATGACAGTTAGCTGGTTAGTGTCTGACTGAGTTTGAATGGATTAGCATGCTAGCCTGCTATTCTTGACTCTGTCCAGGATCCTTTGAGTTAAATGCTGGTGGAGGTCGGGTCTTTCCTTCCAGTCTGACCCTGCCTGGGGCGCCAGCGTCCCATGACACAGTACTCGTTACGTATGCCCTCTGCTGCATACCAGCAGACGGAAGTGCACTACTCTGATGTCGTTGCTGTGACGTTGACCTCTTTGCATCGACGCCGCGTGCTTGCGCACTTGCCTATCCATGTACAGAATTTTCAGTGCTCTGTGTTGCGTGAGCAAGCGGGCAACCTGAGCCTGCCAGGCCGCATACCAGAGAGTGCATAGACCTGTAGACGGAGATACTGGGACAGTCCAGTGGAGTTCCCAGAACCATGGAGGCAGCTAAAGGGCCGAGAGGGAGAGTTTGTTTGGCTGTGGGCCAATGTTCCATGGAGACAACAACATATATCACTGCAGGAGTCTGCGGGGGGTTAGGAGAGAGAGTGAGAAGAGGGAGAGAGAGTGCGAGAGGGAACATGAAACTGAGCAGGGGCCCTGAAAGCAGAGAGCAGCGCTTTTGGGGCGAGCAGTGCTGAGAGAGGTGCTCACAAGCTGCTGGGTTGGCAGGGAGCAGGGAGACGGGGCTCAGAGGTCTCTGTGGAACTGGCAGCCTTAAAGGAGTTCGGGTTGGCCTGCTGACAGGAAGGAACAGACGGGGATGGGTTTTGTCCACACTTGAGCTCTTGCTACCAGTCCTACTGTTACCTCACCTTATGTAGACGACACTGCAAATGCCTCATAGAGCCTCACAGTTAAGTTGAAATTATTGCCTATTCAAAGCTGTTCATTCCTTCCTCCCTTCCCTTCATCCCCATCCCCTCTCCTCTCCCTTTTGAGCCTCTGTGATTATTTATTTAGTTTAGTAGGCCTGTGGGATAAGCTCCAAAGATAAGCACTTTTACTGGAGATCGATGGGTTTATCCCTCAGCCTCAGCTTTCATTGGACTCCATGAACCACGAGATGGGGGGCTCTAATGGAGACTCGGCAGAGAGGCACTTCACCACATTTCCCAGCCCAATCAGAGTCAAAGAGACACTCAAGGGTTGGACAAAGGCCAGGCAGAGAGGGCATTGAGGGACAGCTAATATAAAAAGGGGGGGAAAGAAAAGAAATTCATCACCAAGTGTAAATGTATTATATATTAGCTACAACCACCATGCCTGTGTGTGTGTGTGTGTGTGTGTGTGTGTGTGTGTGTGTGTGTGTGTGTGTGTGTGTGTGTGTGCTTGCAAGTGTTTGGGTGTGTGTGTGTATGCATGCGGGTGTGTGTGAATGCGTGTGTGTGTGTGTGTGTACATGTGTGCTCTTACACATTTCCAGAATGATTTATTTTATTTTTGCGCCATTCCACTCTGCTTTGCTAGCTCTTGGCTGACTTTGTGATGTGTGATACATAGAGACATCATCCTACCCCATCGAACAGCACAGGTTTCACCTCTGAACTAAATCAATATAGAACGGGCAAAAAAATGAAAGTGAGACTGACTATACAAATCTATGTAGGTGACACAGTCCTGTGCCTCTGTGAACATTACCTGTATTTGATAGGCTTTAGGCTATGGACCCCCATTTGATATGTTTACTTTTCAACTCTGGGACCCTAATCATGTATACACTCTCTGAGTTACAAACAGATCCACTCAATCATTCTTCAATCAATGCATGATTCAACGTGACGTCCCCAGACCTCATGCAGAGAATGAGTAGCCTACTTGCTGTGTTACTGACAATTATGTGATGGTTTTGCGTTGCAGTACTGGAGGGTGTTTACAGATGTGACCGAGGTCTTCATACTGGTTCCAGCACTGCTGGGGCTCAAAGGCAACCTGGAGATGACGCTGGCTTCAAGACTCTCAACAGCGGTAAGCAAAGTGTACTGTGTGTGTGTGTGTGTGTGTGTGTGTGTGTGTGTGTGTGTGTGTGTGTGTGTGTGTGTGTGTGTGTGTGTGTGTGTGTGTGTGTGTGTGTGTGTGTGTGTGTGTGTGTGTGCGCGTGCGAGTGACAACATGCTACAGGCTACATGTCCTGTAATCAGTTCACCTGCAACAAAGGACCTTGTTGGAGATGTTATGGTCTGCAATGTGTCCCCCCCCCCCCCCCCCCAAAAGAAAGTTGCTCAATCTATAGGTATATTTACCCAGCATTCCTCAGGCTGATTTATCAAGCTAGTGGCCTGTTTGAGAGCTCAGGGGTCATAGGCTATTGCTTAATGTGACTGGGGTCACCACCTCTGGTTAGAATATCCTCACCGACCCAAACTGGCCTGCTCCATCTGACTACACCAGGTGGTTTAAAAGCCTTTCCTTTGTTGTTGAAGTAGTATTTACTGACAAATGACCTCTTCGGCATTAAATAATGATAAGTGATTGTTTCTCAGTGGTGTTAATCATCTCACTCTCTCTAATCAGCAACATTGTAACTCCATGTTATCACATTTTCTACACGGTTGCTGTAATGAAAGATTGCTAATTTGCACTGTCAGTATACTATTTTACAACGATATCTGCTTGCTTATTGTCATGCCAGCGCGGATTTATGACCCAACCAATGGCCTTGGGGGTTGTTGAACCTGGCACAAATGTTTCGATTTGATATGGACTAATACTCCACATACTGTAGCTAGCACCATAGCTAATAAAGCAGGCATAGCAAGTTTATCTGTACTGCACACAAAGTGCTTTACATAAGGCGTAAAACAGCATTTAATGGAAAATAAGGAATAGAATTTAATAAAGAGAAATGAATAAGCTTTCTTTGTGAAAAGCACTTTGAGCCTAGACTATTCAAATAAATGAGATTCAACTAACAAAATAGCATATCTTTCTTCTGTTCAGTCAATTATCATCAACGTGTGGCACTGTGACTGGTCATTACTAGTTTGGTTTCTAAAACACTTATGTATGTTCCCAGTGTGTTAAGCTTAACGGCTGAGAAAATCCAAGATTTTAAGTAATTCAAATCTAATAACATTAGGATTTAATATTGGAATCAGTGTTTACACAAATGCCTTTGAGAACCTTAATACGACCAGTCAAATTGCTGTGAAGGGGCTGAAATCCAGATGGCTTCCAGTGTAAAAAGTACATACATAAATAAAATAAAAAACTGTTCAAAAGTGCCACCGCTGTCCGTACAGAAACAGACATACATGGAGACATACATACATAGGGACAGACATAGCTGTCCTTTCGAGTGGTCAGGCAATAGTGCAGAGAAATAGGCACTGCATCATTACAAATAAATACTTTTGTTATTAAGTTTAGAGAAAAAGGTTTGTCTAGATTGCTCCCAAATGTTTTTCCTTGGAACCACTCCTTACTTCTGAGAGAAACTGACTGTGAGAGCACATAAACATACACCCATGATGTTTCTCAGACATGTTTAAATTCAACAACTATACTGCTGGGGGGGCAGCAGCCCGAAATAGAATAGCTAACCCTACAGCTAGTTATGTAGGTGCTAAGAGAATTAGTCTTGTATTGCTCCCACGTTCACCAATCCTTGTATTCTTTCCACTGGCCTGTGTGAAACAACACCATGAAGCTGATTAGCCATAGAGCGTTGCCTACCCAGAATGGAAAGCTGCCCCTGACAGATTCAGGCCCCAGACTCTGTCCCAATTACAAAGATCTGTCAATAGGCATGGTCTTCAACCTGGCATGAAGGGGCTCCCAGTGTGTGTGCTGGCTTTCTGAGACAGTACCTTGGTATGGATCAGCAGGCCAGTCTTGGCAGCGAGCCAGGATTATTTCCATGCTGCTGGTAATTATCAGAAGATTAAGAGTACTGTAAGTTTCCAAATGTGCTTATTAATGAAAGGAAAAAATAAAAACTAATACAGGGCTAAAGGGGTATTCATTTCACTTGCTCATTTATATGTTCTTGTTTGCTTTTTGTTTTGTTTGTCTATTAACATTATAATTATTACCATTATTATCTACATAAATATGTTTAATGAAATGTGACTCTAGACAGTATACGTAATTGAATAATCAAACATTTTGGAGTAATGAAACCTGAGGGTGTCTGCACAGCGGTGTCTAAATTCAGTGTCAAACTAATTAGATTAGATTGCTGTTTATTGATTCCAAAGGGGGGAAATTCAGTTATTTGTATTATGTCCATTGGAAATGTTAACCTGAATCCGCCAGATTGCGGCAGTATTCAGTTCCCTCCTCATACCTGCATCTGGTCTCTCTCAAGCAGAAAAGATGAACCCGAAGCAGAGGGACAAAAATCTGATATCTCCATAATAATTTTGATTTGTAGTCCTGTTAGGTTGTGTTTACATTTGCGCTGTGGCACAGCTTCAATATGTCACCAGACTCACCAGTCTCGCGTTGATCCCGCCTCTAGCGGCCACATACGGCCGCATATCGCTCCGATCAGCATTTGATCGTCATTGCCCGAGAGAGACCAGATGGGAGCAGGAGGAGGAACTCACTACTGCCACCATCTGGCGGAGTCCGGTTATGGAAATGTAGTTTTGATTGAAAAAAAAACAACATTACAGTTAATAAAATGAAGACTTATGACTACATATCCTGGGTCCCATTTTGACAACCTGTTATCATCAGGTCATCAAAACCTTTTTGCACACCTGAATAACATCTTTATGGCCGGTGCATTGTTGAAGTAGAAAATTAAGAACACCTCTGCACTTGACTTGCTCAATTAAGATAGAATTGAATAGGAAACATTTCAGTAATCTTCTATTCCCAAAGAACCCACTTTGAGTATAAATAACTGGAGGAAGTATAGGGAAACAAAACAACTAATTTAAATAAAGAACAAATCAGTGTTAATTAAAACACCCTCCAGTACTGCAATGGAATTAAAACAAAGAACAGTAGACGAGAACAACAATAACTTAGTCACACTGACTGTCAGTCACATCTCTTAGGGAACGTTTAGTTGATAGGGTGTGTGTGTGCGCCGTGCATGCGTGTGTGTGTGTGTGTGTGTGTGTGTGTGTGTGTGGCGTGTGTGTGTGTCGTGTGTGTGTGCGTGCTTTCATTTGTGCGTTTGTGTGCCCTGGTGCTTTACACAGATGTTTGACTTCCTCTTCTCTTATCTGTTTCAGTCAGACAACTCAAGGAGGATGTAATATATATATTTATTGATATAGGATAGTCAATGCAATATATTTATTATGGTTTGGCGATGTATTGGATCTGCTTTTTAGGTACTCAGGTCAAGCGCATCAGTTCCGACCATAGGGACTCTGAATCCCCCGTACCTAAACAGTAGATCCAAAACGACAGGTGGTAGCTGGGGTGGAGGTGGGTGAGCACTTTGTATACAGCAGCGCACAGTATACAAAAAGCAGCAGCAAGCAAGCAAGCAGGAGGATGAATGCAAAACCTTCAGTTAAAGTAGCCGGTATAAGAGATTGGGTGAGCGTGTGATTGGCTGAGTGAATCATGTGGATGAGAGCGCCGGCGCGCTGACTGAGGTTCCCTGACTGAACTTGCTCTGCGCATGTCTACGACAGGCGCAAATGCTCATTTCAGTCAGACAACTCAAGGAGGATGTAATATATATATTTATTGATATAGGATAGTCAATGCAATATATTTATTATGGTTTGGCGATGTATTGGATCTGCTTTTTAGGTACTCAGGTCAAGCGCATCAGTCCCGACCATAGGGACTCTGAATCCCCCAACAGCGCGAAACATCCGAAACCCCCAAAAAGCAGATCATCACCAACCCTAAGCTATACATGTGTACAACAGAGCACCTGTTGTTTCCTGAAACAGGAAGACCATACCGATATCCATTCCACGCAGAGACATGGGTCATAGATCAGGCATAGGTCATGCTAGCATTATGTGATGACTAGTCAATGTGTTCAACAGTACAGCGCCTGTTCAACAGTACAGCGCCTGTTCTAGCATTATGTGATGACTAGGTCGATGTGTTCAACAGTACAGCGCCTGTTGATCCCTGAAATCCAGGAGTCCTAAACGGTGTCCTGGTTCACTGCGCAAATAACCCAACCCGACCAGGATCACCGAAAGGGACATTCTATCGTTATCATTAATATCTGAAATCAGTACCCAGTAGTCTACCACCTGGAGCTGCAAATTTTAGCGTGCAACATGATCGCATGCATGATCATGATGCGGCAACGCTGCAAGTTCTGCCACAGTAATATGCAAAATACAGTTTTAAGAATTAATTGTACTTCTGTAGTAAGTAAGAAAAAATCTGTAGCAAATAACACACTATTCGCGACTAGTTAGTATTTTAGCCTGTAAAATATCTTTCAAGACTAGTCTAACATAGCTTTCGTAAGCAGCAGAGACCACCGGCCTAAGAAACAGAAAGATCATGCAGAAAAACTGTTTTAAGAGTATTAATAAGATCCTGCAGCATAAGGAGCAAAATAATGAATACATGTAGCAGCAGCAACGTAACCAACATAATTCAGAGCTCATTAGTTCTGAGCCTGAAAAAAGCATTCAAGTTTAGCAGAGCATAGCTTTCATCAGCTGCAGAAGACCACCAGCCCAAGCTTGTAGAGTGTAGCATTTGGAACTTTTGGTGCTGCTGTGCCGATCCTAAAGAGTGTGACGTGTAGCGATTAGGAGGCAGCCCACAGCCTTGACGCAGAAGAAGCAGCTTTTGCAGGACCGGCCATGGCTTCCCGGAATCCATCATGAATAGGGGCTCATGACATTGCGGATGGACAGCATGGCAGAAAATGAGGCATGGAAGAGAGAGGATAAGACTAGTGTTAGTTGCTGTCACAAATGAAATGAGTTGTTTGAGTGATTTTATGGTGGGCATCCAAGCAAAGTCAGAAGTGGAAATATCATGCATAGGATTCACCACATAGAAGGTATTAAACAAATAATCACTGAAAATCTGGAGTAAAGCTGAACGCCAGTTATAATGCCTTTGAGATTTAAAACAATTAACTAAAAGCACTACTAGATAGGATACACAGAAAGCAACTTGGAAAGATGAATAGGACCCTGCAACATACTGTAACCTCATGAGCTTGCAGCTGCAATTAAGAGAAGGCAGGAATAATTTACCATGGTTTGATTTAAGGTTACCAGGCAGCTTCGAAACCATCAGCATGGCCTCTGAGCTAGAACATGAAATTAAACAGGACAAGCATCTCTACGTTGACGAACCTGGAATTAGACAGCTCTTAGAATGAAATAATCCATAACACAGATCCAAGTTATACCACTGAGTAACGTGTCGATAGATGGAACAGAGGAGCGTCCTTATTGATGGGTGATGCAGATCCCTTCATTATGACTGATCCGTTTCCCATCCCAGGTTTTTATCCGACCAAAGCATGCTACCGCTGCTTATAAGGTAGCTCAAATAACACGGAAGACTTGCATCTGCCGGCAAGTATTAAATTCAGCCATTTATCTGCAACCCATCTCCCTTCATACTCTTCCCCCAAGACCGTAGAAGGAGCTGCGTCCATGTCAACATATCAAGGATACAGATGTTTCAACCGAAACACTACTTAGGTGGCTGAGCGACTGCATGTGAATATAGAATTAATAGAACAAAAGCAGCCTAGGTGAAGATGCGGATTGATTAACTGATGACCTGCCTCATGGTTTCAGTAGCAGCAGATCCACGTATACCACCAATGTGAGCCTATCCGATAATGGCTGCAGCTGCGATGAAGACTGTATGCGGCAACCCACAGGGAGGACCTTCCCAGCATCCAAGGTTCATCTCATCAGTATAAAGGCTGTCGCTCAGGAAATGGAGACAGAAGCAGCATGAGAACAGCTATGAATCGCTTTAAAAAGACATGGATATAGCTAAAGTTGACGTTAAGGCAAATTAGCTTCAGTCACAGTGTAGTATCATCTAAGCCGTAACACTGATAGAATTCAAATCAATCATTTAGCAGCAGTGTTAGCAGCGTGGTAACGCCATACCTCTTTTCCTGGCTGAGCATAGGAAACACGACGCCTCTGTTCCTGGGCTAAGCATAGCAGAAATGTTAGCAATGAGCCAATTCCTGTCTTTAAAGACAGACTGTGCGTTTAATTTAATGTTAAACACTTCCCTGGAGCACCATAAGTACTTACCTGTAAAACAGACCCATAGAGTAAGACGGAGTTACGAAACTCAGTTCACTTCATGGGGCCAGTTCAATGGCGCGGCTCTTCTTCTACAAATGGGTAGAAGGACAGAAGTAGGCAGAAATGCCTGACCCAGGCAACAGCCCAGCTTTAGTATTCTTAAATCCATTATTTTAGATTGTTTGTAGTAATCGTATGACAAACACATTACAGAGACTTTAGTCGTCCTGAATAATACTTTTAAAACATGTCATGTTGCACACATGCCTAAATAGCTTCTTATTTGCACTGCCGTCGTTGAAAACAATGTATTTGAAACTCCACTTGTCCGCCTTTCAGGCTGCATGAACAGTGCTCGGTTTCTGCCCGCTCATCGTAACTCTTCTATTAGATGGCTCTGCTGTAACCCTTGCCGCCTATTTCTCCAAGAGTAGGCATAGGCATCGAGTCGGGGTGCTTGAGGCCTGAAGCACCCACTGACACAATGGGCGCGTTCGGAAATAGCGCACTGTGCAATGCAAACAAATGGACGAGTGCGCTCCCGCACTGGGGCCAGTGGGGCGGGGGGGCACCCACTATCACTATCAATTCGCATCCTAAATACCTCATAATAGGCCTACTAAAAAAAATTGAGATTCCTGAATGTGCAAGCATCCACCTTATAGCCAGGTAAATCATTTATTTGAACAGCAGGATCAATTAGTTTATAGGTAGTTAGCATGAATCAATGGCATGATATTGATTCCTCCAGCCAAAATATAAAAATAATAATATCCAGCATGGCTCTGCCCAACACTAGGTGCATGATACGGTACAATTCACACTGAAATATTCCTTGGGACCCAAGTGCCATGTGGGCCTATGCAACCAAGAGCAACCTCAATGCTCTCTCAGTTGCTCTGGTCAACTCCATTTACTTCTAACTGATGCTGCATTGGACGTTTCATTCTGATCAGAGAACTTGTGTTGCCATATTGGAAGAGACAAGCAGCTGGGTCAACGAAAACAAGCCACAAAACTATCTTGAATCATTATGAAAACAATCCAACGACGTCAAATAAGTTTATCATCATATAAAATTGAGGGTGCCTTGAATGAACCGCGGGTTTAAACAACAACAGACCCGGCAAGTGACTTAAATAAAACAAGCCCAAGACGCTTTTAATGTGCAGACGTGGCAACATACCTGACAGACGCGATGCGGACATACTCCGAGTAAACTAGTAATAGTGGCGATATTAGTGTTGACTCACTTGGCAACAATGGAATGCGGAAGTGCTCGTTCTATCTCAAGGGATAGTTCCAGCCAAGGAACAATGTTGGAACTATACAAAGCGTGTTGCCACTCTCCTACTCTACACTGTGGACAAATGCATGCTTTTAATCCCGTTGCCTTGAATCTATATTACGTCCACATATTGACTAGTAGCAGCCAAGACAAGAATGCGCACCAAGCGTGACCAGTCATAAAACGGATTATAAACTTTGGCCTGGATTTACATGTGAAGAACGGCGGAAAGCAGAGCAGACGGCAAGTAAGCTGCTTCCTTGACTAGTGCTGTGAGCAGGACAGGACCCGACGTGAAATTCATTGGCTAACAAAAAAAAAGCGATCTCGGTGTGATCGAGGCACAACGATACAAATGGCAACAGAGGAGGACATTTAAGCAGCAGCTTCAACTTAATCTAGGTTATTTCCGTCGGTGAACAAAAGCAGTGCACGTTCTTCCAACCAATTAAACTCACTGACTTACCAGAATTGTATGAAAGCAACGTTTAGTGCATAGCCTAATCGCCCAGACGCCACAGCAATGGCGAGACTGGTGACATTAGCAGCAGTCGTAGAATTGAGCACTTTGTATACAGCAGCGCACAGTATACAAAAAGCAGCAGCAAGCAAGCAAGCAGGAGGATGAATGCAAAACCTTCAGTTAAAGTAGCCGGTATAAGAGATTGGGTGAGCGTGTGATTGGCTGAGTGAATCATGTGGATGAGAGCGCCGGCGCGCTGACTGAGGTTCCCTGACTGAACTTGCTCTGCGCATGTCTACGACAGGCGCAAATGCTCATTTGTCCAAAACTACCTTATCACTGTTGTGTGGTTGTAGTCTTTCCTTCACTGGCATCTGTCTATTAATTAATGGGATACTCTGAAACGCTGCCTAAGACAATGAGAGTCTGAACCAATGGGAGCCAATTGCGTAGTAGCGACCTAGTCATGATTGGCTGCCTGTATTAGCCAGCGCGGAGCATCTGACAAGTCAGCGGCTAATGTTATGAGCTAACTGGACAGAGAAAACGAAAAAACAGTGATCGAATCAACAACAGAACATCAGAAATGAACGAAAACCACGGCCATGATGTTGTGACAGAGAAATATACGTTAAAAAAGGGTGGACAGATGAACAACGGACAGCACTTGTTTATCATCCTATCCTTGTTCATATTATAACGCCATTTAGGTTGACATCATGCTATAACTTCATGTTGTGATAACAATATAGCAGCAGCAGCCTACTACAGGTATACCAGTAGTTCCCAAAGTGGGGTCCTTGAGGGAGTTCCAGGGGGTCCCCAGCTAAATGATAGTTTGGAACCAAAATGGACCCAAATGGACCCTTTGGGTCTGTAGCTCTGATAGTGTACAAATGGAACGATATAAAAGCAGCTCGTAATAATATGACTATGTCATCATTTCTTGTTTCTTTTTGTTGTTGTCATAAATAAATGCTATTGAACACCCTTTACGTCTGTGTGTTGGTTAAAAAATATATTGAACCAATGGAAAGTATTAAAAAGTGCTTCAGCACTAACTCAATTATTGTGATACACCAGATGTTGTAAATTAGGGGTTCAATCCCAAAGTGCTGAACCCCATTGATTTAGGGCTTATTTTGCCACACTCTGCTGATGAAAAGTAATAGCCTGGAGACTTGTTTCTATGTAAGAAATACTTTACATTCTGTATGTTCAACATGCTGTACCTTACACCTAGGTTAAGGTACAGCACTCCGAAGAATATGTGGAAGTGAAATTACTTTTGCCTCGTTGTTTAGTGGCTTACAAAACCTTACAAAGTATAGAGCCTGGGAAACCCCAGTAGCAAAAACTATATATTTGCGAAGACGGAAATGACGACACGATGACAACTTCCTTTCCACTGCTTTCAGGGGGTGTACAGATTTCTATTGCGGCTTGAGAGACAGATCTATGACATCTATGAAGTATGAATGAACCTCTAATCTAAGGTTCCAGCCTTTACGCTGCAGAGCCACAGCGTAAAGGCATCTTCTCCTTTCCAAATTGTACTTGTCAGACCGTTGGTCCCAGCTGGTTTCTTTCTAGCTCTGTGACTCCACTCACAGAAATAGTGTGTGAGTCTGCCTCTGTTTGCATCCTCTTAGTTAGTATCATAGCGGTGGATACACAGTGGCCCACTGTAGGCACTTGATGCTTCAGACCATCGGTTTGTGTGTGTGTGTGTGTGTGTGTGTGTGTGTGTGTGTGTGTGTGTGTGTGTGTGTGTGTGTGTGTGTGTGTGTGTGTGTGTGTGTGTGTGTGTGTGTGTGTGTGTGTGTGTGTGTGTGTGTGTGTGCGTGTGTGTGTGTCTGCCAAAGAGTGATGAGATAAGTGGAGTCGGCCGCAGGGTAAGGGGTGGAGGCGTTACAGAGATCAGAACATCTTTGTCTACAGAACTGTCACCTCTTTGTTCTGACAGAACTAAGAGGCAACAGCACGCACAGATGCTCTCACACACACACACACACACACGCACGCGCACACACACACAGACACACACTAACACACACACTAACACAGCACACCCAAAGACAAAAATAAACACACCCTCTCATATCACAAAGCCAACCTCTCACACATTACAGATACAAATGACAATCAAATGTGTTAACCTTGTGATGCTGGAATAACAATGTGTACTGTGTCCGTCTCACCGCCAGGCTAACATTGGCCAGATGGACACAGCCGAGGACATGTGGAATATGATCATGGGCAACTTGGCCCTCATCCAGGTAAATTGAACACCATATTAATCTCATGAAGCCTAGTGCCTCTATTCTGGGGAGAACATTTGGTGAGAATAGCAGATCTATACGAGCTCTGTGAACTTGGTCAAGGGCATGACCGGCTACTTTCAGTGAAGAGATTTGGTGTAGGCTCTATAAAGTATAGAGCCTGCGAAACCCCAGTCAACTAAGCATACAAGGTTTAAGTTGTTGATGTCTGACAACATACTGATCACTATTAAATATTATTGTCAGAGGCGGTGCTGTGAGGAAACAATTAATTGAAGTGCTCCATAACGTAGTGCAACCTCATCCGTTTTTAAGGGTGGATTATGCATGAATCAATGGTTAGACAGAAGTATTTTCCAGTTATAATGCCTCACTTCATTGCAGTTTGTCTACCCAACTGTTACTGTTTGTCCTTATAGGTCCAGGCCACTGTGGTGGGTTTCCTAGCCTCCTTAGCTGCAGTTACGTTTGGCTGGATTCCAGACGGTCACTTCAGGCTGGGTCACGCCGTGCTGCTGTGTGCATCCAGTGTGGCCACTGCGTTCATAGCCTCTCTGGCGCTAGGTAAGAGACCTCTGCTTAGAATACCGTTCTGTATTTAAGTCTGACGTCATTTTGTAGTCCTACGTTACGTCCGGGTCCAAGTGGCACCAGCTCCCGTCCGCATCTCATTGTAAATAGAATATCTAAACGTGTGCATCTTTTCACAAGGACGTTATTTTTCAGAAAGGAAGCCATTGAGGGTTAAAATGAGTCTTAACAGTTCTACTGCAAATCACGCTTTACCCGCATTTTAATCAAATATTCTACGCTGCCGAGATTGTTTTATTACCTTTAGAGCATACGCTGAAGTATTTGGGCTTTTGATGAAAAAAGGTTTGTCCGTTTGTTATGAATACGCTGAAGTATTTGGGCTTTTGATGAAAAAAGGTTCGTCCGTTTGTTATGAATGATCGCACCACAAGACCCTCCTCCATGAGGCGTTGTACCCCGTTCATTTGCATTGGCCTCAATTTCCCAGAAGCCCTAGCAGCCGACAGCATGTGTTGATTTCCGGTTTCGTCATCATAACATGAAGGTCTCGTCTCCAGCTCCGCGGCAAAGACGGAGTTTCTTTTTAATTATTAAAATACGGCGAATTAAACACATAAAACAAAAGGTGGGAATGTCGTATTACGCACAGAGGAACCCTGGATTAAACAATTAGCGGCCGTCAAACTGTTAATGCTTCCAACTCGAGTAGAATTATTAATGTTCTGTACAAGTGTCCATGACAAAGAACATATATGATGTGGAGACAATAAAGACTATTATTATCATTATTATTGAAGGTGCAGGTCCATTTGCTCAGAACAATATTTTGGGGGTAAATTTTGAATGTGTGCAGGGTTGAGTATGTTGAATCTAGTTTGCATTAATGAGGATTTAGTTGACACAATGAAATAAAATGGCGATAGTATTCAGTGTGGGGCAGACGGCCTGTCACAGCCAGATTTGTGAGACCAGTAGCTTTGTTGTTGCAAGGAAAGCGGTAAAATTAGACTTTCGTCGTTGTTTTCGTCTCAGATTTAGTCCGATGGAGGGACACAGTATAACTCTAATGGGACACAAAAGCGGGACCCGGAAGTATCTCTGGAGGGGCCACTCACATCACGGCTAAAATACTGAATGGAGACTGTACTGTACCAATATAATTGGTTTGTTTGAAGCTATAAGGTCACGCCTTTATGATTCCAGGGCTGATCATGATTGGTGTGATCATTGCATCCAGGAAGGTGGGGATCAACCCTGATAACGTGGCCACGCCCATCGCTGCTAGCCTGGGTGACCTCATCACCTTGTCTTTGCTGGCGGGCATCTCAACTGGACTGTTTAAGGAGTTAGGTAAGGTAATGTGTGCGGACCATAGACTGTAAAAAATATGGACAAAGCGTTCTCCGGGTCTAACATGAACGTAAAATGAAGCCTGTCAGTCCTTGTATTGTAAGTCGCCATCTTTCTAGATCCGTTTTAGCCCAGCTGGCCATTGGCTGGCCCAGACAACGAGGCGGGACTTCCCCCCTTCTTCTCCGTTGGTTTTTATTTTGACTCGAGTGGGAGGGGAATCCCGATCATAGACTGTAACGGTAGCCACGCCCCTCAGAACATGCGCGACTTTATGGTCATTTCTTTTAATAAATGGGACCATAATTTTCCAAAAAGAATATTATGACATTAGAAATGAGACTTTAAACTAGTGACTGGAAGTATTCATGACCATGTTTATTAAGGTAATACAGTCTAGGTGAAGTTGGGCCCAAATACATGGACTTCTATGGGGCTATGGGTTTTTCTGGGTCCAATGACAGCGCCACAACAGGCCATTATATGAACTTTCAGGAAATCCCGATTTCCTCAGTGGCTTCACAAAATATCTGTCTGACTGCCCCCCTGGTGCGGACACACGCACGCATGCATGAAATATATGCTCATATTTACACTAAACTCTAACACTAATCCATCATTTATTTCTGTCAGATGAATTTATTTGTTGGTACATGTGTACAAACATGTGTTTGGAAACATGTCATAAGGTATTATGCTGACCTGGTTTATACTTTATACTCGCTACTAGTGGTAGCGAATGCCAAACATCAACATATCGGTATGCACAGTAGATTCCACCATTGCATGCTTGGACAGTGCAGGCGGAATTCTGCTGTACACACCTGACAATGTATGAAATGCAAATAAAATATATAATTCAGTATACACATAGACCTGAAATCAGTAGGCTAAGAGTAACATGGTATGTGGGAGTTCACCGTGCCACTGACACTGAATTGAACTCTGAATTATTGTTTATGTTGCAGAGAGTGACATTTGTTGGACTTTATATAATATATATTGTTTGATGCTTGATTCAAGTTGATTGATAATTGGTTGACTCCATTGTAGGGAGCAACTACCAGCTTTGGGGTGTGGGGCACATGCCAACAGTGTGAGGGTTTGTTAAGAGTATTTATCATTGTGTATATTATGTACTTGTAGATAATGGGTTGAATATTTTGTAACACTTTAAATGTGTACGTGAAATGTGATGTCTCTGGACATTGAGAAGTAACTGGGGTAATTGTGGAATCAATTTAGTGTTGGTATGGTCCGTTGGAGGGGCTTAGCCTATATAAGTAGGGAGACTTCCCACTGCCAGGCAGTCAAAGCAGGATGCTATGACAGCATACTTTTCAGTGTTGGGAGTATGCACGCATTAACTTCTAGTTTGCCCAGTCCAGCCTTGAAAAGTAGTTCGACACCCATGGGATGGATGGATAGACAGACAGACAGACAAAGAACCAGTTACTGAAATGGTTCTTCGCCTCAACTCTTCAATTATGAATATGAATTCCTGTTATTCATTCATACATTTAACTTTGGTACACAGTGTTTTCTGCACGTTCCCTTGTTCTGTCAGGATCAGGTGTTAGGACCAAGGTGCAGGAACTCAGTCAAAACAGACACAGGAGACAATAATGATTACTTAAAACTTTTTGTTTGTTTTCGCTGAAACCCTCCCAAATTGTATCCACCCTGGGTGGTTAGGGAGAGAAAGTGAGAAACCCCACAGCGATGTGTGCTGTTTTTAGCCGGGCGATCCTCACCACAGCCAGGTTTGCTGGGCTGTCCACTGTCCCATAGTTACGTTTCCATACCACAGATACAGAGGTGGGGAAGGCAGCCAGATAGCCAGCCAGACACACACACAGACATTATGCATACTACTTTACTCACACATGCCAAAAAAGCGAACATTGTGTAGACTAAAGGCAATCACATAAACTCTCTGATCCAGTCTGGTGTGTGTATGGAGCCTGCACAGTTTTATAATTGGCTATACGTGAATTGTTTTTGAATACTATGTGCTGGGTTTGTGGAATAATTATGTGATGTAGTCAATTCAGTCGTAATGTCGCCTCCTCCTGGAGACATTGAAGTAGAACTTCTCCTCTCGGTTCAGTTTAGTCTACAATGCATCACTGTACAGTACTGTACTGTACAGTGTACACTGAACAGCCGCGATACAGGGTGTCAGGTTGGCAACACTGTCATCAATCACCTGATGAATGAAGATTTGTCATCCTACTGTATGCCCATATAGTGCTGACCTTCAGCATCTGAGGGCCTGCGCTCAATATGGCTCAGACTGTGACATTATTTATAATGCAAAGAGGAGTAACATCATGATTATAAGAACCAAGGAAGACAGTAAACTGTCATTTCCAGTCTATTTTCTGTCTAGATAGAACAAAAAAAACATTACATTGCAAAGAGACACAGGCCAGGTTAGATCGTAGGCAACATATCCCCCTGTTCTCTCATGGCATCACAATGTGCATAACACTTTCCTACTACGTCTGTTGGAACGATGCAAGTTGGAAATGCATTCCCCAGCCAGTTATTATGTGAGCCATATGGAGTTCTTTGTCAGGCATGACCAAATATGGAGTCTATGCAGATGTCAGAACAATCATCGTGATTTCCATATATGGAGGCCGGCTCCATATATGGAGATATAGGGGTGATCAGGTCCAGAGATCGAGCAGAGGCTTTTGTGCTGTACGTGCATGAGACGTGGTGCATATATATTAGGATAATACGATCCCAACTTGTGTCTTATGGTTTTCCTTGCTAGAACACAACGACTACGCCAACCCGTTGGTGTGTGCCGTGTTCGTGGCACTGTGTCCCGTGTGGGTGTTGATCGCCCGGAAGATACCTTCTACCAGAGAGGTGTTGTACTCAGGCTGGGAGCCTGTCATCATCGCTATGGCCATCAGCAGGTAACACACACACGCACACACACACACACACACACACACACACACACACACACACACACACACACACATAGAGTACACACAGAGTACACACAGAGTACACATTCTCACACAAACTCAGACTGAGAGACAGATGTACACAAAAAACACATAGGCCTACACTTTGACACATACAATCATCAATGTGCACACACACACACACACACACACATGTGTGTGCACACACGCACTAACACACACACACACACACACACACACACACACACACACAGTCAGACAGTCAGGCCCTGCCTGTATCCGTATGCATACTCAGTGTTGAGTATGCAGTATTCCTATTCGCACCTGTTCCTCAGTATTGGCGGTCTCATCCTAGACAAGACCGTTTAACTCACACCTTCCTGTTCGCACCTGTTCCTCAGTATTGGTGGTCTCATCCTAGACAAGACCGTTTAACTCACACCTTCCTATTCGCACCTGTTCCTCAGTATTGGCGGTCTCATCCTAGACAAGACCGTTTAACTCACACCTTCCTATTCGCACCTGTTCCTCAGTATTGGCGGTCTCATCCTAGACAAGACCGTTTAACTCACACCTTCCTATTCGCACCTGTTCCTCAGTATTGGCGGTCTCATCCTAGACAAGACCGTTTAACTCACACCTTCCTATTCGCACCTGTTCCTCAGTATTGGCGGTCTCATCCTAGACAAGACCGTTTAACTCACACCTTCCTGTTCGCACCTGTTCCTCAGTATTGGCGGTCTCATCCTAGACAAGACCGTTTAACTCACACCTTCCTATTCGCACCTGTTCCTCAGTATTGGCGGTCTCATCCTAGACAAGACCGTTTCCGATCCAAACTTCGCTGGCATGGCTGTCTTCACTCCGGTCATAAACGGTGAGCTGCCACCAAAAGAAGACACTCCCTCATGCCTATCTGTTTGTCTTCTTTCCTCATCTCTTCATGAATTGTTACAGCAACATGTTTCTTATAATGTTTGTAATTATGTGTGTTTCACGCGCACTGCGTGTGCGTGTGTGTGTGTGTGTGTGTGTGTGTGTGTGTGTGTGTACCAGGGGTGGGAGGAAACCTTGTTGCCGTTCAAGCCAGTAGAATCTCCACCTATCTCCACATGAACGGCGTTCCCATGGGGGAGCCCAGCACCAATGGGCGGAAATGCCCCACACCCTGCACCACCTTCTTTAGTTCCAGTAAGTTGTTGACCGTGGAATAATACCGCCATCGTTTAATCGCATGATGTTACTCCCTGATTAAGTTGTCATGGTGGTTCGAGTGATTGATTGAACATTTTGTTTGTAGAATGGGTACAGTTGTAGAATTGGGTAACGCAATTCTATGCAAAAGACGAAATAAATCATCATATACACAGTTAGAGAAATGTACAGTATAGAAGAATGGGGGCGACGAACTTTTTTACAGGGGCCATGTTTGTTAATAGAATGGAAACACCATTGAAAAACTATGATCCAAATTTGGCCTAGACTTGGGCATTACTGCAGTAAGCCTCAGCTGCCCTCATGCCTTCGTACAGTTGAATTGGTTGCATGTATTTGTTTGAAAAAGTAAATCCCTCACTAACAACCCCCCCTCCTTCTCTATCAGCGTTGAACTCTCGTTCGGCCCGTGTGCTATTTCTCCTTGTTGCCCCGGGACACCTGGTCTTCCTCTACACCATCCACTCCCTGAGAGGAGGTAACACCAGCCTGACGTCAGTCTTCATCGTCATCTACATGACTGCTGCACTTCTGCAGGTATAAACACAACAATGTATTTATGTCCACACACAGGGAAAGCATACAGGGACACAAATATTTTAGGTGCAGTAAAGGTTACGTTGACAAACTCATGGATATGTCCTCATGATACATCACACGTCACTCAGCTGGCTCCGCCATATTTGGCAGCAGGGCCGGCACAATACTATGCCTCGTCTTTGGGCATTCAAAGTTGTGGAAACCCTCCGTCAACCAGTCCGTGGGTATGTCCTAGGCTGGAGCATCAGCGGAAACAAAGTTCTTAGTTCTTGCACTGCTGCTTGGTGTTAAAGCGCTCTCTGTAGTTGTTCTCATGTGCCTGGAAGTCCACCCATTGCTATTCTGACAGTTGGCGGACATACAGTCCCATTCTGTTGGTCTGTTCCAGGCTGACTTCTATAGGTACCTTTCAAAACCTTTCAGGCGAAAGGTACCTCTGGAAGCCACACCTATGATGGGTGGGGTTTAGCCTTAAGGGGTGTGTTTTTTTCACCCACTGTGTAATACAATAAATGGACAGTAGGACAGAGGCCAGAGCCACTGAAAGGCTGTTG